>NC_043760.1:27969797-28299172 GCF_902148845.1 Salarias fasciatus
GAAGCTGTAGGAGTTGGCGTAGTAGTTGCAGGTTCCTCTGCCGTGACACTCGATGAACGGAGCGCTGCGGAACTCCTCCAGGCAGGAACCCGGAGAGGCCAGAGCCTGGCCCGAGCCCTCAGCTCCGGCGCTGGTGTGCTGGAAAAGCAGACGCAACACACACCGGTGAGGGAGACGATCTGCTGTTCGCGTTGACTTCTAAAAACCGGCAGCGCGTCGTACCATGACGAAGGAGTATCCGATCCACAGCGAGTCCCAGCCCTGAGGGCACGGCGGGATCATGATGGTCTGGCTGTGCACGGCGATCACCATCGCTGGGGCTTCGCATACGGCGCATCTGCTCACACACAGCAGAGGAGAGCGCGGAGGTGTGACGCCGAGTCTTTCTGTTCTGGCGCGACGCGACCGGGGGAGACGTGGACGCACCTGCTGATGAAGGGTTTGATGCTGTCTCCGGTGATGGGCGCCATGCTCATGGGCATGGGCTCCGGCGAGGTCAGCCAGTACGAGTAGTCGTTCCGGGACGCAAAGTTGCAAACGTTGTTGATGTTACAGAAGAGGAAAGGCATGGGGCTGAACTTCTTTAGACAGCTGCCTGCCGTACCTACAAACACAATCCAACCATTAAAACTAACGAAAAATGCATTTTTAACAGTTTCTTCTTTTCTTTTTCTCTCGTATGAATTTCCTCACCTAAGTCTTGTCCGTGGGAGCGCTCGTTGCCTTGTACGTAGAGCAGAGAGTAGCCGTCGTAGATGAGCGAGGTTCCTTGAGGACAGTACGGAACCTCCACCGTCTGGCTGTGACGCGTCACCAGGAACCCGTGATCCATAGAGGAGGGTCCGGGGGGGCCCACCTGACCTGGAACGCCATCAGGACCTGGAGGGCCGGGGTGACCTCTGGGCCCTGCAGACACGGAGACATCCCACCCAGTTCAGTAAGCGATGGAGAAACACACTGCTGACTGGTGGGTTTTGTTTTGTTTTGTTTGTTTTCTGTTTGAACCTCTCACCTTGTGGCCCTGGCAGACCGGGCTCTCCTTTGGCTCCCGGCTGACCATGATAACCGGGGAAACCTTCCTCACCTTTAGGCCCCTGAAGACCCGTCACACCTGAGAGAGGATAGAAATAATGGAACTGTTACCACGACGGATGAAAAACTGTTGATTCAGAGCAGACAGGGGCGACCTGCGGCCCCCGAGCATCAGCTGATTGGAATGCAATTTTAATCACAATTACAGGTTAAATAAAGTGAAAATAAATGGATTTAGAGTTGGACATTAAGAAATACATGTACTGTGATTCAATCAGCTGAATTTCCAAACATTCAGCGACCTCCTTATGTTAAAGGAGGCTGGCTTTAATCTGCACATTACTAATTTATACCACCGGGGACGTTTTAATGTGTGGTTGATGGGAAATGGGATTTTGCTTCTAGACCACATTTTACCCTTGAGCAATCCGTACACGCCGTACATGATCCGTCATCATTCACCCATTTACTCACACGATCACACGCTAATGGTGACGGATGCTACGCGGGGAGCTCGCACGCCATTAGTGGCGGCTGGGGATGTGGCGTTTTACCCATGGACGCCTTGAAACGAGGTCAGGCCGTAAAGAAGGATGGAGCCGATAACTTTTTCTGACGCGTTCGTACACGGAGCAGCGCTGGAGTCCGTCCCACCGCACGATCAGGGTGTAATCTGCTTAATCTAAAGAAATAATTGGCTCACAGTTCTGAAAGAAACATCACCTTGTTGTCCTTTATGTCCAGGAAGCCCGGCTGGTCCTTGAGGTCCCGGTAAGCCTGGATTTCCCGGGAAGCCGACGTCTCCTTTAACGAAGATCTGGGGGCCCGGCGGACCCGGAGGGCCTTCGTTACCTGAAGCACACAGCGCAGCGGCATGAGGAGAGACGATCTGAGTGACTCGTATCGGATTTTACTTTTTATTTTTAACATGTATGTGAGCAACTCCGCAAATACCTTTTTCTCCAGGAAAGCCTCGGTGTCCAAGTTCTCCTTTGAATCCGACGTCCCCGCCGAGTCCCTTTGGCCCTGGAGGCGGTGGAAGAGTTCATGGTTTACTCCGTGTCTTAGTTTTTCACTCACAAATACTTTCGTACAGACACATGAAGCTCCTCCTCACCCGGGAATCCAGGAACGCCCTGCAGTCCTCTCTCTCCCTTCTCTCCATTGATCCCTGGGAGTCCAGGAGGCCCCTGCAGCCAAAACAAAGAAACAGGACGCCACGTCTGAGCAACACGAAGACACCAGGCAGGAAGCCGAGACGGGAGCCGGCGTCGCCACATACAGGGAATCCGGGAATGCCGGGATCTCCCTTGTGTCCCGTCTCCCCCTGGAAGCCAGGCAGACCCTGATCTCCCTTCTCCCCCTGGGGTCCGTCGCGGCCCGGAACGCCGGAGAGTCCCGGTACTCCCGGCTGCCCTGTTTGATGACGGCAGAAAGACAAAGTTATCCATCAGACTGTTTTCCGACAACACGCCATCCAGCGCCACCATTTACAGCACCTGCTTCTCCGAGCGGTCCGGGGGATCCCCGGTCACCCTTGGGGCCTTCTAGAGAAAGACCCGGAGCACCCGGCGCTCCAGGATCGCCCGCGGGTCCCTGCAAGCCCGGAAATCCTTTGTCTCCTTTGATACCAGGTAAACCCGGCTCGCCTGGCATGCCGGGGTAGCCGGGGCCGCCTTTGTCGCCTGCAGGAGGAAAAGAGAAACTCGGCCCATGAAGCCCCGACCGACTCCAGGAACTAAACGGAAATACAACCCCAAAAAGATGACCTCTGACCTTTGTGACCGGTGGGTCCAGGAACCCCAGGCGTGCCGACGCCGGGAACACCTGCAGACACGACAGAACCAGGACAGTCAAGACAGACTTCACTGAAACAACTCATCTGGAAACACGACGGATCGATAATAAACGGCCTGCCGTTACGTTCGCACTCATGCAAACCGCTCGATTCAAATGCCGCTCGAATAAATGGGATCTTCTGATAATAGATCAGTGAAACGGTTTTAATCAGGATGTGAAGCTATGGAAATGAAATGCATGGAATTAAAAAAAAGCAATCATCCCAGATTAGAACTAATTTTGATAAAGGACGCAGAGGCCTGTTTGAAAAAGGATCGTTTGACAGAATCTTCATGATTCTTGGTTTTGAAACATGTAGGACCAAGTCAGCAGAAGGCACTTTGGGGCATCTTTTCTGGTCTTGCCCCAAACTACAGAGATTTTGGACAGATATCTTTAAGTGCCTTTCTAAAGTACATAACTGCGATATCTCACCAGATCCATACACGGCCATACTGGACGGTCTGAACGCCTCTCAACCCACCCCCAACAAAAGACAATACAAGACTGCATGGTTATTGCAAAAAGGAACATTCTAACCCTTTGGGAAAATGAAGATGTACCTTCTTTTAAGATCTGGTTGGCGGAAGTGACCAGTTAATTGCATCTGGAGAGGATCCGACACAGTATTTCTTTAACCTCTGCTTCCTTTGACAAAATGTGGCAACCTTTCCTCTTATATCTGGCAACTCTGACCTGGATATTTATACTCATAACTGTTGGAATGTATACCTGTACACACACTGTATATGTATTGTACACTTGCCATGTTCAATCAGTAAGACAACGTCATAGTCATTCATTCTGTGGCTGGTACTATTATTATTATTATCTCGAACTTTTTAAGAGCAGTTTGTTTTTGTTTGTTTGTTTTTTAAGTTTTGGGCGGGGGTTGTGTGTTATCTCTGTATCTTTGCACTTATGTTTGTATTTCTGTTGTCTGTCATATGGAAAAAATTACAAATAAAATAATGAAAAAAAAAACAAAAAAAAACCATGTGGGACCTGCTGACTTATTAACTTCTTTAAACTGACTTTCTTGTTTTTTGCTGTAAGAAGTGTGTGGTAACGATTCTTTCTCCTCACTGAGCAGCTGCTCGCCTTCAGCTGATGGCTTTTCTTCAACCTCACAGTGATGTCGAGACATTTCCTTCCTTCTTCCTCCTCCATGTGGCACTAACCTGGGTCTCCTCTCTCTCCTGTGGAGCCAGGGATACCATCCACTCCAGGCTCTCCCTTGTCTCCTCGTGGTCCGAGAGGTCCCTGCAGGCCTCCTTCGCCTGAAAGGAAACCGAGTTAATCCAGCTGTAAACATCTGTGTGAAACCATCTTCACGCCAGTCTCTGAGAGGAACGGATTCATGCGACTGTTTTCAGGGTCCGACTCACCAGGACGCCCCTCGAGACCTGGCTCTCCTGGAGATCCCGGCAGTCCCGCGGTCCCCTTCTCCCCCGGCCGGCCCGCCTGACCTGTTCACCACACAGACATCGGCCGCCAGCAGAGGCGAGTGAGAGACCGTTTAAAACGAGAACTCTGCAGACTGAGGGGAGGCGATCAAACCCACCGGGATACCCCACGCCCCCCTGCTCTCCCTTCACTCCTTGCTGTCCAGGCTGTCCAGGCATACCCGGGTAACCCTTCTGGCCTTTTTCTCCAGGTGAGCCTGGGAATCCGGGCTGGCCGATCAGACCCTGCCGACCGACAGAGGAGGACCGGGTTCAGCTTCTGAACCGCTCTGACTGAATATTTAACATCTGGCAGTTTGTTCATGATCTGTTATAAAACGTCCTTCAGGAACAAATCATGGTTAAAAATGTCCATAAAGACAGGATTAATCGATAAAGACAGGATTAATCGATAAAGACAGGATTAATCAATAAAGTCAGAAATAATCGATAAAGACAGGAATAATCGATAAAGACAGGAATAATCGATAAAGAAAGGATTAATCGATAAAGAGGATTAATCGATAAAGACAGGAATAATCGATAAAGACAGGATTAATCGATAAAGAAAGGATTATCGATAAAGACAGGATTAATCGATAAAGACAGGATTAATGGATAAAGACAGGATTAATGGATAAAGACAGGAATAATCGATAAAGACAGGATTAATCGATAAAGACAGGATTAATCGATAAAGACAGGATTAATGGATAAAGACAGGAATAATCGATAAAGACAGGATTAATCGATAAAGACAGAATTAATCGATAAAGACATGATTAATCGATAAAGACAGGAATAATCGATAAAGAAAGGATTAATCGATAAAGAGGATTAATCGATAAAGACAGGATTAATGGATAAAGACAGGATTAATGGATAAAGACAGGATTAATCGACCCCTGTTAGGTATGTAAAATACTGACCTTTTCTCCTGGAGGTCCTGGGATCCCGATGCCTGGCTCACCAGGTATTCCAGCGTCTCCTTTTTGTCCACCAGTTCCTCTGATTCCAGGATGACCCGGCGTGCCGGTGTCTCCTTTAGTGCCCTTTGGCCCAACTGGACCTGCACACACACACACACACACACACACACACACACACACACACACACACACACACACACACACACACACACACACACACACACACACACACACACACACACACACACACAAGTCAAGCCTCTATAACCTCCGTCACCTGGTTGCAGGTTCAAATCCTCGGTGTGTGTTCCACCTCTCACCTGGAATACCCATCTCTCCGACGCTGCCCTTCTGGCCCGGCGGCCCCATGCCGCCGGGCTCTCCGGGGAAACCGGCGTCTCCTTTGGCGCCTGAAAGCGAGCGCAGACGTGGATCAGAGGAGCGACTCGGGTTGTTTTCAGGTTTTGTGCGAACGTGTTCGTTATTTCAGCGGCGTTCAGGAAGTGACCTGGCTGTCCGGGTAATCCGGGCTCTCCGTCTTTGCCCGGCATCCCGGGGTCTCCCTGCTGTCCCCGGTGGCCTTTCTCCCCGGAGAATCCGTCCCGCCCTGAAGGAACAGTCCAGATGAGTCCACCGGAGTCTCTGACCCGGGTTCACCCGGACCCGGACCCTGGACGTCTCTCTCACCTCTGTCTCCGGTGTCTCCCTTCTCCCCCTTCATGTGCTCCATCTCCACGTCGGTCATGTTCCCGGGCGGCCCCGGAATGCCTCGCTCCCCCGTCTCACCTTTAGGACCGGGCCCTCCTTGGCTGCCTCTGGATCCGGTCACACCGGGATCACCTGACGAGGGACGAAGACCGAAGTGAGACGGAACCGGAACGCCTGCAGCTCCGTCACACCACCAGAACAGCGACACGAAGGGGGTCCGTTACCTCTCTGACCGGGGGATCCGGGCAGGCCTGGCGGTCCAGAAAATCCTGGGACGCCTGGAGTTCCCATGACCCCCATTTCACCTTTCACACCTGCACACACACACACACATACGCACACACATATGCGGATTGATGTGATCCTCCAGGATCTCTGGACAGGCAGCCTGGGTCCTCTCGGCTCCGGCTGGTCCTGGTTCTCACCCTGGTTCCCGATCAGCCCGTCTCGGCCCGGCAGGCCCGGCGCACCAGGCAGGCCTTTAGTCCCCGGAACCCCGGGAAACCCCGGCGCTCCCTTCTCTCCTTTAGAGCCGGGCATGTCTAGACCAGGAGGACCCGGGTAGCCCTTCTCTCCCTTCACACCTTCCCGACCTGCGCGAGACACACACACACACACACACACACACACACACACACACACACACACACACACACACACACCACTTCCATTTAATTCCTGATAAAACCCAAGCCTCCCGGCGGGCGGTCAAAGCTCAGTGCTCACCGTATGGTCCGGGCTCTCCAGGTGGACCCTCTGGGCCAGGGGCTCCAGGTGAGCCTTTCCCTGCAGGACCTGGTGCACCGACCAGTCCCGGAGGTCCCGGGGGCCCGATGTCACCTGGTCCGAAGAAAAAAACAAGAATGTTTTTTAACGATTTGAAATCGAACCAAAGCGAGACTCTGGAGACCCGCTGAGGGTCCTCCTGCCGGACCTTTGACTCCTTGCGGTCCAGGCAGTCCGGTCTGTCCCTCTCTCCCGGGAATACCAGGTAACCCGATGTTACCCTTCTCTCCAGAGAAACCCTTCACTCCCGACGGACCCTGCGAGCCCTTTGGACCCGGGAGACCCCGTCCAGGTTCCCCCTGCGAGGCACAGATTCAGTCAGACACAAATAAACGCCTCCTGCTGGTTCTATGATCGTGATGATCAATCAATAGTGATCATTCGCTGAGACGCTGCACACCTTCTGTCCCGGTGTTCCGGGGTTTCCGGTGAGGCCGTCCTGTCCCGGTCGACCCGGCTCTCCTGGCAGTCCCGGAGCTCCTGGGATTCCGCTGATTCCTAGACGAACAGATCAGTTCAGGAGGGTTCAGGAGGGTTCAGGAGGGTTCAGGAGGGTTCAGGACCCGCCTCTCCTTCCTGATACCCGAGAATCCTGACAGTCAGAGAACACGGCACCTTTGGGGCCGGTGGGGCCTGGAAACCCGATCCCAGGAGGGCCGTGGTCCCCCTTCGGTCCAGGGAGACCTGGGAAGCCCTGGTCTCCAGGCAGACCTTTTTCACCTTCAAATGACATGTGAGGACAGAGTTTCATCATCGGTCCAGACGCTGAAAAAACTGACATTTAGGTTTCCAAATCTCTGACAACGGTGGTGAAGAAGATCGGCAACACTGTACTTGAAGCCCCCCTGTGTGACACGTTATAAGTACATTATAGCTCTGTATAACTCGTTATAAACACTCATAAAGGGTCACACTGCTGTATGACATCAGGACCGAACCCTTTATAACTACTTATAATGTGTTTTAACAGGTTCTTTAAGTGAAGTGTTAACAGAAGATCTTTATAAATTACAGCTTTAAGATGCTGTTAAGATCCAGGTGACTCATCAGGTCGACTGCTGCTTCGCTCACCTTGAATTCCAGGCAGACCGTTCTCCCCTCTGGGTCCAGGGACCCCCTGAGGTCCAGGAGTGCTCACACCTTTACCCGGCTCTCCTTTAAAACCTGAGGGACAAGGGACAAGTTCACCGCCGAACGGAGTGTGTGATCTGTGAAGGAGTGAGTCCTCCGGGGACCAAAGTGATGCTGCAGGAAAGGAAGAGTCGCTTTAGGTCAAGATGACAAGAAGAGCGTTTCTCTCATACCCGGTGATCCCGGAGCTCCGTTCAGACCCGGCCTCCCCTGACTGCCCTTCTCTCCAGGCTCTCCTGCACGGCCAAAGCCCGGCACACCAGGTGGTCCCCTCACTCCGGGAGTCCCAGTAAGACCAGGGTCTCCAGGCGGCCCACGTTCACCCTTGACGCCCTCTTTGGCCTGAAAGCAAAGTCAGAAAAAACAAAAGTTAGACTTTCATTGTTCTCTAAAAAACCGGATCACTGATTTCATTCGGACTTATTGAAGTTCTAAACGCCACTCAGGGACTCACCGGTTCCCCCTTGAGTCCGGGCTGACCTGGAGGTCCGTCTCTCCCGGGGATCCCGTCCAGACCCTGCTGACCTCGAGTCCCAGGAACTCCAGGAAGACCTTTGTCCCCTTTCAGACCGGGAGCCAGGAAGATATCTCCGGGTTCTCCGACCGGCCCGGGCGCCCCCATCAGTCCAGGAGATCCCTCAGACCCCTGCAGGAGGAACCTGGTGGATCCTGATAGTTCCAGATCTTCAGGGTCTCAGATCCTGATCTACTCACCGGCCGTCCAGGCTGTCCAGAAAGTCCAGGATTTCCTTTTTCTCCTTTTCCACCGACTGGACCAGGAGGTCCTGCGGAGGGAAACCAGACCGCCTCAGCTCAGCTGGACAACATGCTAGCAGCTAGCGGCTAGCAGCTAGCATGTAACGAAAGACCACCCACCTCGCTCGCCTTTAGGACCCTCGGGTCCAGGTAATCCAGTTGCACCGCTGCCGTCACACAGGCGGCAGGTGTCTCCTTTATCACCTGAAATAAGTCAAACACACACGTTATTCCCAGCATGCATCATAAGAGGAAGTCAGCGCGTTCAAACTGAATGTTTACCTTTTTGTCCCACTTCTCCCTGTAACCCAGGAGGTCCCGGGGGGCCGGGCGCCCCCTTCTCCACGTCACAGTCGGTGGAATCGGCTGAGCGGACAAACACACTCATCTCAACATCTGAGAACACACACACCCGACGGAGGCGTCGTTTTCTGTCGTTCACTGCTTCGACCAGGCATTACCTGCTGGGCCGGGTGGTCCAGGGGGTCCGGGGACACCGGGCTGTCCGGGGGGTCCGAACAGAGAGTCTCCGTCCACGCCTCGCTCCCCCTTCTCTCCCAGATCTCCCTTCTGACCCCGTTCTCCTCTCGGCCCTTCAACAGGTCGTCCTGAAGTCCAAAAATAAAGGTAAAGAGTGTGTGAGAGTGTGTGTTTTATCGTCTGACTGACGAACGGGTTGTGTTGTTTTACCTGGTGGACCGGCCTCTCCCTGAGGACCAGGGTAGCCTGAGGAACAACAAAAAAACAAAAAAAAAACACAGAAACTGAATCGATCCACAGAATGTGTGTATTCATGAGAGTGTGTGTATCTCTGCGTTTATTGACGCTGTTTTACCTTTTTCTCCTTGTAACCCTGGAAGACCTCGAGGGCCAGGAGGGCCCGGGGCCCCGGTGCCCTGAAAACAAATCATGACCAAAGGTAAAGATACAAAGTTCTCATCACAGTGAAACTGACCTAAACTATAATTATTGATCATCTATTCTGCTAACCCCACTGCAGCAACAAAAAAGAGCAATAAAAGAATGAGCGGGCTCCATTAACCCATCCATCACCTGAGCCACGGCTGGGAATCCATTAAACCTCATTAAGATGGTGACGACCGCACAATTATTCATTTCTTTAATCACTAGTATTCTCTGCTCTGCTGTATTTTAATGTTGTTTTAATCACAGACATGAACAGATTGCCGTCGCAGCGATTGCTTCGCTCTGTTTGGGCGATCTGTCGACACATCCACCAAGACTGACCGCTGCGTAAATCAGTCGAAGCTTTAAACGTCTGCAGCTCGCTGAGCTGATACAGAATAATGCAGATACATTTCACCTTTATGTTCTAAAAAACTGGCAGCAGAAACAAGGAACAACATCTGCAGTAAAAATCAAAACACTGACCGCAGCTGCAGTCATCTGGAACACTGGTGTAACATTATATTAACAGGATATTAATAAAACAGGAGGTTGTATGATTACATTTAAATAATGTCTCAGTCATATAACATCTAAATAATTACCAAATGACTGCGAAGTGAGCATGGGTTTAATTAAAATGAGATGAATATTAATTGCAGACACTGGAGGCTGTACATGTGCTTCAGCTCCCACTGAGGTTATCTGTTGATGTCTGAACTGGAGACCCAGCCCAACGGCGCAATGAACTCTACTGACACCTGCTGGTAGGTTCCTGTAGTTGCGCTTTTAGTACAAAATGAGAGGGAGAGGGAGAAAATCATCTGTAGAAATGAAGAAGAGAGGGGATCACTTACATAACCAGGAGGTCCCCGATCACCTTTCTCACCCTGGAAAAAAGATAAATAATACACTCCGTCTGATCATGACCGTCTTTAACATGTGCAGTGTCTCGAGCTTTCAGTATCTGAATGTTTCAGTTGTGATTAAAGGACGGTTTTAGCCTCCAACACTTCGAAGTTATTGTCAATGAACAATCTTAAATGCTCGTCATTTCTCCGATAAAATCTTCTGAAAAGCATGAAACTGAAAACAAATAGTCATCAATCATTACCGCACTTATAAACACCTCAATTTTAATATTTATCCTGGTTTTAGTGGAAGAAAATGTGTGTTAAGCAGCAGTACTGGGTGTGTGTTTGACATCTGACATGAAGGAAACAGACTTCAACACGGATTTAAAATGAAAAACGTGAAACGTTACGTCCTTGTTTGCAGCATCACACCTGTTGGTGTATGAATTACCTGAGACCCGGGATATCCAGGAGCACCAGAGAAGCCTTTTTCACCCTGAAGGAAAACATGTTGTCATTCAGCAGCACTGACTTTAAATACACTTAAAAATAGTAGGTTTTAGTTCATGTAAATACATAATGAAATAACTACTACCTTTCCTCCCTCCTCTCCATCTTTTCCAGGCTTTCCCTAAAATTACAGATCAGACACTCTTGGTTAGATTGATAGTAATAAAGCAACACAAAAGTTATCTATTAGTAGCTGCATGGAAGTTTTATTGAGCTTTTAGTGGTGTTTCTCACTCTTGGACCCGGTGGGCCGGGTTCTCCTTTCACTCCGTCGTTAAAGCAGAGACCCTGAGAAAGAAACAGAGTTTCTCAACATCGTGACGAATTACAAACAGCTCGAAAATCTCACATTCAAATGTACAAGACAAAAACACTAACTCTGTCTCCTTTCTCTCCTTTATCTCCTCTGAACCCCTGCAGGAAGAAAAAAAAAAGATGATTAATATTTCATTTTTAAAGGAGAAAAAAAAACACATTTTAGCTCCTGTGATTGAGTCAAACTTGCCGGCGGTCCGGGGACGTGCACCGTGATGGGTCCTCCCTCATGTCCCTCCAGTGACGGGGGCCCCGGGGGGCCGGGGGGGCCCTGGAATCCTCGGTCACCCTGAACAGACACAGAAGATTCAGTGATTAGGAGAAAAAAACTGAGTGTTAATGAATCATGGGTCATTTACAAAAGATCTTCCTTTTAGCGGTTTTTGGATTTTAATTTCTGACAATAAATACGTTTTAATCATTGGGTTGTGAATTAATAATAAATAAATGAATAAATGAATAAATGACCTACCTTATCTCCTTTCTCACTGACAAACGACAGCCTGTCACCCTGTGAGGAGTTCCAACCATCAAATCTCAGTAAAATCAGGATATCAGGAAATGATTACAAATCATGATAGACTTATTGTACTGAGGATTAAATGTTACCTTCTCTCCAGGAGGTCCGGGGGGACCAGCATCACCCTGTCAAAAAGTCATTCAGTTATTCAGAAAAGCTGATAAATGATCATTTTATTGACCAGTCAGTATAGTCCCTTCATGTACGATTCAAAAAAGGAAGTTCTGTTGAACCCTGACACCAAACGTGATGTGAGGAAGACAGAAATGTAGTTTGACTGGTTTTTCTACATCTGACATTCAGTGTGTGATGAATTAAAAATGCTGGACAGCTTTTTATTAGAGGATCCACAGACGGTGTGACATGGGCTCAAATAAAACAGGTGTTTCAATGCATTAATGGAATTGTTTCTTAATAATAATATACATTGACATTTAGTGCTGGAAAAATGTTCGTTTTCTTTTTTTTATGTTAGTATTTCTTTTACTGAATGAACTTGTAGGCGGGACTCACTTTAAGTCCTGGGTAGCCGCGAAGTCCGGGAGGTCCAACAGGACCAGGCTGACCAGGCGTCCCCTGAGAGAGAGGCAGCACGGGCAAAACGTGAAACACCAGCATTAACTACAGCAGCAGCGCACACACACACACACACACACACATACACACACACACACACTACGTACAGCCTGTCCAGGTGTACCAGGGAATCCTCTTTCTCCTTTCAGAGGAGCTATCCCGATCACACCGCCAGGGTCACCCTGCAGGAGGAAGAACATGCAGACACACCAATGAAATCTGGATGCAAGTTGTTACTGTATAATATGAGAGAAATTCATCATTTCACACTGACCTTCATTCCAGGAATTCCGGGGACACCCTGAAAAGAGAAAATCATTTTGGTTGATGAACAAAGAGCATCTAATGGGCGCAATATGAAGACAGTTTCTGTTTCTTTAAAAGGGTTTTCTTTATGTGTGTGCTGAGTGATTCCTTACAGGGGGGCCCTGCAGACCAGGAAAACCGGGAGAGCCATCTCTTCCTCTATCTCCCTGAAACACACAGTCAGAAGGTAAAAACAGGAGTGTGAGGCTTCGGTTATTAAAAGACTGAGAGCTCACTGAGGCTGGAGGCTGTACCTTAGTGCCGTTGCATCCGGGGATCCCGGGCATACCGGGCGGGCCGTCGTTTCCATTGATGCCCTATGAGGACGAGTGTGAGCACAAAAAACACATTCATGAGGATCACTGGTCACACAGTGACAAAGTCAGACCACAGGTACTTACTGGTAATCCTGGGTTTCCCGGGAAACCTGGCAGACCAGGAGGACCCTGGGAAATCACACAAACACCAGGTTACATCAGCTCAACTCTCTGAGAGCGGACCGCCGCTCTGCAGCGTCAGGTCTGACTGAATTAAAGCCACTTACTCGCACTCCTTTTATCCCGGGAGCTCCGGGCTCGCCTGTGCTCCCCTGAAACGAAGAGAACATCATGGTGAACGGAATGAGAGGAAACAGAGCACTGGCTAAAAACTGAATATGACCGCTGGTGATGAGAGTTTTGGGTTTATTGTAAGTTACAGGCAGAAATATGAAAGACATGGACAAACAAATCTACAATAAGAGCTGAATATTAATTAATTAAAGAAAAATGTATTGAAGTTAACATTGTTTTATGTTTTTGCCTCACATAATACTAAACAGAACATACTTGGCATTTTTGCAGTATGCTTAGGGGAAAAAAAAAGACAAATCATCACATAAAATTAAAAGTAACTGACTTGAACCGGTCGCTGTGTCTCTGATGTGCCTCAGAGGTTCACTCACCTTGGGGCCCATGGGCCCAGCTGGCCCCTCATGGCCCTGCATCCCCGGGAAGCCCATGTTGCCTTGAAGACCAGGAAACCCTCGCTCACCCTGTCACAGAGCAGGAGCTTCATGAAAATGGGTTTATGGAACAACAATTTACAAAAACTATTTGAATTAGTCCACCAGTCATGTATAAGCAAACTTAAGATATTATTGGAAATGTTGATTCTTGGATCCAACTCGGCAAAAATGCACAATGATTAACTTGAAAATGCATCTAACAATATGAATAATGATTTTATACAGCGTCTCAACATCAACCCCAACACAGCCTCCTTCAGTGTCCTTAAACTGACCCACATATGTTCCACTGTCAGCCGCTAGATGGCAGCACTGCTCCAAGAGGGACAGTTTGTCTCCTGGTAATCTTCTCATCGACAGACAGTCATGAAAAAAACGTGGCAACAGCAAAACAACAACAGCCACACTGACAGGGCTGCTGTCCGTTCCCAGAACAAAACACCTGACGCAAGGTCACTGTGACAAGTTCTGTTGGGCAATACGAGGAAAGCGTTTCACTGGAAACGAGGCTCAGATGAGGCTTTGGGTTCGGTCAGCAGCTTGGAAAACACTGAGGTGCTTTGAAACCGCAGTGATCGGCCAAACTCCACCAAACACGGTCCGTGCATCTGCTGCTGTGGAGTGAATTTGGTGACTGCTGCTGTGAAAATGAGCCTCAGAAGGCCGAACCGGGGCAAAGAGTAGACAGATGGCATGAGACATACGTAAATCCACAGAGATGTAATAACTTCAAGAGTCGGTTCCCAAATTCTTTAACACACAAAACAATGACATAGTTACTGTCACTGGTCTTTACAATGAATCTAAAAAGTCTGAAATGTGAGAGAAAGATGCTTATCTTGGATGGCAAAATGTCCAATCAAACTTTATGAGTTTTGTACATTTAAGTGATAGAATTTAACTCAGGGTACTTTTACAGTTTGGGTCTTTTATAGTGGTTTTATAGTCGTAAAAGAAGATTTTGTTTTCAGATTTTCTCATCAGAGATAATAACACAGATTTTTCTGGGTCCAAGCAGCTGTCTGTAGACAAGGAAAGATGCTTTCACATCCAACTGATTTCCCAATCAGCAAATAAAGGATTTGAATGAGATTAACAATAATGTTTGAGTAAGAACAGCTCGTTTCCTCAAGGCTAAAGTCTGAACAACCTGTGCAGCGATAACTCTGAGAGCTTCCCCCCTGTGGTGATGGGAAAAAGAGCTCCAGGCCAGCTGTGTGTCCTGACACGCTCTGATTCAGCCTGATCCGTGTTCCCGTCCGGGTCTCGGCTCCGTGACTGAGCTGCAAGTCCCGCGTTTCCACCCGGGCCCGGCTCCAGCTCCCGCCGACCCCCTCGGTAAGGACATGTCACTCCTCACATCTCGCTGCTGACCTGCAGACCCTGCACTCTGTCGAGTTCAAACTCCTGTTCTTATGGGACACCAGTGGAGGATATTGAGGGGAATCCTTCAGCAAAGAAAATCTCACCTTTGCTCCTTTTACGCCACTGCAGTCACATTTTCCACATGAGGTACCGCAGCCCTGAGGATGGAGACAGACATAAAGGTAAATGGAGCATCGCGTGGAAGAAACAACTCTCGGAAGAAGCCTGTGTTTGTGCAACTGGACTCAGTTGAATGTGAAACTTTGTTTTTGCCCTCATGGGGGCAGCAAATCAATCTGTAGCCTCTCACTGTGCAGAGGGGTCTGAGAGGTCTGAGGACGACAGAGGCCATGTCCAGTTAGTGGGGGTTTCTCTGTGGAGTTTGCATGTTCTCCCTGTGCAAAGATGTTTTTTTTAATCCATGTATTCTTGAGTCCTTCCATAGTCCACATGTGATTGAACTGAACACCCAGTGACTCACATCTCCTGACAAGAGCAGCGAGTCTGTTCATCCTCATCAGCCTGATCATTATCCAATTTGATTTTTTATTTAGGAGAACATGTAAACAGCTTTGTCTGACATGATCTGAACAAAACCATGACACATACACAGCCAGAAGACAACAAACATGACGAGCAGCAGTGGAAGGCAAACTTCTGGAGAGAAGAAGAGACTTATTTCCTGTTGATTTTTATGACAACTTTAAGCCCATCTACATAGATACATGTGAATGTTTTCAGAAAAATCCAACAATAGAGTATAAACCAGAATTTATTCAGTCTGACATCTCTGAAGAGCATGCAGTCAGGTCAGATCTGATTCTTGCAGTTATCTGTTTACTGCTTGGGTGACACAGTGGAGTAGTGGTTATGAGAGATCAGAGGTTTGAATCCAGGGCTGTGTTTTCTCCGACAGGTGACCTGCGTTCATCCACATTCAGCTGAGAGCGACTCCACTGAATAAAGCTTTGTAGAGGCTGCGACCTCCATAACGTCACGTAAACAGGCTCATTCAAAGGTCGTGCAGAGCTGAACGCAGCTGTGACTCCTCACAACACTGCGTCGCTTTATTATCTGCTGCTCCTTCATTTTCGGCTCTGATCGAATCAGGAACCAGAAGAATCGAGGTTTCTTTTCAGCCTCATCCAGCGATCGGCGATGAGTTCTGCAGAACTGTTTGCCGGCCGGGGGAACATCACTGCAGCTGGTTCCAGCCATCACACCCCCCCTCCTCCTCCGACCCCCACCCCGCTTCCTCTCCTCCGGGGTCTCTGGAGGCCAAAGCCTGGGAACTGGCCCGCACTGCCTTTGGCTCTGTCTCTCTCTCTCCTTCGCTCCGCTCGTCCTTCTTCTCTCCATCGTCCAGCTGTTGCCGGACTCACGTGTGAGGCGTCCGGCCAAAAGCCTGTCAGTGCGTTGGACTGACTGCAACGACTGAGGGGAGAGTACACAGCTCCACTGCCCACACATATTTCTGTCTGTCTCACGTTCTCTCTCTCACACACACACACACACACACACACACACTACACACACACACACACAACTACATGGCTGTGATATTATTCAGCCCACGAAACCTGACATTTAATACCGTCCATAAGTCATTCTTAATTTTACATTTTCTGTAATTTAATGCATAGCTTTACTGTTTGTCTGGCCACTTCCATTCCAACATACCTAATAACTGAATCAATGTGTGACCCTGAAAGCATGGGAAACCCAGCGAGCAGCCTCTGTTCTCAGGACTTCCAGCTCCAGCTCTGACGCCCGGTCCCTGTGCACTTGTTCTCCGCTGTGGTGTTCATGTGTGGCCGGCTGCAAGCAAACTTATTTCTTATTTCTACCCTGTAAAACATTTCTCACTCACTCCTTCTCACTTCACCACTTATGCTGCTTAATTGTTTTTTCTTTCTCGCCGTGCCACAGGAAGCTTAAGGCACACCTGCTTTAGATCAGATTAGTGTCAAAAGACAAACAGAGGAAGGCAGGACTGCCTCTGAGAATGATGAACATGTGTGTTTTATTATGACTGAACTGCTGGCTTGTAGTGATCAGGGCTCCTGGCGCGGGGTTGACAGGGTTTCTGGCGACTCTACAAGGGGAGTTAAAGCATCCTAATACAGCGCTGAAGAAGATCACAGCTGTCTTCCTCATCCACCTGTTGCTCTTCGTCTGGAGTTTTTTGCAATTTGCTTTGAACACAAAACTCAAACACACTGTACAAACGAGACGGGAAATTCCAAGACGGACGGCACAGCGAGAGCTGAACCGTCTGCTGCTGGTAATCTGCAGGTAGATCACAGCGGCTTTTCTCCCAGTCCTCCTGTTTGTTTTCCTTCTTCATCCGACACGCCTCGTCATAAACCCAAACAGCAGAGAGGAGAAGAGGCACAACGCCCCGGCTGACAGCCGCACAAAGACAGTGTCTCCGTGATGACTCTCACAGCCTCGGAGGGGCTGAATGTCCCGCCGCCTATCAGATGGCAGGAGGATCTTATCGGCATCAGACCTCATGAACACGCAGGACAGCGTGAGCCGTGATGAGCCTGCTCGCACAAGACGGCGTGATTCCTAACATGAATACTCTGCTCACACATCAGAGATGAAATGCAGATTGAACCCGAAAAGGAACAAAGACAGAAATTGTCTTGAAATACATTTTAACAGATACTATATGGTTCTTTGTCTGCTTGATCCTGCTGCTGCTTCTATTTCAATATCAGTTCTATCACTTCTCTTACAGCAGTCAATTTGTCTTTAATCATTGCAACAGATTAAAATGCTGCTTATTAAAATTCAAGCACAAGAAATGGACCTTTGGAAAGTTTCTTATCTTACAATCATCGATGATGAATGTGACATTGTAATAAAAGCTTTAATAATCCATCCGTTAAGATAAATCAACTCACCTTCCTGTCACCTTTCATGACAAACTAAATCTGAACACACCATGTGAAGATGGAAATAATGCAATTTAATTTGTATCTATGAAACATGAACTGTGGCTTTGACTTCTCTTGTAAAAACAGTATAGATTCCACATGATATTCTCTTTTCAAAGGCTTGATAGAGGACAAAAGCAGCTCTCCTACTAAATGAGATGACTTGGTCGCCTGACTTTGACCTGATCTTTTACCAGGAAAGACATTATTTCATAATCAGTCCTCTTGTGTTAAATTTTCTTCCCATCTTCTCATTCTGATCATATTTATCAACGGCTGTTTACAACCCTCACATCTGCTTTCTGTGTGCAGTAAATTGATAAATGTTGCATGAGATGCTGAGAAAAAGCTCGACAATATTCGTGTGTGCAACAGTCGGGACTCGTAAAACGAAGAAATGAGGAGGATGCTGCTCTGCCACAACAGCCTCGTCTCATGGAGTAAATTGATTGTTTAACAGAAGTGAGTCACCGGGCTTTGGGTGAAGCCTATCAGATCCTGGAACCCTCTGTCGGGATTACGTGTCCCGGAGGAGTGTTTACGCCACTCTGATGGCAGGCTGGAGGGCAGACGCCTTCGTCTCCAAACCGTAGAGAATCGAGACGACGTCTGCCGGCGCCGAGGCCCGCATCATGTGCACTGATGAATTCTGGGACTCGTTGCATTCCAGGTGCGTGGGATTATTTCCTAAAAGACTCGATGTCTCAACAGACTCTTGCTCAATAAGTCTGCGTCATCAGACGTGAGCATCCAGAGAGGAGATGAGCCCCGGGGAGAGGAAGTGATGAGTCATGTTTGCTTAGAGAAGAAGAGTCTCATCCAGCAAGCGACGCTCATCCAGACAGCCCGACTTATACATAAACACTCTCAATGTAAACCAGGGCTGAGCGTAAAGAGCTGTTACATAATGCCATTAGGAAACAGAGTTATAGCAGTGAATCTGTGGCTGAACGAGCGTCACGAGGCGGGTTTAAAAAAAAAAAAAATGTCATGAAACTAACTCTAATATCTTCAAAGCCTTTTTTGTTCATGTTAACAGAAATATTTTGCCGGTGAAACCATGGAAACAGCAAATGAGGAGATCCATTTTGGAGTTCTGATCTTATCACAGGTTCAGGGAAGCAGATATTTATACGCTGGGCAAAACAGTCTGAAGCTTCATGTTTAAGACGTGATCTCTCACCTCCACTGTAACTGTTGATTTTGCTTAGTTTGTGGCCTCTTGTGTGTCTTTTTTTTTCCGCTTTATGTACACAATGACTCCACCGTGATCCAAACCTCGCCACAACTAATCAAGATGCTCTTTCCTAACCAAGAGGGGGGAAACTGCACTCCTGACCTCTCCCTTTTTTTTAATTAAATAAATATTTTTGCAGAATGGGAACCGTGGACGGACTGCTATTTTGATGTTTTGATAGGATAATTTCACAAAGACACGTTTGTCATTACAGATTGCTTTCAGGGATGAGTCCGGCGGTATGACAGGTGGACTCGTTGTTGCGAGAGCAGACACGTGAGCTTCACTTCAGCCTGGAACATTTACAGCAGCTGGAAGCTTCCTGGAGTCTAAAGCTGAAGATCGCAGCAACATCTGCTCAGAGTCGTGTACAACTTCTCAAACGACATCGCATTCCTGCCATAACCTAAACCTCCCAGCACCGCTGGACCATCTGACAAACCTCTTGAGGAGGGTTCGTCATTCCGTGATCCCTCTTCTTCCTCCATCCATCCTAAACATGGCTGAATGGTGAATGGACTTCAAATATATATATTGTGTTTTCCTCATATTAGAAATGCTGAGGTACTTTACAGTTGGCCTCCAAATCACAGATCAATAGCAAAAACTGCTGTGCGATAAACCTGCATGGGTAACAAAGCTCAGGGTTCAGCGTCTCGTCCAAAGACAATTCAACACACGGATCACAGACGGGGATCAAACCACCAGATGTAATAAATCCACTCACAGCAGGAAGACAGACAGAGCGGCTGCAGGTTGTCCTCATCATCCTGTTAAATACTATATTAAATGAATTCCCTTCACACAAGACACAAACTCAGATCTCACACAGCAGAGATAACAAATCTTTTAAACATAAAGCTTCTTTCACTTGAGTGCAGAATGTCAGTACTCTTTCTTTAAGCTCACTGATTCCAGGGAAAGAAAACTTACGGTGAAGTTTACACACAGAATCTTTCTAATTCTGTGGTTTTGCTTTGGTGTAGAAGCGGAAATTCAAATTGCCACATAATTTCTCAAGCGTTTGTAGAAAAACACCAGCTCAACCATCCTGGTGGGTCATGACGTTGCGTCACGTGGATTCACATGGGTTTACACTCGGCTGTGTTTTGGGAGTCTTCGGCTTGGCTCACCTAATTGCCCTTAATGACATCCGATGAGATTCTGGCCGAGCGTCCCGACAGTAAATATTTTGCAGCGTTGTAAATGCTCCTAAAAGCCGGCGGACTCTCACACAAACATCTGGGTCCTTTTGTGAACTGACTGAAATAACAGGAACATTTTCAAAGGGCATTTTCTCCCTCAGGGTGTTTGTGTGGTTTTAACCCTTTGCTGGGCGACACAGCAGAATTCATAACTTTTAAAAGACCTAGTTTTGGCATTAAATCCCCCGGTAGAAGCCTACATATGGGGATGATTGCGGTAGCTTTACTCCATAAACGTTGAACTGATCTCAGTTGGCAGCGAGGCTCATTGAGCGGCACTAAACCCGACGATTACGGAGCCAATTCAGACAGCGTGGTACCTTTTAACGAAGGGAGTAACAGCATAATGAAACAACAAGGAAACAAATGCCACTCCGCTGTTTTAAACACCATTAAAATTAGATTGTTGTTTCAGCTCCTCTGTGATTTCTGTGTGTTTGTGTTTTAAAAAAAAGGTCCCAGGTGCGACTGTCGTTCTCACACAGCGTCACACACTGTAACAGCTGGAGAAAGACAGAAAGACGGAGAGATGGACTGAAATAATAAAAAGATGAGTGGAGGAGGATGGATACGTTTTCCCAGCCTGTGCAGGGTGGAGCATTCCTGGCCTTGTCTGGTCCTCAGACCAGAGAACAGGAGCGAAGGAGGAGGAGGAGGAGGAGGAGGAGGAGGAGGAGGGGAGCCTCTCTGTCCGACTGCCATACTTGGAAGACGAGGCTCCTGGTGCAACTCGCTCTGTAAACAGGCGTGAGTGTGTGTCTGTGTCAGAGCGCGCTGCACGTGCACAAAAGGTGTGAAGCCGCATTTTTCACGGGTCAGTGACAAATAAGGTTTGTGGGCTCATTTTAAAAGTGTTTAACAAAACTTTTGTAATCTCTACAAACGACTGTTATGGTAACATTCATTTATCCATGTATGAACATATTGAATTAATTAACAAGATTAATGTTATTCCCAAATCTTTTTATTATATAGAAATAAATATTTACCAAGCTGTGACAGGGGAAACAGCCACACCTGCTGAATGCTGGGAAAAATCCGCAACTTTTAATTCAAAACTCGCTCCAGAGTCCTTCAACCTCCAGTCTTCAGGAACATGTTCAAATGACACACAGTAGTTCCACTTCAGTGCAGGAGAGAAATATAAGGCCGAGATGAGAGTCATATGCCTGGAGACATATTATACTCACATGCTGCAATAAAGTAAAGCCGTGTTTTCTGTTTCCTACATTTAAGAGACCTGCACTTATTCTCTGAGTCCAGCCTGATGTAAAACATGTCCTGTTCAGGCTGAAGGCAGCAGGTATTCATCTGCACCACACAAATAATTCAGGGCTTCTGTAACCAAAAGCAGATGCATTCGAACAGGGCTGTTCCCACACACACACACACACACACAGAGGCCCTGCACTGAAAACTCAGGAGTTACATTTGCACACATGCCATGGATGTAAATAAAATGAAGACCAGACTTCGCAAAAGTCTGAAATAAAAACACTTGGCAAGTTTGTCAAATCCTTATGTTTCCCTGGGAAAGTGGAACATTTTAAGAAAACACGCGGAATGACTAAAGCACAAGTCTCTGTGTCTAAAAACACACAGGAACACACACACACACACACAGAAGAAAACTCTCAAACCTCACCAGTCGGTCACCAGTGTGTTCATGCATGACCAAACCTGACCAGGTCAATACTGCCTGTCGTCAAAATGTGGACCAAAGAAATCCAACTGCAAGGAATTATGGGGCCTCAGAGTTAAGAAATGAGCAAAATTCACAGTCGTAACCCTTAAATTTAAATCCAATTTGCCTCACTATAAAGGAGTCAAGAGCAGTTTTTTTTTTTAACAGAACTAACTGCTATTCACAATCTGTCCACTGGAGGATGCACTGGAGGATGAAAAGATGACTGCAACAAGATGCTAAAGTCAAAGCAAGCTCTTAGCTCTCACTATAAAATACACACGGCGTCAGATCCAGACTGTGAGAGAGACTTTGTGAAAAAATGCCAGGCTGCAGAAACTGTACCAACTGAGAAGCGACAGGCGAATGTCGACTTTCCCCTTAAAAGAATTACTGTGGAAAACAAAATCAATATCATTATACATTATGTATTACATGGTATTCCCTGAATGCAAGTGAAAATGCATCTCAGATCAGTGGGTAAAGTGGATCGTCTTCAAACACTGAACCTGGATCGCCCTAGCTGAAGGCTGAGAATGTTCCACCGCCGCTGTGGCTGTTGTGTGCTGAATGCAACCAGAACTGTAAACCACTTTGAGTGAAAATGTTTCATATAAGTGAGAAAATCTGAAGCCCACTGGAGCGATCCGGGGTGGAGAGAGCAGCACAGCACCGCTCGCCCTCTGGGACCGAGGGAAGGACTGAACATGTGTCTCTTGCCTGCTGACATGAAGCAGCGTACAGCAGCACAGCGCCGGTCGCATATTTAGCTCAGTAAATGGGAAAATTGCTGTACATGACTTCTCAGGCTGTGCTGCTTGTCCCAGTGTGTGTATCGTGTGTGTGTGTATGTGTAGATGTACAACACGTGCACTCCACACAGAGGAATACAGGGAAATTCCAGCATCAATTAGTTCATTCTGACATTTTTTTTTTTTTGTAGTTTTATGTCGTTACCAGCACCAAAACCACAACTTTTGGCGGTGCTGCAGCTGAATAACGCTGGTGGCTGACCTCTCCTAATCAGCCCGTCTGTCAGGGACCCTCTTGACCAGTCACATGGCACTCTGGGGATCATCCTGTTGACCTCTGACCTCTGCTCTGACCATTAGAGGGGATTGGGACGCTCAAACGGAGCGGTGAATATAAAGGTCATCCAGATAACGCAGCTCTTCTTCAGCGTCTGTGTGCACGGATGAGAACGTGGATGAATCGCTACCTTGTTAAGCAATTAGAGCGGGCTCCTTGCTAATCTAGAGGCATGACAGGGGACTTTTCCTGCTCTAACCACTGCACACACACACACATGCACGGTGTGAGCGCTCCACCCCTGCCCTCAAGCCGTCTCTTTGTTCAGAGAAACTTTTTCGCACTCGAATGTCGACGGTGCTGCAGCCCTCTCACAGAAACCTGAAGTCTGAGGCGTCAGAAGCCTGGCGTGCGCACTGAGAGGTTTTGTTTGGGTCGAGTTGTTTCTGCCAGTGGGAGAGATGGACTTTTTGGTTTCTAAGCAGCGCTCTGTTCACGTGCCCACACATCGCTGGTCTGGGCCATTATTGTTCCACACAAGCATTGAAAGAAAAAAAAAAACAAAAAAACACGACAAGAAAAGCTGAAAAACATTCCTCTGCAAGTCCCCCGGGATCCACACTGGTCAAATCCACCCAAACATCGATTCAAAGACTCTCCACCTTTGCACAACTTATTTGAAAGGTAAATCATTTTGAGGTCTGGAAATCAAATACATCGAAATAATGAAGAATGATTCCTGCACGTTCGCTTCGCTAACAGATCCGCCCTGGAGGCAGCGAGTGGGAGAAAATGGTCTGGGGGTGGCGATGGAAAACTGGGGGCAACAATGACTCTGTTAAGATGTTTGTTTTCTTTGAGAAAGGGCCAGTTGAGTCCATGAGCACTTCAGCTCTGCCTGTGGCTCCTCAGTGAATGTGCAGCGGCGTGGCACAGGATGCAGGGCTTCGGAAGCCATTCTTTCTCCGAGGAGGAAGGCCTCTTCCTTGCCTTTTATGCTCACAAAGACAAGAAGGGGCTGGGTCGGCCCCGCGTCTGTCTCAAGAGTGCTCTGGTATCTGGGAATAACGTCAGCACGTGAGGACAAGCGGCGACCTCCGTGACTTCGGCAGCCGCCAAATTCTGTCCGACTGAGACGTTCTCACACAAACGCACGTCTAGAATCACTTTCGTGTTTAAAATGAGGAGCCTGAGCGGTTTGTGATATCCATAATGGGCCATAACCATTTCAAACATAAATGTAGAGACTGAAGCTTTATGGCAGTTTACTGAAGCAAAACGTGAACAAAACTAAAGAACCATCTGTAAAGTCATGTGAACCATTGTGTGGGAACTCTCAGTGTGTGTAGCAAAGACGTTTGCTAATCCATAAAGAAACTATTGAAGCACTTCATAGTGGAAAATTCATCAGAAGTCAGAGGAAAAACCAAAGCCATGTGTACTCGTCCCCTGGAGGACGTGGATGTTTGTGCAATCAATCCATGAGGTGTTGACTTATTTTATACTTCTGGACCAACATGCAGGCCAGCATTAGCACCAAGTTAAAAAAAAAAATTATCACAACAAAACTTGCATTTAAATAGAAACCCAAAGCACAAATAAAACGGGAGCATCTGGTTTGTGAGTTACTAATTCGACACTGGGCTCGACAGGCCGATACAATGCATCCAACAGGGAGTTTGCATGTGCAGGATATGTGTGCGTGCACGCTCCAGTTCGTAGGATTTGGCCATTTCCACTCGTGCATGTGGCACACATGTTGGTTCTCAAAGAGGAAATGACCCTCTTTAAATTCCTCATCATTATCCTCAGCAAACACAAAGGCTTTTAGACGATACAGAAAAAAAGCGGCACGACTCGAGAGTGAGGAAGACGGATGTCCGAGGACGAGAGAAAGACGGTGTTTGTTGCAGCATTTTTAGAACTGCGATTAACTGATGTGTAATTGAGCTTTTCAGGCCCATTTTCATGCCACGGCCTTCAGAAGATAGTCATCTCCTCTGTCGTCCGCCTGTTCCCTAGCAGGCTCTATCATCGGCGTTGCCATTACCTCACTGCAGTGTCTCCACTGGAGGAGATTGTAGCTCACAGATTTCACCACCCGGAGGCCTCAGGGATGTTGAACCCTGACAAATCAATTAAAAGTGTAATCCTCCACTCAGCTCCGCGCTGATGTTACACCGTGTTATCCACTTAACCTCCCTCCTCCTCCAGAGGACCGCATTAAGTATCAATTTGTAAGAATTCAGCAGGAAGGCGGCTAAAAAACATCTCTCTGGGTTTTGTTGACAGAGCACAACCAGCAGCAGGGACATGAAAGGGCTACACAGGAGATGAATAACGCATCTGTTCCTTCAGGAAAGAGCTTCAAGGCTCGCATGGACACAGGAGAACTCCCGGTTCTTCTGCATTACAGCTGAGCCCGACTCACAGTCTGCTGTTTCTATCAGTCCTCCTCTCCTCTGCGCGTCCCGTGCCATTACAGCCCAGTTCTATTGTGTCTGGTAAAATCGGAGTAGCCTCAGCTCTGCTCCAGCGAGGAGATCACGCATCGAGACAAGTAGGTCACAGAGACCCAGGTAATTCATCCTGGTCAGACATGCCTCGGAGAAGACACGTGTCCGCTGACAAGCTCAGATTGGTTCCGCACAAAACGTGAGCCGCGTTCGAGTATACGACCAATAATCAGTTAATTAATCACGAGACAAACATGAAGCATGTGCCCTGCTGGGTCGCACCGAGGCCTTAACTCAATCTACCCAGAACACAGACGAGCCTTTTCCTTCGCCCGTCACTGCTGAATATATCTGGATTTTTCTTTTTAATGCACTGAAAAAAATACAGATTTTACTGCATCTTTTGTTTGTGTCTTTTACCAAATTAAAACTTCACCGGATCCGTCACCCGACATATACATGAAGACATCAACATGAGACGGCAGATAAGAATCTGGACAGTCTCCATCACTGAAAAGTCTACTTTAGTTTCAAAATGTTATAAAAGTATTCAGAAAACAGATTTTTTTTCCTGCACCCAGACATACAATATTTAGGAAAAGTGTGAAATACTGTATGTGTCTCTGGGGAGGGAAAGTCCAGGTTGTCAGAAGGGAAATGACCCACGTCTGCAGCGTGAACCTGACCAGCTGTGATATATCTCAGCTCATTTCTCTCAGATTTCCTCACACTGCCACATGTTTTCTGCTGTTCCGTGCACGGATCACTTTCACTGAGCAATTAAGAAGAAGAACATATTTTAACTTAACCAGTGCAGCACAAGTTATATATAATCAGCCATTGATTACAGTCGTTAGTGAGTTACTAGCAGTACTGGTTTGTTTCGTCTCACTGATGTTGGTTCTGGTTTTGGCCATAAAGATAGACTAACGTGTGTGTAAATCCTCCAGACTCAAGTTTCAATGATGAAAGAAGCCGCAGCAGCATCCAGTCACAGAGGGGTGGTGAAGTGTCATGAGACTAAAGTGAACAGTTTTTAATAAAAATTTGTTTTTTCCCATTTCAGATATGTTTATTATTCATATTTATATATTTTTTTAACATTTATCACTATGTGCATGACGTCAAACTTGCTCTGTAACAAACTCTTTCCTCATGATAGTTTAATTAGATCAGTTTGTGATGTTTAATGAACAAAATCCATACTTAGAGTAAAAAAAACTGAAATATTATTTCAACAAATTGGTCATCAAAGTTCAACTTTTTTTGTCTTAAAAACTTGAAAAGGAAGCAGTAATTTGTTTTCTTTTATCATAACAGGTTTTGGTGAAGTGACCTTTAGTAGATTAACAAAATACAACCACTCTGATTTTTTTTTTCTTAACTGAAAGTGATACAGTTTCAGGAACGTTCAGTTCTGCAGTGAAGAGACAACACAAACTCTTCATGTCACTCAGGTCCGATTTAATCTTTATTTGATTTGGATGGACTTTTTATGAGAACAGGCTGAATGTCAGTCTGCCTGTATCTCTGGTGTCTTGCTGATTTCCATTAAAGGTTATCTTGAATGTTGGGATGAAGCACTTCTAAAGGTTCGGAGGTCATTTGGTTCTTTGACAGGTGAAGACCATTTAGTTTGGGACCAATCATCTGATGTGGAATCTTCCTTACTTTTTCAGATTTGAGCTAAACTCCCTCTCACAACTGCACCGTTCTGTTGGCGTGCCACATGTTTAAAGAGTACTCTGGTCAAAATGTTGCCTGGAGGGATTATAACAGAGCAATCAAACATTTGCTGTGTGATGAAACCTCAGCTAAACACTGTCCTTCAGCTTCACATCTGTCCTTTACATCTAAAGCGAGACGTGAGAAACACGACAGGACAGCTGAAGGAAGAAACCGCCAAAACCTTTTCAGGCTGAGAAAAGAAAGAATGACAAAGAAGAACTCGAGGAGATAAATCTAAAGCTGCGATCACTGGCTGGACTGTGTGGCAGCAGACGATGGAGGCGCAGGTCGGGGACCAGGTAGTGTGACCGAGAGATTGGCTACGGGGCATCATCTCTGGCTCCGACACACATTCCTGCACTTGTGGGGCTCATAACTTGCCACCTCCTCCTCCTCCTTCTCTTCTTCTTCTCCTAACAGGCTTCTCCTACATCACTCTCCACCTCCCACCTCCTCGACAGACGGACGTATCCATTACACCATCTCCATCCTGACCGCAAACGACATTTATGGCTCATCGCTTTCGCAGTGAAATGACTAAATAGTACCTTCCAGCTAAGAAATATACTTCCTCTGGGAAGCGGCCCGTATTAACTATCCCAGGTCAGCCTGAAGAAGGAAAAGTGGAGAAATTATTAGCCCTGGACAAAAGAAGTGTTTAATGTGCGAAAAGTAAATTGCAGCAGAACGGAGAGCCTTTTCAACAATGCCACTGAAAACGGCTTTAACACGCTCAGCCCACTTATTTAATCGCCTCCTCACTTGGCTCAGACGGGGAACACACACGGAGAAACTCACACACACACACACACACCAGCAGAAAACAGGGCATATCTGCCACAGTACTTGAGTAACAATGGCCAGGGGGGAATTATCTCTGCTACCTAAAGACGCCTGTCAAAATAACGGACTCCAACACGATCACAACTATTCCAAATGTAGGCATTTTTACAAGCAGCGGGGTCAGACAGGTTGAGCCTTCCCGGGGTGCGATGCTTGGTTGGTGGTCAGCGGCAGTGACAAGGTCAGCTGTGGCTCCGTGGGGGAGGTCTGTGTGCTGGAGGCTCAGGAACAGACACAACCCCGACACAGAAGCACCTACACACCCAGCCTCGGCCGGGATTCTCGGCTTTCAACAAACAAAACATTCCTCTGGCCGCCGGAGCATTAACATCTCCTCATGCCCTGTCCTCCTCCTCCTCGGGGAGTCGGCCTGATCCTCCCTGGGATGCGCCCCGTCCCGGATCTTTACGGCCAAGCTGGGAGCCGGACCGAGGAGCGCGTCTTTCCCACCAGCTACTGCCATCTGAGAAGCCCTCCGTCCCACACACACACTCTCACTGCAGGAATCTGCTAATCTGCCCTTCGTCTCCGTCCTCCTCCTCCTAATGCTCCTAAGAGCTACCAATGACTCATAACGACCGTCCAGGGAGAGAAACTCCATTCTGCTGAAATTTAAGACACAGCTGAGAAATGTTCTGAGAATCAAACCGTGCAATAAAACAAAACGCCCCGGAGCTCAATACCGCTGACCCTCAACTGGAGGGGCGATGAAGACAGGCCAGTTTAGCATCTTATCATCTTATTAGAGCTTTTCTAAAGTCAGCCTGACCCGCTGCAGACAGCAGGGCTACCGCATGCGGACCGCGATGTGTTTATAAGATACATCTTCAGATGAACCAGATGGACGCAGTGACTGTGAAGGAACCCAAACAAACTCGGCATCACATCTGGAGATGGAGAAGAGATAAAAGATCCGGACACCACAAAGCATGGCATTTAAAAACACCCCTGAAGCGGAATGAGTGCAGTGGTTACAGCTTTAATCTCACAGCAAGACGGTCCCAGGTTCAAACCCGGTTAACCAGGAGGCTCTCTCACGCCGGCGTTCGTGTGTCCGTCCTGCAGATGTGTGGGTTTTCTCCGGATGCCCTGCGCCGACAAACCACAGCATGCCTCTTCAGTTATGGAAATGAGTGACTGTTGTGTTAACTTGGATACCATCCAGCTGCCCACAAGACTGATTTGCATAAATCAGGTCCAGATATTAACGGGTCGGTCGCTCACCAGTGTGTGTAACTGTAGAGGGAATGTTTTTTTACACCACAGGCCCCGCCAGGACTCCAAGAGTTACTCCAATTTCATTGAAGCAATCTGTTCTGTGACAAGATGTTCAGCCAGATCGACACCTCCTCAGTCGTCATCCGGGTCCAGATGTTCTGTGCCTGTCCCCTGTTTTTTTTTTTTTCCCGTTACAAATCCAGACTGACTGCGGATCAAAGTGGCTTCAGCTGTTTTGTATAACTTCATCTGTTGGCTCACAACAACATACACTTCTGTCCTACGCAGCTTCCTGAATCAAAGCTCCATCTGAGAGGAGAATTGCAGATTACAGTGAATAATAAGGTGGTTGAGGATTGTTTTTGATGATTACAATATCAGGGCAAGGAAACATCAAAGATACATGTCTCCAGGCTAGTAGACATGGTGGAAACAACGGAATTTTGGGACCGGCGTGCAGCATTACTCTGGTAAAGTCAGGTTTTCATTGAGTCCTTATAAACAAGGCGCGCAGCTGAATTCCAACTACAAAAGCCCTGAATGGCAGCAGGATGAATCCAGGCCCCCCCAGTGAGGAAGCAATTTGCTTTGAAACTTCACACACATACCCAACTGTGGGCTCAATAAGCCGCTTAACCGCTTGTTCCTCCTCCCCTCATCTTTGCACAACTGCTTCCTCTTCGGGGTTTTTGACTGAAAGTCAATTCATCCTCTGAAATGAGGCGCAGGACCACTGCGGTACCCGTCATCAAAAACCCAAACAAGCCCAAACACCGCCTCGTCCAGATCTCACATCCTCCTGCTCCAGATGTTGGGGATGTGAAGCCAAGTGCAGCTCACATTTGGAGGTAAAGTTTGACAGGTCCCCACCCTGGGATTTAATCCGAACACACACACACCATCATGAAAAGAAGAAATTCCCAGAAAAAGCGTGAGACACAAACAAGTTTTCCCTCCTCCATTTATGTTTTCCAATCTGCTTTTGAATGTTTCCAAAGCCTTTATCTTGGAGTGGACCTCCTTGTCAAGCTGAGAAATTTATGTTTGTCAAACATTTACTCCTTTTTTAAATCCGTACCGTCTATAATAAACAGAGCCTGTCAGTACGGGTGGGAAATCCGCTGGATCAGAGAGCCACATCGGGGTGGTGTCGGCTGGCTTGAAATACAGTCTTTATAAGTTATTCTTTGTGCCATTTTGATGCTGTGACAACATTATTCCAGTCCTGTGCCACCGACTTATATTCAGTTTGGGAAACCACTGATATAGAAGAAATTCCATCAATCTGACCGTGTAGGATGTCAGGATCAGAACGAGAGAGGGCTGGGATCACGGAGCCAACATGCAGAGACAGACCATCACACACGTGCACAGGGAGAACATGTGAGCATCACTCAAAAAGAGGCCTTCAAGCCCAGAACTGAACCAACATCATCAGTGTCTCTGACAGTGTACGCATCAGTCTGTTGTATTAACTTCATTTATTCACAGCAGTTGTTTTATGGGGCTGCAGAAGGTCAGCGGAGACTGAACAAGCGACCGGCTTGTTCAGTGCTGGAGAGCTCAGAACACATCTTCATTCTCACAGAGATTTGAATTTGGACTGTCGCTTAGTGTGTGTCACCTAAATTATTGAGTTGATAAAAATAATTATTAAGAACGTTGAACAAATATTGTCCAGCTCTGATTGTAACTTTCAACGGGCAATACTCAGACAATAAGATGCTTTTGAAGGTGCATTGATGTTTGATCATTTAAACCTACTGAAAAAAAGCTTATACACTGCTGCTTTGTTTCACTGCTCAGAGAGAGAGAGAGAGAGAGAGAGAGAGAGAGAGAGAGAGAGAGCGAGAGAGAGAGGCTGCAGCTACTGTGGGCACCTCTGCGGCCCCACCCTCCCCCTCCTCTCTGCTCCCCCCCCAGCAGCAGTGGAGGAGGCAGGGCTGGGATCAGACCCAGGCTACACCGCTCAGAGCAGCATGACAAGAAGCCCGACAGGGAAAAGTGCGCATAAATTCACCAAACTCTCAAAAACCCCGCGCAAAACATCTTTTTCAAAAAGTCTTCATCTCAACAATGCTGAAATAAAACTTTTAAACACATTAGAAGGACCGTGTCAATAGTTACTGTCACACACAGCTGAGCCTGTTGCACAAACTCAGGGACTTTCTCACACGTGAGGAAAGTTTTAAGTCTTGGTTTAAACATTCTAACACGAGCCGAAAGTTCTAAAACTCGCCCCCACTCACCTCGGCTCCTGTCAGGTCCACGCTGGCCGCGCACAGAGCCGCCAGCAGCAGCAGCGGGGCGGCGGACGGCGCGAGCATCGCGGCGGTGCGCGCTGGGAAACCGTGCGTCGAAGCGGAGCGGTGCGCGCGTCCCGTCTCTTCCAGGCGGTTCGCGGGACTCTATCGGCGGAGCGACGGCGCCACGTTCGGCTGCATCTTTTGTCCGACGCGATGTGAAGCTGCGCTCAGCGCCAGTCGGAGTAGTTGTGGCTGCACCACACCCCCTCCCCAAAACACCACCCTCGCCCATGCAAACGGAGTCAGCCTAGCTGTTTAGCAAACACTTCTTCTTTCCTCGGTAAGGAAGAGGGACTACTCGGTTGCTGTGTTTTCGTGCTTTTTGCAAGATAATTCGAGGAGGCTTCGCGCGCCACAGGTGTCCGTTTTGATCCCTTTCAGACCGGGACCGGGGGCCACCGATTTCCTCCACCTCACCATTACGCGCGGGACGGGAGAGACTGTGAGTTTACGCACGAGTTTTAAATCAATTGTAAATGAATGAAATAGCCGGGAAAATGTATTTAGCGTCACAACTTTATGTGTAGAAACATATTCTAGTTGGAGGGAAAACGGAAAATTGCGAAGGAGTAGGTTGCGTCTTTGCAGACATAATCGTGGACCAAACGCGTGGATGTATGATTTGAGAGTAATCTCCAACACGAGGGGTCTCGGTGTGTCTCAGGTCTGGCAGTCATGCTGTAGGAGCGTCTCTGCAATTACATCTGCAGCGTGGGACTTCACTGAGAGGTCCGCAGGAGTGGGACCATGCCGGGGCAACACAGCAGAGGACAGAGCGGTCTGAGGTGAGCCCGGCGCGAGCAGATCTCACACCTGAGCGCGAGATCCACCGCACTCATTTTCACTCTGCGCCCCTTCTCCAGCAGGCTGCTGCTTCTGTGCCTCTCCGTCGCCATCCTCGCCTCGGGAGTGCACGCAGTAAGTTTCATCTCGTTTCACTTTTACAGCTTTGAAGTTTGAGTTTAAAACTGCAGTTTTTCGACTATTAAAGCTGAAAAAGATCACCCAGATTGCGTGATAGTCTTGGGACTGTCTTGGTTGGGGCTGCATGTGAGTGGGAGTGTCTGGGTCAGGGTGTTTCTCCTGGAGGAGGGTCTCTGGCTCTGCATGCTGGTAAACAGACACAAAACTGGAAACAGTTCTCTGTGAAATGACTCATCTCGCCAGTTTTACAGGGTAAAATGGGGACATGTGAAGCCCAGAACAAACAGAAACAGGATCCTCTGTGGGGATATGCTGTGTTTTACTTGACCCCTTGACCTGGGGTTGGGGGGGGTGAGGTCCTGACCTCTGCCGGCGGCTTCATGGGTATACATTTGTCACGCTTTGCTGAGTAGCTTTTACCAAAGATTGATTGCAAATATCCATATTTTATGGCAGTAACTAGTCGGTTAAATGAAATATTGAAGATATCACGACGACAGGCTGCAGGGTGGTGCAGTGGTTGCTCTCATTGGCTCATGGTAGGAAGATCCCCAGTGCGTGCATGGGATTTCTCCGGTTTCCTCCCACACTCAGCACTCCTACGATCCTGACTCGTAGAAGATGAATGGACGGATATGGTCAGGCAGCGGTTAACGCTCTGCCCCAATGAGAATATCCCTGCTTTAAGTTTATCTGTGTGCGTTTTGCATGTTCTTCCTGTGCGTCCTTGAGTTTTCTGAGATTACTCTGGTTTTCCCCCACAGTCCAAACAGACACAGACAAAAAGGAAAAGCAATCTCTCGAGCACTTAAACAAACAAGACAGAACTGTTAAGTTCCCATCATTTGGACTTGACGCCAATAATAAACTGTTTACTTGTGTTTCATTACAACAGTCTGTCTGGTTTATTCTCAACACGTGTTCACCCTGATGGAGCTTCTTCTAGCTGTATTTTACCTCTGAGAGGTTCAAAATCCACAAAGATTTCATTTCAGCATTTTGGGATACAAACCTCAGCAGTGTCATCTTAAAAACTAAAGTAATTTCTGTAATAATCTTCCACCTGATTTTTCCGTCCTTCTCTATAAGGTAACATTTAGGTGTAAATTTTATTACTTTGCCTTTTATAATGTATTTTCCTATATGTGTGAATCCTGTCAGGGGAGATGTTTTGATTTTTTATCCTCTGACTTGTAGTTTTTCACACATATTCAGAGAAACCGCACTACTTATTTGACTCTTCAAGCCCTTTGGTTTCAGTTACTTTCTAAATTCATCAGCCGCCCATGTGCTCGGTGGTCAGGTGCTAATGTACGTACAAAACCTCAGATATAAGATGCTGCATAGACTGCACATGTGTTCAAAGACTAAACTGAAGACTGCATTATGTGGTTTGAGTTTGTGCGTCATGACGTTGCACCGTGAACTTATTGCTATTGCTGTAGCATTACAGTACTGTTCCGGGGGGGTCTGTCTGTGCAGAGATGCAAATAAAAATGCAACAATTCAGAAGGAAAATCAAGGATTAGACTTTTCTGACATTTCTGTTTGCCAACGTGCAGCTCGTGGAAGTATTTTACTTTTCTGTTTTTCAGCTTGTGCAGGATGTTTGGAGGCTTTCTGAAGCGTTTAATATCATACTCAAGGCTTTGGGATGAAAAGTTATTTTCTCCTGTGCCATGAAAAGGAAGCGTTGTCTCCTGCCTTTATCAGATTTGGTCTGGTCCTGATTCAAAGCGTGTGACACAGCCCAACGTCTCTGTGTATTGTGTGGCTCCTTCTCCAAGGCAGCAATAGCCGGGAAGCTTCTGGCTAATTTTAGTTTCCTTGAATATGAAGAGCACATGGGTTATAACAAACTGACAAATGGAGGAAAAACTTGCATTGAATATGCAAACAGCTTGAGAAAAAAAAAAAAAAAAAAACATGAAAAGCTTGAGTTTCTGCGTGGGACGAACGGCCAGGATTTGACTTCAAGGTCAAATATTCCCATCTACTATGCAGAGACTGTCGACAGCACTCTGAGTTCACTCCAGTAGCTTTGAGCCGCAGGTAATGAGGTGGTCGATGACGTTTCATTTAAAAGCAGAACAGAGAACAGTAACCAAGAGCGCGTCGTGCCTTTATTCCCCATCTGATGCAGGGTTTCTCAATCTCGACTACAACTCGGGAAATATGTTTCTGTTTAGTATCAAATCCGGAGCCGACCCCCGGGGCTGCTTCATTCCTTTGAACCGAACCGTTCTACAACTGTTTCCCACCATCATTCCGCTCGTGACGTTATACATGTGGAGTTCCCCTGGCTGCTAAAGTCCTGCTTTTTTGTGTTTTTATGTGACAGTTAAATTGTAATTCCAATAATTCAACATTACGCAGCTCGAAAACAAGCAGGTTTCCATCGGGTCACGTACTGAGCACGGACAGCTGAGACGCTGAGGTCACGAAAATTTAACAATTTCAGGCTCTCATGAATGTAATTTACGGTCTTACTTCGTCTGTCGCCCCAAAACAAAGCGATGGGAAAGCCTACGAGCCCAGAGACGCTGACTTCTGTCCCACCTGAACGCAGCCAGACACTCACTGCTTTTACTGACTGTGAAAGTTGGATTGTCTCCTTTGAAAAGCTGCAGAAATGTGTTTGAAGTCGCTCCTCCAACTGCAATATTGCGAAGTGTTTGGTGAAAAGGTTTCTGAACAGTCTGATCATTTAATGCAGTCTGCGTGTCCCGAAGGCGCCAATATGTTTCATCTGATACGTAGTGAAGAGCGTCTTTAAAGCACTTCAGACCAGCTTCATTTCCCTCTTCTCACACTTACTGCTGCCATGTTTGGTTTAAATTTAGTCAGACATTCTCTCTGCGTAATATTTTCCTTTTATCTTATTTCTCTGCTGTCATTCTTTCTTTGACCAGATCCGTCCTCCACAGATTACTTATTCTGAGCCTTTATAAAGGGAGTTAAGACCTCAGTGAGAAACTTTGACTTTCTAAAGAGTGAACCCTCCCCCCCCTTCACAGAGCTTGGTCTTCAAATCTGGGTCTTCAAGAGTTTTAATCACTTCATTCTTGTTTTTTCCATTCAACTGTTGGTTCAACACTGCTTCATTGCTCCTCTGGGTGTTTAATATGTGGAGCCAAACACATGCAGTCCTCCTTATAGATCCGACCGGAACAAATTCATAAGATGCCGTGACCCATAACCGGCGGAATTCATTGCCATCTTAAGAAATACTTGTGGATAAACACTCCGCGGGGAAAAGCACTCAAACCCCACAAAAGAGCATTCAGGGACAGACGTAAACGGGGCTTCAGGTCTTAATAGGTCAAAGGACGCTGAACACTTAAAACCAGCTTCTGATCCTGATGAGGCTGAACTGCTCCTCGGTGAAGGACCTTGAGTCTGTTCGGACAATGCTGATCCCACGTGGAGCCGACGTTTTCTGGACAGAAACTAAGCCCTCAGGCCTGAAGTCAACAAATGCATGAGGTGGATGCATTTAAGCACCGCTGCCCCCGCCCCTGCCTCACTCGTGCACACAAACCGCGCACAGAAAAATATCGTTTATCAGCGTCTGCTGGCGGAGGAAGGAAGGCTCTTGAAGCAGTAATGTTAACAGGATGTTTCATATAGGACCCTCGGAGAGGCTTTGATTCTCAAATATATTTCAAGATGTGTTCGAGCACGGTGGAATTAGGGAGCGATGCTGGAGGGGATGTGTGACGTGGGGGATTTTGATCTCTGACCACGGACAAGACATTCTTGGCCACAGGTTGCTGAAGGCCTGCAGCAGCGCCTGCTTTAACCATTAACCTCCATTCACCTAACTGCATGATTGTGATGAATGTTGTTTCTGTATGTGCTTTTTTGGCACGTCGACCCGTCGTATAATGTGTCTGTTTTGAATATCCATAGGAAAGTAAATGCAGAGGATGGAAATACGAATGTTTAAATCATAAGTTTGCCTCTCAGAGTGATTGAGTGCTTCGTGATGGGGTCACCGAATGGGAACACACACGTGACCGACCTCTCAAACGGGATTGTTTTATGGCGGAGGAAGGTGTGCGTCCGGGCCGAGGGGAAGACGTCTGCGTATGATAAGGTCAGAAAAAATGTCAAGTGCGTCCACTGCCAAAATAGTGACTTCGACACGGAGAGCTGCAGGGCTGCAACAATCAAGGGAAGAGCCCATTGTGCTGGTATGCAGGAAGCCACAGCCTCAGATGAGAAGCCCATGTGTGGGGGTTCCCTGTCACTGCTGTGTGTGTGTGTGTGTGTGTGTGTGTGTGTGTGTGTGTGTGTGTGCGCGTGTGTGTGAGAGAGCTGTATGCAAAGAGCGACTGAAACATAGATGCCACAGTTTCCACTCAGTTCCTGGCCTTACCTCAGAGACGGACCCTATGACCTTTCTATATGCGTACAGCATCTGTATCAATAAACTGGCATGTGCATGTGTGCGTGTGTGTGTGCACGTGCATGTGCGCTCACATGGGAATGGCTGCAGAGTACGTGTGTCTTTTGTTTGCTTGACTATTGTTTCCTCAGCAGTAGTTATTTTGTTTAATGGAACGTGACTTTTTGATCGGCCACTGCAGCTTTTCATTGTGAGCCTGAGGAAGGACCCGGTGCTGTGCTTGGCTGCTTTCCCCGCTGCTCGACACGTTTCCTAAACGAGCGTGCCACCGCAACTCTGAACTTTAGTGAACGTATAGTGGAGGGAATCGGTGTAAGCTATCTCAGCAGTTTCTCAAAGATGTCTTGTATTGACTAGTTTTTTTATTCTCGCACGTGCAAAGCGTGTGGATTGTGTTTATCTTCAGGCCTGGTGTCGTCCACTTTATGGGAAACATCCTGGATGCAGAGCTGTGCGAAGAGAAAACAGCTCATCCCGAGAAGCTCTCTAAACAGGAAAAGGAAGCCGGGTGGAGCTAAATGTGTCAAGAGTCTTCTACAGTCTTACTGGACCCCACATAGCTCCACTGCTCCACAGTTTAGAGAGATTTATACTCACAACTTAAACCCCATGTTGTTCACACTCCGCATGAACCAGCCACTGAAAGGGAAAGGAATGTAAATGTGACACATAGGAGCATGGCAGCCATCTGTTTCTTTCCTGGAGACATTTGTATGTAGTGCTGAAGATTTTTTAAATTCTTTCATTTATCTTCAGTGCCACATTTTCCACTTCAGGCCCATCAGAGCTGACTAGACACAAATGCAGGCTGCGCCTATATATAGGCCACAGAAACTTGGAGTCGCCTATTAACTTGTTTTTGGACTGTCAAGGGAAACCCGAGTATCTTGGGAAACACACACACGCACACACACACTGAGGAGAACCTGTGCACAGAAAGTCGTCTGCTATGGCTGCAAGTTCATCCCTACTTTATTAAAGAAAAACAGACAATCACACACACTCTCACACACCCATGGGCTATTTTACAGTCACATATGAACCATATAAACATGTCAGTGGATTCTGAGCTGGAGCCAAACTATCTGGACCAAACGTGTGTAAACACAAAAGCTGTGATGTTCGGCACGCTCGAAAACCTTCCCACTGTCAAAAACAGTGCAAACTGTATCGATCCATGAACAGGTGTGACAGGTTGCTAAACATATTTTAAATTCTGCTTATCTTGAAGTCACACTCATTTATTTTTGCAAGATAAAATTCCGGCTTGCTAACAGCTCCCATCAGATGCTTTGCTGCTAGTTTGACTGCAAATGCATGTCAGTGGGCAAGATGGCTGATAAAAGCATCAAGGAAAACACACCACACATCTCTCCATAGGACGAATATTAAACTGCACACAGCTCACTGTTTCATATGGCCACCTGCTTGAGTCCATTATTACCGGTAATTTTGTTGGCATAACAGTCTTTTAATTACATTATTGTTTCAATTTTCAAGCACTGCAGTGACGGAAGCGTTGGAGGCAGCTGTGGTATAGGAGGGCAAGTGTTGTGATTTGGTGGATAATCACCGTTCATGCTGCATTTTCATTCCCGGTCATGTGTGATCGCCTGCAGACACACATGTACTCCGGTACAGACTCGCACGCACAAACTCTCCCGCTCCCTCTACCTAACAGCTTATTCCCATTTCAGATGCTCTCTTGTCTGTAATCTTGGAAGCGTGCTGCACCAGGAACACGTGGTAAAGGGAGGAAGGTGTATGATTTTGATTTGAGTTAGAAAGTAGCATATTTCCTGTTCAAGTATGGAAGAGAAGCACAGGCTGAAGCTGGACCTGGGCTCAGATTGCACATCCTTTACCCCCAGCCTCATCCCAACCTGCGGGTTCAGCATGTGTTCACACCTATGTGGCAGACAAAAGGTACATATCCACATATCTGACAGTACTTACTAGTTTTGCACAGTTATTACTAACTTCCATTTTTTCTCAATAAGTGCAAATTATTTGCATGACTACACTTGATTTGACTTTCGGAAGTGGCTTTATTGTGGATGCTCTCTCTGGAAAATCCCTACATACTGTATATACATATTTATATATATATCTGCCCCTGTCCTTTGCCCTTTCTCCATCTTGCAGTGATTAATGGAGGGACACAGGGGTCCCATCAGGCTGCGCTGAAAAAATTCCAAACTCTTTGTCCTCCCAGGCTTCAGTCTCTCAGCTCTGTCCCTCACTTCCTTTTATAGCCCGACTCTGCCCCTGGTTTATTTCTCCCTTGTCTTCTGTCCCTTCGCTCTCGCTCCATCTCTCTCTGAGAGGGACACTTGGCAGACAGTCTGTCCTCCCTGTTCCTCCCGCTCAGCTCGTCTTCTTCGCGTTTCGCTGCGTTTCGGCCTCCCCCCTCCCCCCCGCCGTTTCCCCCCCCCCCCCCCCCCCCCCCCCCCCCCCCCCCGCCCCGCACGTGCGTCTCTGGTCGTCTGTCTCTCCTCAGTGAGCTCAGTCGGAAGGATTGTTTCAGCTGTGTTTACAGGAAGAGCATGCCTATAACTTTCTCACAAAATTATCTCAGACTGCGGATTCGGCCTCAGCAGGTGCCCACTCAGAGATTCGGTTTCTGAAGTCATTCCTGATAATTAGATTTCTGGGGTCTGTGGGGGATTCGCTGGAGGATTCAACATGTCCGCTCTCACAGGTGACGTGAAGCTCTCCAGAAACTCTCAATCATTATCCATCATCAAACTGATCTCACCGTTCCGCTTTGGACTTTTTTTTTTTTTTTTCCCTGCTGGAAGGAATTCAGGGGCCATTAATTTCAATCCTTGCTGTTTATAATTGATTAGTCTGAATTACTCGCTCTGCCATGTGAAGAATGTTAACAGAGTTAAACCTGCACTCTGCGATAACTCCACCATGTCCAGTCTCCCTTCCCTCGCCCTCCGGCTCGCTCTCGCATGTCCCGTCAGTCGCCTCTGAATCTGTTCCCGAGTTTAGCCTGAAAAACCACCTGAAAGAAAGCAACTTTTTGAAGACAGACAGATTTTACCAGCCTTCTCTCCACAAACAGATGATCTAACCGTCCAGGCTGTTTGTCCTCATTGGACAGTTGTCATTTATCTCATGCATGTTGGATTTTTCTTGTCTTCTGACGAGCCGAACTGGAACAACGAGCGCTGCTGTTCACATGCCCACTTTACTGAATGAATCCTCCCATCTGGATGCCATTGATCATATGATTAGAGGGCCGAGCAGCGGGGAAGTCAGCGTAACAAGGACTGACAGATTGCCTGTTTGTAGCGAGGTCCAGGACACAAATGGTTTTAGTCCCAGGCTGATGGAGCTGGGTTTGCAGCAGGAGGCCCTGATTGTGTGTCCCAGTGGGAGATGGTAGTTGAATGTCTGCTTGACCTGAGGCCCGTTAAGGAGCGGAGGAGGTCGGAGTGTGTCAGGTCGAGGGCAGAAAACAGAGCTGTGTTTATACTGGAGCCACAGCAGCGCCCGAGGAGTTTCCACTCTGCCCTGCTTCCTTCAGGTCATGGTCTCCTTCAAAGTCACGTCCTGCTGCCTCTGGCCCGGCACTGCCCCTCCACTGCTGCCATGGTTAGGATAAAGTCACTGTAATACCACAATACGAGCAGTCTGTTAGAAAATCTATATCACAACACACTGACTGAACTGTGATGAATTATCTTTCCCAGTGGCATTTTTATGTATGAAGTGTGATGTTAATCTAATGTACAAGAACTCTCTCACTTGTGCACACTGACGTTGATCAGACATGAATCAAACTTCAATTGCAGCCACAACAGAGCTTGTTTTAATTGTTGCCGCCTGATAAGCGTGAACACACCCTGAAATTCCCCCTTCACCACGGAGCGGAAAGCAGAATTCAATGCAGAGAAGATATGAGGGTGAGAAGTTAAAACTGTGAAAAGCCATTATGGAGCCCACAGACTTTCCCTTTATCACTGTAATAGAGGCCTTCGGGACGTTTAGACATGCCTCAGTTATATTCAAGCCAACACAAACCCGGCTTATGTTTGATGTTTGTCTTTTCCGGCTTCTGTACGTACAGCCTGTATGTTTGTTCTACTCCTGATTATTTGATTCAGCTCGATGTTGAACTATTGCCGGAAGGCGAGGCTGCACAGAAAGTATAAACTCTGTTTTGACATGCTGCCCTACTTTTGGGGCTATTTTCGATTTGGGCGCTTTTATTGAAAAAAGCAGTATTTTATACGGTGGCCCAGAAAGGTCACAAAAATCTACAACGCAGATACAAATAGATTACAAATGGAGCTGCTCACTAAACTGGTTACGGTGTACAGAAATCATTTTTTAGGTAGCCGTTGCGGCTACGTGACACTTTATATTTCGCTCGCTTGTTTTGTGATGAGAACATTTCCTGCTGGTCTTGTGGAGCCAGACAACAACAATGACTTGCATGATTTGGTCACTGGCTCATCACTCCTGTCCAGTCTGTGTTTTCTCTATCTCACAGACGTTCAGTCTAATGTTTATCCTCGCAGTCACAGGGGGGGTTTTGGACGAGTTTCCTTCCGCCGTCATATCCAGTGCATCAGGAACATCCACGGCGAAGCTGCTCTTCACAGGGGCCTGAACTTACTGAGACTACAAGGGGCCCGCTCAACATTTTTTCCATAAATTCTAATTTGGCTTCAGACTACTGAGGCGGATTTCACATTAATTTAACTGGGATGAGTTTCAAACGTGGTCTCGGGGTGAACCAGGGTGCAGTTTGATGCTTTCAGGATATATCCGCCACCACACCAGATGAAGAGAATGCCTATTTGTATCAATACTGTATGAACATTATGTTTACCTTTTGATGTGCTCATGACATCGAACACTATAAATACTAATTTATGAACTCAGAATGAACTTAAACTTCAGAGGAGCTGTTTCCAGCTGTATTGACCCGTCCTGAGGCAACAGCAGTCTACATGTTGAACGGACTGGAATAATCCCGGGGCCACATGGTGGGGTTTTCATGTTCTCCCTGTACCTCAGAGCCATGAAATGTGTACAGTATCTCACTCAATAACATAACATGAAAGAAAATAATATTATCCATTGGTTAAACATAAAGTTGGGGCGCTAAACACCAGTGAACTGAACTCTCACTCGCAACGAAATTCCTGACATGTGGAGATGATTCTCAGCTGGTAGCGGGAGTATTGTCCGCCCAGCATGGAGATTTAGAGCAGATACACTCCGAGTCGTGTCACGCAGCATGTTCCCATCATGGATGTGTGTGAGACGTTTTCTCAGAGCTCCTGGTCTCCAGGTGGTTCAGATTCAGCGGGTTTGCGCTATGTGGTGGACGTCTACATCGTTAGCAGCTGCGGCCTTGGCAAATCAGCACGGTGACAGATGTGCTGATGGACAGTCTGCAAATGAGAGCAGACATACACACACACACACACACAGACACACACACACACACACACACACACACACACACACACACACACACACACACACACAAACCTCATGGATCTACATGTACATCTCAAATTGGTTTTTATGGTTCAAACTGTATAAAACTTTTTCTCAGTTTATCAAAATCTGTCAGACTTTGAGTATTAAGATATTTCACTTTTATTTTCCTGCATTTTTCATGAATCAGCAACAAAACAAGTTGGAAAAAAGGTAGAGAAGGAAGAAAAAAACATTTTCTAATTATAACATACATATAAACAATACAGATTTCAAACATACTTTCTCGTGTTTTGCAAGTGAAATCAAAGGATTACTTTATTTAAAGCAAATTGTTCTTTTCCTTTGTCAGTTTAGCTGTTGTTTAAAGTTTGAGGCTAGTTTGTTATGTTCATAATTATACAATTCTTTAAAATTGGCACCAAGAATGGTACATCATAGAGTAAGTGTACAAACCACAATGTCTTAAAATTGTAATATGACTAACCCATAATCCGTGCAAATTAGCAGCAGAGTTTGCGATTGTTTCCTACCTCTGTGTGATTTTATAAGTTTTCTCAAATTTTCCCAACAGAAATTTGGGGGGAAAAATGGTGAGCATGGGTAAAACCAGTCAGGTTAGCCACCAAAAGCTACTTCTAATGGTGAAGAATCTTTCAAAAAAAAAAAAAAAAAATCAGTTGCTTCGTTTTCAAAATGTTACTGTATGAATTTTGTTCAAAGCACAACTTAGGTTATTGACTGCATTTTGGCCCTGATTTACTAAATGCCAACTAACACTACATTGCATGCTCACACACACAAAATTGTGCTTTTGGTTTGCATTTTGTCAGGTATATAATGGTTTTGCATGTGTGTTGCTGCTGTGCTTGCTCCAAACGATTGTAGGACGTTGCAAATTCTTGACGGTAAATGCACTGAATGATAAGTTGTGTTCGGGGTTGAGTGGCTCAGGCCTTTTCTGTGTTATGATGTTTAGAATTTGTTGCAATTATATTATGTTGCGTCAAGCATGCTGCATATGGTGGCAAATTTTGTCCAGAGATCCAGACCACAGAACAGGAAGTTTCTGAACAACCCTCTGAAGATCCACCATAGCAGCCAGGCTGCTGCAGAGAGGAGATAAGATCCACAAAACTGAACAGTGAGATCAGACATTCCTCTTTTCCAAGGCCAAAGTGGAGAAGTCACAGGTCAAAGTCTTCATTTGGGATAAGTAGCAGCTTCTGCCCAAGAGCCCACAGGTCAGCCAGTTAAGGTCCTTGTAGTGGGATTTAGTTTCTGTTGGCCCTGGGAGTCTTCCTTATCATTATCCCAGCAGCTGTATTTTACATCTCGCCCCTCCTTGTCCCGGGGTTGTCGTTCTGTGCCATGGTGTCACCACCCGTCTGGTGATCAAACGGCCGCGCTGACCTGCAGCTTCTTCTGTGATCTCTGTTCATTCGATACCTTGTTGGCGGGGGGGGGGGGGGGGGGGGGGGGCTGACACACGAACGCCTCACTGTGTCGCTTCATGTGTGAAAACCAAGAAACGAGAGTTTGGGGGGGCAGTTTCTCACCTCTGGCAGCTGAAATCCCACAGTCTGTGAAAGAGAACGCAGTAGAGTGATACAAAAAAATGTGTGTGCGGGCAGTGATTGGCAGAAAATGAACATTTACTTCCATGACGTCTGGAAGCTCCTTCAGTTTCTTCTTGTTTGCTTGTTGATGATAGTTTCATGTTGCAGACGTTTCACTGAATAATTTCCCGGGTCGAGATGTGGAATGTGCAGCTGTGTGCCGACGGGATGGACTCACATCTGTCCTCCTCTCTCCATGTATCCAACTGTTTTATGACTTGTTTGCCCTCGTCATATGTCTGTTTCCACGCTAACTGCTGCTCGGTCACTGGAGCAGATCTTCCTCTATTCCCAAAGTTGGCTGTTCCATACCGAACACCAACTTCCCCTGTGTTGAAGTGTCTTCGGGAAATACATCCAATCCCAAGGTCCTCCTGCGTTTGTATGAATGAGTGAATGTGGATGATCATGTTGAAACACTGACCGAAAATCCAGCTAGCTTAAGTTTCACATTTGATTTTAAAGTTAAGTTGCTATGCTACATGCTACATGCTAAAGGGTTTAGGGCCTCACACATCAGTGATGCTACATGCTAATCACGAATAAAGTATAGCTGATAGATTCATTAGCAACTTGCAAACAGTAGTGCGTAGATAGATGCACGACGCTGATCTTGTTTTTTTTATTTGCCGAATATTGACCTCAGTGCTCCAATATCCCTTGTTGATATCACGAGAACTCCCATGACTCTCACATTTTAGGCATAAAAAGACTCTTTGCTTCCCACTCAATGTCTTATTCAGACATTATTCCTCTTTGGGATTGTTTGTTACTCGTTTCATTCTGCAGTTTTTGTCTTCAGCCTTCCTGAAATACGTTTGTGAACTTTGGCTCTGATGGAGATGGCGAGGAAGTGGTTATGTCTGTGGTGAGCCCTAATGTATACAGTCCGTGGAAAACCCACGGCCGTGGTGAGTCACGCCGACCACAGACAAATCCACACAAACCAGCCTTCAGCGCGTCTCCACTCGCTGTGTGACGGTGACACAGAACGAAACTCAGGAAACTCAGAATGACGAAGTCACTTAAGATTATCAACACAAACGGTTTATGGCGTAACGGGGAGGATAATGTTGGACATGTTTATTGCTTCCACTGTCAAATATATTAGAGAAATATTGGAATTCGTTATTTTTTCATTCATTTTAGCCATTACCTATTTATTAATTCAGCTCTTATACGATATGCTTTTAGGAAAGTTATGTTTATTTGGAGCTAGAACTACACCCTTAACAGTTTATCACAAGGTTAACTGAGGAATAAAACGCCTATGTTTGATTTATTTAAATATCATGTGTTTGAAGCGAGAAATGACGTGAGAACATGAAGCATGTCCTGACTTCAGCGTAAGGTTAAAGTGTCAACCAGAACAGCACAGTCTGACTCCAATCAGCTATTAACTCTCATAAAACTGTAAGCAATTAGTTGCTTCGATCAATACGTGGCATTAATACAGAAATCTGTCACATCTTTCTTACAACGAAAATACCGTGGCATTACTTTAGTACTTTGATTTTTATCACATCACACGCCTGTGGTTTAATTTGGTTACACGGACTTGTGAAAGTTTAAGTATACTTCAGAATGTGTCTCGTTTCACCTTCAGCGTTTCACACCGAGACACCTGTTTCCACTAAAGAAACCTAACGAGGCTCCAAAGCCTTCACAAAGCCACATAAATATTATGTAACGTGCTCCTGATAGCATTAATGGCAATAATGTAGTCAGGATATGTGTCCACCTGAGGGATGGCGTGAGCGTGAGAACGAGCGGTGTTGACCCAGCTGGGTTTGTTTCATCAGCACAGTGAAGGAGTCGCGTCCCATTCAGCCCGAGACGCCGCTGCCCTAATAAAATGTAAGGGAGGCAACAAAAACACTATTCCTCACCGAGGTGGACTTTAATCTGACCGCCGTGGCGTGTGCTCCTCATGCACTTAGACACTAAAAACCTGAAAATGTAGGTTATCAGTACACAGCACTCGGCTGATCAAAGGTCATGAGATGGAAAGAACAGATGTAATTCATGGAAGTGCATGAAGAATCAGGGCCATATATCAGTGACAGACATCGGCCATGTAAATATAGCTTCATTTGGCTGTGTTTTCACAGACTGATCCAGCGTATTCACACATTCCTGTGAAGATATCATGCAAAGGTTTTCATTCCAGCGTCGCCCATCAGTCCTGTTGGGAGGACATGTAGCATATATACCATAATGTGGTGTAAGCTTCCACTGCAGCGCTTTTGATTTTACTTTATGTCTTATTGTTGTGTGTGATTCTTCTGATTTCTGCTGGTGATGCTAAATTAGATTACACAGAAACGTTTCATAATGCATCTTCAACATTTATATTCCCAAAAGCTGTGAGGAGAAATATTCCATTTGCTCCAAACAAAACGTCTCCCACACGTCAACACCCCCTTTGCCCTTTGTGTGACGATAAATAGATTAATTGTCTTGCTTCAGAACGCACGGAGGAATTCAACTTGTTGACTTGACTCTCAAGTGGAAAACAGACTGTTGGACGAGCTGAGCCATTTTTTAAAATATATTTCTCATCTACGTGTGTGGCCCAAATGGTCTACACAAATACACCGCTCCACTTGTATGTGAAAAGCAGTTGCTCTCTTTTTTTTTTTTTTTCTATGGTTGGATGTTTACGTCTGCGCACGTGATTGCGGCGCTGAAGTGGTGCAGACCACCAAAGGCAGTTCACACAGGGCATTAAAGATGATTCAGAACGAGGAACCACACGTGAACGATCAGACTGACCGGGATGTTTTCCTGCCATGTACAGTGTTGTCTGGAAGCTCTCATAACAAAGACCTGGAGAAATATGTAGAATTCCACCCAGGTCTTCTCTCTGTGAGGCACCAGTGCGTACCACTACTCCACTGTGCCAAACTGTCATGGGTTTAATTGATGACATTTGATTTCTCACGGGCATGGTGAGTGTGTAGATATGTGTGTGTGTGTGTCTCTGGTTCTCTGTCCAGGGTGTGTCCTGCTTTTTACACTGTGTTGGCCGAGATACGCTCCAGCCCTCATAAACCTAGCAGGGATAAATTGGGTATGAATGATGGAGGGAGTAATGGATGGAAACTAGAAAACAGCTCAGAATGGTGGCCCAGTCCCACACAAATATCAGGAGGCAGATCAACTCCTGTGAGCTCTGTGCATTCACGGTAATGACAAAGAGCCAGCTGCGATTCCTATTTCCAGCCGTATCAGACTGGATAAATAAGCTACATATTCAGTGCTTTGTTGTTTTTATCATGTGGGTCTGAGAGCAGGTCCATTTTTTCAGAATAACGCCATTATCCAATTATTTCATTACTGCTCAGTCCCCATGACTTCATATGTCATTTAACTTGGATTGTTTTTACTCTTATTCTAACGATTCATGTCAGAGTCCGCATGACCTTTGAACTCCAAAGCTCCAGAATGAAAAGGGATCTGTCTTTTTATATTTTTTGGTCTTGACTCAAAGCTACAAAGTGCTTCGAATCAAAGTAAAAGAGAAAAATGTCACAGCAGATAAAATGTGATTTAAACCAACAGTGAAACACTGTTCTCCAGAGAAGTCACATTTTTCGGAGTCATCTGGCTTTCCGATATTAAAAACCCATTTCTCTGTGAGAATGGGACCATTAGATGTTACTGAATGATGACAGAAGCTCCACTGATAGAAGCACCACTCACAAGTATTTCACACTGACTTACTGCACACTTTACAGCGTTGTCAAGTTTATGAATAATTTTCCAAGGTGTGCTGAAGTCAAGGAAGAGGTGGTTTTGACAAACAGCAGGTTATTGTGGCTGTGGGTGGAGAAAACAGGATATCTCCGCACAATCCTATTGTCCTCTGCAGAAGGAGCCACCAGCTATTTCCAGCCCGTAAACTTTAAAGTTGAATCGCTCCGTGATTTGTAATTGCCTTTATGGGAGTGATTCCTTTGTGAGCCCGTGCGGACGTGACGCAGGCCATTGTCCGTGTTTTGGACGTCCACCTCAGACTGGAGAAAAGGTCGCGTCGTGCTTCTGCGGCATCCCCACTGTCATAAAACAACCTCTTCTTTGAAATACCGTAAAGGACGCTCGATCTGCTCGTGCTGTCTGACACATAACCTGCTCATATTTGGAACGGCACTGAAGAATGTTGCTTGTGGACGAAGGAAATCCGTCCCCGTAGCGTGCTGGATAAATTGAAGCCACCAACCGCAGCACGTCTTAACTGTATCAAACAGCAGTTTGAAAAGGAACCCCTCAGAGCCACCGATAGCGAACAGAGAAATGCAGCCCTGTGCATTCCGTAAGAGCGAGGAAGAGGGTCTTTTTGTTGGAAATAGGGGATCATTAAAGGACAGCGTCTCCACAGTAAAAGGAGGCCTTTGTGTGTGACGACAGTCTCAATGTGGCCTTTGTGAAACGAGGCTGCTGGGATCGGCTGTCAAACCGAGGAGGGAGTGAGAATTATTCTGATTCTTTATCTGCCACTTTGTTGCCATTGTGAGCATAAAGTGGTCATTTTTTTGTAGATTTTTTACTAGCGGGCATGGGGGGGGGGGGATATGGTGGCATTTGCTGCCTAAGCAGGCTATGGTATGGGTGTGTGGGTGGAGGATGTAGGCAGAGACGTCAGAGGATGGACCAGCTATAGAGCGTCTTTCTTCAGTGTGGCTGGAAAGGCCCTGAAACTCTTACATTTCTGTAAACTTTGAGCAGAGTTGACTCACATTCGTACTCGATTTCTCTTAGATTTGTCGACATGGTTTGAGCTTTTCACTGTGAATCACCATCTGAAGTAACAAGCCAGGTTTGATCATGTGAAGACTAAAAAGTTCAATTGTAGGGAGGAGAGGCTAAAAATGGTCAGCAATTAAATATTTAAGTAAAGTACAAATGCCTGTAAAATCTACTTAATGGCCGCTTCTGACTGGAAACTTGTGGTACCTGATACTTTAAGGCGTAATGGGGAAATCTTAAAGGGAACATTTTATGAAAAAGCTTTGTTTCCAGTCTGGCCTTAGAATGGAAACAGTGTTTAGGGCCTGTGAATCTAATAAACAAGCATTGGCATCGCTGATTCATTAATTCCAGTAGAATTGGAGCGGAAGCCTTGATCTGCATCTGTTTTGCAGCACCGACTGTTGAGGTGCGGCTCTCAGCATGCCGTTGTGTTTACAGCCTTGTTGAGGTTTCGAGTTGCTGTGTTTCAGCTTCTGAAGCAGTGCACGCTGGGAAGCATCGGGAATGACGCGAAGCGGCGGTCCCCAGGACCCCGCTCCGTCTTCATTAACGTCTCCAGCTATCTCAGTGAGCTTAGGGTCTCGACACCTTTGACTCGTGGGTTGGGAAGCCCCCGTTTGTGTGACTGCTGCCTTTTGATGGCTCCGTGTCCACGCTGACCCCGCAGGCGGGGTGTGCGAGCGCTCGTGTCGAGCCGAGCACAGAGCGGCCTCTGATGGTGGGTGGCTCGGTTGGTATGCAGACATCTGAAGACAAACTGCCGGACCCAGCGTCTTCTAATCAACACATGGCTATCTATTATGTCTGAATGCTCGTGGTGACTCACTCCAACCCCATCCAAAGCATCCCTCGCCGCCCCAGACCAATGTACACAGCCGTGCAGACAGAGCTGCAACAATCATCCCCGTTAATGCAGCGGAGCCGGCGTAAACCGCTGTGTTCTCAAACCACGGTGCAGACAAACACAGCCGCTCACACCTACGACACGCGGAGGTTCTCTCCTCTCAGAGGCTCGTTGTGTTGCTGCTGTGTCTGTGAAAATATGCCGAAGAGCCGCACGTGTCGGTGCTGTCTGTACCCAGCTCCGCTCTAACTCTGCTTTCTGTCCGACAGGGCGGGAAGAAGCACAGCGGCCCGTGTGGAGGAAGAGACTGCAGTGGAGGATGCCAGTGCTTCCCAGAGAAGGGGGCCAGGGTAGGTCTGCAACTCTCTCACTAAACCTTTCTTAACCACTCTTTATTTTCCTTTTTTAACTTTTGTGATGATGTGCTCTGGAAAAATGAAAAAAAAGGCCCTGAACACACACAGTTCAGCCCGGCGTCGAGGGTCTAAACACAGAATCACTGTTTCCAACGCTTTGTATCTGTAAAGCCGTTTTCTAAGCTCTGCAGGAACAAAAGGGTGCGAGAGGACAGGATTTAGATCCGCCGCCATGCTCCCTTTCAGCGGCACATCTCACAGCATCTGTGATCTTGAACTGGAAGTTCTCAAATCGGCCATTAAGGCTTTAGCAGCATCGCATAGCTCATGAGTGAGAGCAGACGTTTCCCATGTGTAGGTGGTTCATGAGAGGACAAACACAAGCTCCGGCTGCTCCGGGTGAATATTCCTGTTTGAAACTCTGGATGAGTGGTGCTGTCTGGGCTCTGGAGGGGACTTTTCCAAAGGGGAACTACACACCTGGCACGACAGGGCTCCGTTTTCTCATGTTTTTTGTTGTTGTCTGTACTGAAACCACAAAAGGGTTCCTGCGAAACGACAGCTGAGACGAGAGGAACCGGGAGAAAACACTTAGTCAGCTGTAGCGGCTGTAAACATCGCTTCAAACAGAGCTAGAAAAACTTAAAAGGGTTTACATCACTGGCGTGGACTCATATGATAAAAGACAAAACACACACACACACAAAGACACACAAACCTCCCAAGACGTCTGTAACGGAGGTAAAGTTCCTCTGGCCTCGTTTGCCTTCACCCTACCTGCAGTATAAATCGTAAGCACAACATGTGCAGTAATATCCTCACTGTGTTCCAGATTTCATTGTTAAGGGAACAATATGAGCAGTAAAATCTATGGAACGGAACGTAAAGGGGCGGGACCACCAGAGGAGCACTTAAATGTGCTGTTGTAAAACGTACACATATAGAAGCTGTAGAACTCAGCTGTATACTGGATCATTGATATATAAATGACCTTTGCTTGTATCAACATGGTAAAGTAAACTTGAGCTATGAAAACCTTTAAAAAACAAAATGAAGACATTGTGAACAGATGAGAAAAGGCTTTAAGGTTTGATTTTTTTCTCTATAGGATGACAAACGAAGTGTTTGAGTTAAAGAGTCTTACAGTGAGTGAAGCGCGGTTGAAGCAGTGTCACCTCTGAGTCTGCAGCCCTGAACTCCACTGTGATCTCAGTATCTGAGTCCGACGACGGCCTCCGGCCGTATGGCAGCCTGCATTGCTGTTAGCCATTAGTTTGAAACACTTATCACACTTTCTTTACAGTTTGAAGTGCTGAAATTTACACGGTTAACCCATGTGAAGGAGAAGGTCAGCCTGAACGGAGTGCCCGGAGTGTGGGAGACCCATTAGAGGGGAATGAGAGACAGAGGAGCGAGAGAGGGAGAGAGGGTTTGAAATCAGAGAGGCAGACGTAGACTAAACATATTCAGATAACAAGCTCAGAGTGACTGACAACTTTTATGCATGACTAAAGGCTGAGGTCTGCTGCAGACGCGTGCCGCGCTGATCCTCAGATAGGCCTCTCACACGGCCGCCGTCTGCTTCTCACAGCCTAAATATGTTCAGGAATTGAATACATATTTATTAATCTGTATTAAGGATGCCGCTTCTTAGTGTATTTAAGAAAGTGACACCATCAATTATACAAAAACTTCAAAATATATACAGTAGTCAGATGTAATAGAACAGCAGGAGAGTTTAAAGTGTTTGATAAACTGTCACTGTGACAAAGGAAACAAAGAAGGCCAGTCGTACTCCAAAAACAAGACAACCACATCTTCTGGTCCAGGTTTATTGGCAGAGCAACTACGTCTCAGCTTGAAAAATTAAATCTCACTCATATATATGTTTGTTTTCCTTCTTCATGATGCCTTTTTTTGACAGATAGTAAGGGTGTGACTTTTAATCCAGAGGCTTAATTCAGATGGTGTGTTAACTTCAAAAAAACTCTTCAAAAAGAGAGTTCTGTAAGTTCGTCCACTCGGAGAATACTATACTTTTACGACAGTGTTAAGTTGTGGTAACTTTCATACTCTTCGCCGCTCTCTTTAGTTCTGTCTTATCTCGTAAAGTGGAGCTCATAGGAACTGTTAACGTCTCAGTTTGGTTCTATAACGGGGTAAAGGCAGCGGCTGAAACCGATTCCCACAAAACTGCTGCCATTCCAGAACGAACTGCTCCAGAGGGAGGGATGCTTTAGAAACACAAAGGTGAGGACAGGAATGTTGAGGAACTGTACTTTGGCGTGCGTTGGGGTTTCTCCGGCCCGGCTTCGCAGTGGGTTCGACCCTTGACGGTCTCGCACGCTGCGGATACAGGAAACCCCATCAGCAGGCATAAAGAGACGGAGCGAGGAAGTTCCGCATTCCACACGAGAGGGATGCAAAAATCAGACGACGGGGTCGACGGTCCACCTTCCTCACTTTGTCTCCCCGTGTGTCTCCGCTCCAGACGTGGAGGAAGACATATCTCAGTGGCTCAGAGTTGCTGGCAGTGCCAGGAGGGAGACAACTCCTCAAACATTTGTCACCGGTTCGGCTTCGTCTAAGAACACAAGAAAACAATCGCAGGTCCGACGTCCTCCCTGGCTCTGTGTGAGACGAATTATACAAACATTTTGCTCTCAGACAGATTTGTTCCTGAAGCCATTTGTCTCTCAGAGATAAGATATCACTTTCCAAAAGGGCAGACGTGATCCATTTCCTTTGTTTTCATCTGTCACTTGTCTCTTATGACTTATTAGATCTCATGCCAGGTTCAGGAGTCTTTTTACGTCGCATAATCCATCTCCAAGCTTCCTTTTCTTAAAATTCATGTTGATATGAATACATGGAAACACAGACTGATCCCTAAAGATGTGTTTATTCCTCCCTCACCCTTGTTTTGGGCCTGTCTGCGTCCAAACCTCTCCTCCTGAGGGGAGTCAGGACGGTGCTGTTCTCTGGAAGGGTCGACCTGATCCTGCGCAGCTGCTTGAGTTGGCCGAGACGTCACACAGCTGCGGCGCGGTGATGGCCGTCCGGGGCTCAGCCAGGACTCCCCTGGGTGTCCGTTGTTTTCTGTCAATGAAACAGAATCTCAACCAGTCGTCCAATGCTTCTTTTTTTAAATTGCTTGTTTATATTGTGACTCAATAGAAATTAGAAACTGATTTGAATTGCTTGAAGTTCGTGAACATTGTGGCAGATTTAGAATGTCAAAGGCTGAATATATCTCCAGGAATTCATTCAGATTTGCAGTAGCGACTGTATCAAACTTAGAAACATGGTTAGATTCCTTTAAGTCTGAGTGATGCGGGAGGGAACGGGAAATGGATTATGTTTTCGTGGAAAAGGGATCACATGAGACAGTTCATGAATGAAAGCTAGAATTTCCACGCCTGGTTTAGTGAAACAGCCAGCATTACAGAGAAAGTGAGATCTTCAGTGTGAAGATGGATTAAATGTCTGAACTCAGACCGAGACCCAGAGAATGACTCAGATTGTCTGATGGGAACTTAATATGTTAATTTCATGCATTTTTGAATTCGAAAGGGATTACAGAGACTTCGCCAAATGGATTCTAACCCCGTTAACACTCAAGTTCACACCATTCAACATCCACTTTACAACTTCCAGCATTTTTACCAAATCCTTGTTGATCTCCATCGTGAAGGGATTGTGCTTAAAAGCAGAGCTGGCAGAAGCGCTCATATTCTTCGCTGGTGTAAAATGAGGGATTTGGCAAAAAGCGAAAGCGTAAATTAAATTTCTTTAAATAAGTAAACATTAGAAAGTTCAGTTTCTGTAATGCATTTGTCTTCAGACTTGGAATAAAGTAAACAGATGTTTAGAGTGAAGAAAGTTTGTTCTCCTCAGTCTGACATGAACAGTTTGAGGAACGGTAAAGAAAAAGCGTTGCTTTATAGGTCCGTTCTCTCTTCCCAATAATACCCTGATACAGTGATCATCTGGCTGTGGTTCTAGTGTCCCGATCTCGCCTGAATAAGACCCTCCTCCCCCAGGTGAAGCTCTAACCCTGGACCTGGACAGAGGAAACCATCCTTTTCCAGAGCCTAAAAACACAGCCACAGTCTACTTAGATAAATGTGTAGAAGTCTGCAGCTCTGTAAGTGATATATTTCTATAAAACAGACCAGGACAAGATGAGAAACTGAACACGAGGTCCTTCGCGTCCTCTCCTGAGAGCATATTTATCTGCATCAATGATGTCTTTTGTGCAGGGGAGGCTTTCAGAAACAGGGAGTGGCTCCGGGTTCTGCTGAGGAAAAAAAAAAAAGGAAAACTCTGAGTTTGAAGAAGTTCATCTGCATGAGCTCACTGCCCCTCCTCGTCCCATATGGTGACAGGGGAGCGGAGATATACATCAAAACCGGCCGAAAGCAGAGAAGCATGATGGAGCAGCCATTGTAGACACGATGCAGATGGGAGGGATGTTGTCCTTTCCACCCTGGGAAAAGCTGCCACAGCTGATGTGGGACAGGAAATGACACACGTCTCAGGAAGCCGAGCACAATGACAGTCCACTGATCTTTTTTTTTTTCTTTTTTTTTTATTATAGACGCTCTCTGTTTTTGTGGGAACAAGATCGTCTGTGTGTTTGGCTTGGGCTAAAAACGGCAAAGACTTCCTTGTTCCATGAAAACAAGTCCATACCTACCGTCTGAGTCCATGGATGCCATCATGGACTTTACTGTCTGCCCTTAAAACAGACTCACTGAGGAATGTGCCAGATTCAAAGAGGATAAAGGAAAAAAACCCTTTGATTATATTTTCATCTGAAGCTGGAGGCCCTGAAGAGATTTTGATATTTGACCTTTGGGCGGTGAAGTATTTTACAACCCTTCAGTATCATAAAACTCAAAAAAAAAAAAAAAAAAAAAATGCAAGGAGGCCTTTCTTACTCCCCGGCTACTTTTCTTCACCTGACAGTAGCTGAAAGCGTGCAGCTTTGAACTCAACCTCCTGCTCCTCCGTCATGTCCAAGTCTCTTTGATTAAAGCTCGTGCTCAGAAACTTTGATCCGAACATGATGGATTTCTGATGATGGAGGATAATTGCCTGACATTAAAGGAGAGTTCAGTTTTTTCAGCTGATTCCCCAAAACTGGGATCTTTCAAGACTCCAGTGGAAACTTCATGTACCCTCTCATATCAGCAAAGAAGACGTGATGTGTTTTGTCAGATTTGAGCCGTAAATCCAGCTTCCAAACCTGTAATCAGAGCAACCATCCGCCGCTGCCCTTCTTTTCCCCCATGACCTCGACCTCAGCTGGGCGTTTGAGCGAGGAGCTACCAACTGCAGAGTGATGATAGAAAAAAAAAAAAAAAGGTGTGTGTGTGTGCATGAGAGGAGAGAAAACCTGCCGCTATCACCGAAACCCACGGAGGGCAGGTTTTTCTTTTCTGGGAAGAGGAGGCGTCTTGTGTGAGGGGATAATTGGGAGGATGCTCAGAACAACAGACAGTAACCAGCTGCTGGAGTGTGTGTGAACACACACACACCACAGTGTGCCAGGAAGAGGAGTTTAGGAAATACAGTCGGTAGCTATTGAGTTGAGGGTCGTAGAGATAAAGAAATATTTCAGTCGCGGCTGTCGATGTGGCATCCGTCTCCATTAATGTGTGACGGATCATTTAAAAATCCACTGAAACTGAAGAGGTGTCAGGATGCTGATGGTGAGGTGATCTGGCCAACTGTGAGAAAGAAAGAGAGAAAATTAGCATTTCAGGCATGTTCTCTCTGTTCAGGTTCAATGACAGTTGTTTGAAACAGTCGATGCAAAAATCAAATGAAACGTGTGACCACGATGAAAATTAAATGTGCGTCATTCCTTCTCTTCCTGAAGATTAAGAGTGAAATGTTAAGATCAGTCTGAGCCGCATTAAGAAGAAGATAACCAGATGAAAATAATCCTGTTGCAAAGTTAAAAAAACAAAACAGGAACAGGAAGTCTGTGTTACTGAGCAGGTTTCAAACACATGTTCCCTTTAATAGTAAACATCGATTCTCTTGAAATACATCTGTGAATTTTTCAGTTGTAGATCTGTTTTTTTCTCTTACTGTGAAGACAGTTTGACCTCTTGGCCCTCGCCAGCTCCGGTCTGTCTTTTAAGATCCTTTAAAACGGTCCCACACTCACGTTGCGTGATGAAGCCTGCAGTACAACAACAATCAGATGGCAGTAAATCTCAACAACAGAGTTTCTTTGGTATGAAGCATGATTTCCAGGAACACAAAATGTTGAAACGGTTGAAAAGCTCCAGAGCTGCTGCCTCTCGCTGAGCTTTGTCTTCAGTGCGAGCATTATCCTCTGTTACTGTAATGGATTGACACAGAGCTGTAGTAGCATAGTTTTATTCCTGTTTCTGCATCAATACTTTAAAACAAAATGCAACAACATCCAGATTACAGAGCCTCTTCCTCCAAACTCAATCCCATACGGAGAACATAGCTCAGCTCATGTTACAGTAAAACAGCGATGTTCTCATTGATTATGGTCTAATTAAGAGGGAAATGTTAAAGAGTTGCTTTCTCAAGTAACTATTTGCTTTTAATCCTTATGTGACTTTACAAGTAATTCCATCATTTTTGAAGAGTTCAAAACACTTTAAAAAAAAAATCCTGTTTGATATAATTTATCCAGCTTGTTTCATTAGGTTCAAGCTGGGTTGTTTTTGGCTTCGAGGCACAGCTTTTGTTTAATAGAATTTAATCACAATATGCTGTGTGTGGCAGTAGCAGCACACTGGATGTAATTCACTGATAAAGTGGGTCAGCTGGAAGTCTGCTGGTGAGAGGAAAAAAAAACAGCAGAAATCCTGTACTTTCTTAAAATTCATGTCAGAATCACCAAATTCATTGTTTTAATAAGAGTCAAAAGTTTTAAGTCGTAAATCTGTGAGCAGCCTCACTGTGAGCTGCGTCCGTGCAGAGAGCTTGGCAGTCGCAGCAACAATAACGGCCAGAGGAGGTTTGGGGATTGTTGGAACAGCTGCACGTGGGTGGAAAAATGCTCTTTTACAGTGCTGGTTTTGTCCTTATATATCCTTTGACCACCTTAATGCTGACCTTGTCTCCTCTTACAGTAGGAGAAAAGGGATCAAAGTTGAAACGTTTTGATCTCTGTGTGTAATCTTGTGTTTATTGGAGATGCTTTACGGAGGATTATTAAGTAACCGGTGATATCTTCCTCTCTAGTAACATCATCTCCTGTACTGTCCTGTTTTTTGCATCAATCGTTCAGCACTGTTGTAAATACCTGGTAAATAACTCTCAGATGTATGCACTCTGCAGTTTGGAAATGTTATGGCGTTTCGTTGACGGGGAGCGTTCTCACGTCTATAGGAAAAAAAAAAAACGTGACCAGAGCTTTGGGTCAAAACAGCACCGGCATGTGTTCCCCATCAGACCCTGTTGTGAAACCTTCAACGGGGGCCGGCTGCAGAGGAAACAATTATCTCCTTTAAGTCTTTTCATATTTACTCCTCCAGCAAGAAATGTTTCCAGTGTAGACTTGAGAACTGAGCGATTTGCTCTCACATGGCCGTGATGCAACGTGTGCTCCACGGTTTTGTAAACATGTGATTCCCTCAAGCTGGAGCTGGAACTCTGTCCGATTACAGATACCAACTAATGCAATTTACATAACAGAGCAAGGTGATCACTTCGTGTGTTTTTTATTAAGTATGAGGCTCTGGCCTGAGCTGCTCCTCTGCACTCTGTTGTGAAATGTGCATTGCAGCTGGAGGAGCCCTGGGTGCCGAATCCCTACGTGGGAACAAGACAAACTCCTGGCTGCCAGAGTGAATTGTGGGTTTGGCAAGCTTCATGGGTAGCATGGTGCCGAATGAGACCCTGCGGGCTGAACGGGTATCCCCGACACAAATGGTACCGGCCCACTGTCAGCTCACAGCTGGACGTATGAGTATAAATCTCTTTTTCAGGACTCGAGCCATTTTTTCTTTTCAAACCATTTGTCAAGTAATTTTCTGTTGGTTTAACCCTTCATGGGGAATCCGTTGAAAAACAACAACCCAAAGGGTTAACCGGTGATATTTCAGTGCTTTAAAGTGAGTCCAAAACCTTTCATTTAACATTTAGTTATAATATAATATGTTCAAAAGCATTACAGATTGGCCACATGCTATTAAACACCACTGAAACCAGATCGTTTGCATTGTTAGTCATCATTACTAGATATATTTGATGCAGTAGTTTATATTTTATAACTGTGCATTATGTTGTTATTTACTTTTACATAGTGCTCATTCACAATATAATGTATTTTTTAAGAAGCCTGAATATGATGACCTGACAGCATTTGGCACGTTTAAAACTAGTTTCATCTGGACAATGCTTTGGACAACGCCTGGGTTTTCAAAGTTCATCATATTTTCAAGTTAAGCGTTTCAATTTATGCTGTGAGAAAATACTGCAGCAGCACCTGTCTCAGAGCATCACAATTAATCATATTTTAGATATGATTGCAATCATGTGGTGAGAAGAAACCAGCAAAATACACCCAAATATAACCAGTTACATCATGTACAGTTCAGTGCCTATACGATCTCTGTCAGGTTGTTTCTAGTTGCCTCTTGGCTTCGTTTCAGGACGGTGTCGGCGGATATTATCGTAACACACTCTTACTTTTTTCCTGTTAAACTGTGGTCAAGACAGACCAAACATTCGAGGCCCCCTCGGGGATTTCAGACGTCGACATTGTTTTTTTCTAATTAAAACAAACCTGACAGCTGCCGGACTGATTGCTGTGAGGCCGCACGGTGGAGCAGCGGTCAGTGTCGTCACCTCACAGCAGGACGGCTTTGGGTTTAAATACCGACCGGGCCTTTCTGTGCGGAGTCTGCATGTTCTCCCTGTGTGTGTAGCTTTCTCTCCCACAGATTAATGGCTGATGGTCTAGGCAGGATAAAGCTGTGTAGAGGATGGATGGATTTTTCTTTTTGGAAAAGATCCAGTAACTTTGAAGTGCAGTGCCAAATAACAGAGGAGAATTTATTTAGCTCTCTTCCCGAGTCTCAACATTACAAAACTAAATTTCCCTTTTGTACAAACAGATGTTTGTAACCAACAGATATTAATGGATTGTATCAAAGAGGCAGATCCTTAACCTTCACAGGTGGATGTAGGAACTGATTGAGCGATAAGGTGTTTTCATTATAATGGCGTTTTTAAAGTAAAATCGTTTTTTCTCAATGGAACTCAGTCCAGATGGATGTATGGCTTTCCCACGCTTCACAGTGAGTTCTGCTTCGCCTCAGTGTAATTCTATATCATGTTCCTGTGTGTCTGGTTGTGATGAGCAGCTTCTCTGAGGGTCTCAATTTTTCCTTTGTGGACTTCTAAAACAACAATATGTCACCGTGATCCGTGGGTCTGGCGGCTTTTAATGGCGTTTTAATCACGGCGATAAGTGCAGCCGTGGGAATGTGGAGGAGCCACACCCACGGCGGGCCCCGCCGCACGCAGACGTCCACGCAGACTCACAGGTGGCTGATCTCTGAGGTGAGGGCAACACCTCGTTTCATATCCCGCCATTTCACACACACACACTCACACACACACAGGCACACATGTGCATCCACACAGGCTGCAGCTGCGTCCTGCTCACATGTGCTTGGACTGCAGGCCCGAGTCGTGTCATTCCTCCGGCGTGAGGCAATAGTTCAGGTGTCAGAATCCCGAGGACCCCTGGGATGCATGGAGGTCCAGACGGCTCGGTTCTCAGCCTGGGATCCCCCCCCGCCCCCCCCCCCCCCCCCGAGTCCTGATCTCCCAACACCCACACTCTCTCACACACACATCTAAGCAGTGGTCATTACTGCTCTTTAAGCTCTGGATGCTGTCAGATGTCTGGCACATGCGTGTGCACGTGATCGGCGAAACTGACACGTGCACTTCGCAGAAATTAGCCGAAAGTCTAAACATATTAATTCTAATGTAAACTCAGCCGTGGAGGACTGAACAGAGAGCAGCAGCCCTGCGTGAGGACCGGAGCGAGCGGCAGCTCTGACTGATGCTCCGCAGGACTTCTTCTGTTTGAATCTCTTTTTTTTTTTTTGTGGTTTCTCATGAGAGTCACAAAAAAAAGTTGTTTTAGATCATTTGTCTTCTTAGCAACAAAAGCTGAAACTTTCTCACAGCTCTCCCTGCATGAGACACTATTATGAGCTCGACTTGTGGCCCTCGTTGGCCATGTTTCCTTTTCTTAGCTCTCCATGTGTCTTTTCTTCTTTTTTTTTTTTTTTTTTCGAGTACATGTGGATTTCCAGAAGTAGGACATGCTCCTCCAGCGGGGGTTTCAGAGCGCTGACCTTCCTGACTGCAGCCAGGAGATCTAAACACACTTTAATAGATATCTAAACATCATCTACACATGTTTATTTACTCTGCCGGAGTCCTCCTCGGGGCCTGCAGCGGAGCGGAGCCCCTCCAGCCTGTCCCCTCACCCCGCATCCCACAGACACCCCCTCGGGGGGGGGGGGGCTGAGCCCCCTTCTCCCTCCTGGGCATCACACGTAGAGAGGGATGCGAATCTTCAGGAAATGAGTCTAGGAAAAATGTGTCCAAGAAAAACAGAAGAGCCGGGTCACATAGCAGTGGGACCGAATCCACTGCAGCGATGGTGGGAGTCAGAGAGAAAGAGGAGACGCTCTTTTTCCTCATGTCTTTATTTTTGTTCTCTTCTCTTACCTTATTCTTCTTTCCTTAGTCGCACCGATGCGTTCTTGATCCTTCTTCCTGTTTTCCTCTTTTCTTAAATCTAACATTTCCCCTCACCTCGGGTTTCCTCGCCCTTTTCCTTCCTCTGTTCCTTTCCTTCAGTTCCTTCACTTCGTTTGCTTTCCTCTCGGCCTCGTCTTGAAGCTCGGCTCAGATCGCGGCCGCAGGTTTGACCGTCACGATGCTGAAGCCGCTCCTCCTCACACCTGAGCGACAGCCGGCACGTGAGGACTTTCTAAAACCGCGTGAAGCTCGTTCTCTCAAACGCTGCGTCATTTGTCACAGTTCCTGCATAAACATGCACAACACTGATTGATTTCAGAGGACAGTTTTATCGATGTGAAGTATAACAAAAACGACTGGAAACAGAACTCGGCAGACGATTAATGGAGATAAACATTAAACATTCAGTTGAATTTGGATGAAAAACATTCAGCACAGACACAATACAAACGTGTGGTGAAGAACCAGTAAAATGGATGCAAAACCAGCTCTTGACTGAGTGTTCTAGAAGCAGCTGGAGATGCTTGGCTTCAGGATGTTTGGGTGATTTTCTGTACAAATGAACTGATTTCAGTGGTAAACGAGCCTCGGTCCGTCCTCAGCACCCAATCAGTCCTCAGCTGTGCTTCAGCGTTGACCGGCTTCGACCGTGAGCCTCCCAGAGGAGCTGACATGCGGATTCAGTCTCAGGGGGTTCGAGGCCGTCGGCTTCCCGTCCGTCGCCGCTGACGGCGGGCGTCGAGGGCCCGCGCTGCCCGTGCGGCTCTCTGTTTGGATTACATTGTTATTTCTGAGGACACCCAGTGTAAACACCCAGCAGGAGGGCAGGCCGACACACACACACGAGTTACTCACATCATTCTCATATGTGTAAAAGGCAGAGCTGAATAAATAGCCGGCGCAGATGAAAACCAGGCCTGGAAGCAGGTGTGACTCCCAAAACATTAGAAACGAGATGTGTGTGTGCATGTGCATCCTGGAGATAGCAGAAGCTTCCTTACTACATTTTGAAGATCTAACATGACGAAACGTTCACAAAATGGAAATGCTAAATTGAAGTGTTTATAATGAATATGGTGATTCTTCTGTTTGCCTGCCAAACCTGGTAACACTTTTCCTTTGATTTGCTGCAGTTTCTACCTTTATAGACTCTTTTATTTTTAATGAATTCCTTAAAGCTTTTTCCAAACAAGGGTCTCAGTGTGCCGGGGCCGAGAACACCCTGTGCAGGTCACCAGTCTGTTTAACAATCAACCACACACACACACACACACTCCAGGATGACTCAGAGTCACCGGTTAAACTCTGCTCATCCCATCACACACAGGGCGACCGTGCAAACTGCACAGACTAAACCGGGGATGTTTTTTCTGCCCACCTCACCCCTGCGTCGGTTTCCAGGTTTTGCGGTCGGATGCTAACAGACAGATGGAATAACAGCGCGGTTCCGGCCGGTTGTTTATTGATTTCTTTTATTCCACTAGAGGTCAGAGGTCTGCACACTGGGCTGTGCGTTCCCATCCTGTCTCTGAGCGCTTCGTTCCCCAAACGCCCCCCCACCCCCCACCCCGGGGGACAGTCTGGACCCAGATGAAATTTATGGTGTCAGGCGGGAGAACTTTTAATAGATCTTCTGATTCAGGAATGAGAAAAAGCAAACACACCCACGCACACAGGAGGGGAGGCGGCGGGGCACGGGGAGAGAATCCAGTCGCTGCGTTTTATGCAGCGTGTGTGAAAAAGAGGGATTTTCTCAGCGCTGTTTTCATACGGCTCATATATCACGAGGACACTTAGAGGAGTTTTGAGAAGTGGAGTACCGAAGTGAGGACGCTTCCTGAGAGTATAACCAGTTCGAAGTCCCAGAACGGCCCGAGCAGCAGAAACCCTCCAGGATGTGACGTGCTGGGTGTGTGCACGTTTTAGCATTATGAATGCAAGTAATGCTTCCAGACTTTTCCTCTCTGTAGTGTTTACGTTAACACCGAAAACACGACAAAAATAACTCATATTTCAGTAATTAGGACAACTGTTTTCCCTCTGTTTTGATATTTCCTCCAGATAACATTGTTCTCTCAGGAAAATACATAAAGGGAAGCTCAACTTCCCAAATATGGTTCAACACGACTGATACAGCTTTCACCTTTATATTAAAAGCTTATTTTAAACGCTAACATGCACATCTGTGATAAAAAGTCTGCAAGACGTGAACGTCGGAGACCTGCCCTACACCTGCACTCGGGCATAGTAAAAGAAAAGGGAAACTACAGTCATCTTCTCCTCCTCAGCAGCACCACATCACTCAGCGTCTCGGAGTCCGGGCGTTCCTTCCATATCAGTCACGAGTCTGTGCCGTGCACCGAGCACCGTGCACCGTGCACCGAGCTCGGCCCTCTTATTGGGACTGCTCAAGATCATCCTCACACATCCTGCTGCAGCTGTCTGTCTCGCCAGCCCACGTTTTTGCCATTTTTTTAGAAGAAAAAAAAGGGAATTTCAGAGTTTATTCAATCAGCATCATGTCATCAGACACCTTTGTGTGTGTGTGTGTGTGTGTGTGTGTGTGTGTGTGTGTGTGTGTGTGGTGTTATGCCCCTTAAATGAGGTGGGAAGTGTGCTGATGGGAAACAGACACCAATGAAGGCCGTGTTGGTGTTATTGCTGCTTTCCCCTTTCAATCTGCCTCCTCCAGATTCACATTTCTATTATATAAATAGCTGATCTCAGATATAAATAGCCTAGACTCTAAGTTATATTAATAAAACCTGTATATTGATAGAAACAATCGTCAGATTCCAATAAATTCTTGTAAAAATACTTTACAGTCAGCAGCTCTTGCGTCAAGTCAAACATTCTGGAAAACAGTTGTGATGCTATTGCAACATGAAGGTGTTGAGACGAGCAGCCAGAGGACTGACGTGAGCCATCTGTGGCAAAAAAACAAAAATCAGGGAGCGCAGGCGGCTGCAGCACGGCCTCTTTACACGTCTCCTGAGCTTCAGGATCTGTTAAAGTCATAGAGCGGCCTGCAAAAACACCAGAATTCAAACCCGTGCACACATGTGGTCGGTGTCCTTCAGTCATTCAGAAGAAAAAAAAATTATAATTTCGGGGTAATTTCAAGCAGATTCAAGCTTTTAGAGATTATTTTCGAAAGAACTGGTCAGTTTGTGGTTCATTTGCAGGTTGGCTCCACTCAGCGGAGACAGGAAGGGACTCAAGAGGTTAATAAACGGATGTGAGAGCACTTGAGAGTTTGGAGAAGAGGGGAGGAAATGCTGGTTGGAAGTCGTGTGTGTAGATAAGAGTGGGGAGTAGGTATGAATGGAGGATGAGGGGCTTCGCAGGATGGCTAATCAACCGGAGGAGGAGGAGGAGGAGGAGGAGGAGGAGGACCGCTGATGAAGCACGTCACACAGTCAACACAAGCCGTGACCCTGAGCAAGACATTGAACCTCAAATTGGTCCCAAGAGTGTTAAAAGAAGTCAAGAATCCAAGACAAATATTTTAGAGACAAAGAAATATGTCGGTCACTGTGGGAAGCGGGAGTGGAATATTCACCACGAGAGGAGGCGCGACCCTCGACCCGACCTGCCAGACGTTCACATCTCACAAGCGAATCTCATAAAGTCACAAAGTTTTCCTTCATTTCCCAGATTCCAATTTGTGAACCAGCTTAATTCAGGCAGATATCATCCGCCTGAATCACTCGGTCTCATGAGAAGGTGGAGATCTGCGACTGATGGTGTGAATGTGACGGATCCTTCAAACAACCAAATGACAACCAAACCAAAATGCCAATAATGCAGTTAAATTGTGAAACATCTTCTTCAGCCATCACTGAGAGAGAGTTCCAGAGTTTACATTCTGGAGTCAGTTCAGAGCCAAACAGCATAACGTGACTTCAGTGAATGAGTATTACAACTTTTCCATCCACTGTATGTATTTTTCATGAGGACATTGCACAAAAAACAAAAAAATATATATGTTTCCATCATTTGGGGTCTGCTGTGGCTCAGTTGTTGAAGCAGGTTTTTTCTCCATCAGAAGGCTGCAGGTTTGCTCCAGCTGACAGTGTCCTGAACCCTCACACTGCTCCCAGTGGAGGGACTGGGTACTGCAAGGCAGCTGCTCATAGATGAGTGAATGAGACTGGCACTCTGGGAGCTGTAATGAGAGGAAAAATGATATAAATTGATCATTTTCAGCATTATTAGATTATTGGCTACAGTTGTTACATTTTGAAAGAGATTTTTTAATGTTCATTCATTCATAAAATGAATTATGACACTATTCGCAAAATATTAGGAAAATGGATCAAATATGTTATTTGAGTGTTGTCAACGTATTGTGACATTATTATGCTCTCATTTGTGCTATTTAATACTGAATGCAGTCCCTGCGCCGACTGGCTTCCAAACCTGAATTCTCCACAGTTCCTGAACAAATGAGAGTTCAGCCTCTTTGCTGTTGTTATTCCAAGATTAAATCCTACAGCACACGTTTATCAATCAAACAGCTGAAAGAATAGGTTGTGTTTATAGGCCCTGCATTAAAGTGACGTGGTTTCTTTCCGTCTGAGATATTTTCATGCCTTTTTTCTGGCCTTAACGTTAACCGCATGGCTGGGAGTTATTTCTGCCGTCTGGACTGAGACTGCATGCGTGACGCTTATCACCAGTGTGTGGTTGTGTTTGGCCGGGACGATATTTGTGTTTCTCTAAGCTTAAAGTATCAAGATTAAAGAGAAACATAAAGTTTCCCTGTCTGTCACTGCATGCTCAAGCAGACCCAAGATTCATTGGTTAGTGTGAAAACACTGCAGGACAAATTATCCATGCAATCGTCAATAAGAATAGATCAGCTCATACGTGCTTGGTTGTTCACATGCACACTGGGATTTCAGATAAAAGCTCCTCTCACACTCTTCTGCATCGTGTTTGTCTGCGAGCTCGTTCTTGTCTGACTTGGTTTTTTGCTCCCCGCGGTTTCAGTAATTCTCTGGAATCATAAAACACCCCGGAGCGTTTCTGTCTGGGGACAAACAACGTGGCTGTTTATGTTGGTTCTCGCTGGAGCGCTGTCAGACCCCCAGACCGCTGAGAGCTCGCCCTATGAACCCCCAGTCTATACAAACACACTCCATTCCCATGGTGTCTCGGCGCAGGCATGTTTCTCGTGAAAAGTTCTTGTATTTGTCAGTTTCCATAACTCTGGTTGTGCTTGGAGCCCGTCCTGAGGGTCACGTTGTTTCTGAGTGTGCGAAGCACCTGTTTTCCGTTCCTCCAGGGACTGCACCTGACCTTTAAGCTGCCCCCACCAACTCTAAACAAAGCCTCCAAAGTAACGGCCGCTCTCTGTGTCCTGAGCTGGACTGCGTCTCTCTGCTGCCATGTTTCTGGAAAAGACCAGAAACTCCCAGGCAGGAGGTTAAAAATCCTGCCACTGCAGGGCTCATATTTCTCCCCTCATATCTACATGCCTGCCTTCTCTCCTTCATCACTCTCAGTATCATAATCGAGTTGTTATATTTAACTTCCATTAGAGATTAGAGGCCTGTCTGAGATTTTAAATAGTCTGAATAAGACTCAACAGCCACTTGAACTGCATTTTTTCCCATCCAGTAGACATTCGACAGCAGAATCTGGATTTATTTACCTCAAGATAATCTCCTCTCTGTGAAATATCAGACTGTGTGAAACGGTTTCTAACATAAGAGACTATTTAAACAGGGTGAGAAGAGATATTCAGGCTTGAAAAATTTTCGTTCTGGCAAATTCCCTCTGTTTTGCTCAATCTTTTACTTAAAAGATGAATTCAGGTTTTGATATCACTTAAAATATACTGCCATGTGTTCCCACACACACTCGATGTCCTGCTGTTTGTAGTGCAAACTTTTACCACCAGATGGCAGCAGAGAGCAGAGAAAAATACATAGAAGTAAATGTCTCCCTCTAGTGGTTCAAAGAGAAAATGTTTCATATATACAGTATCTGTACATTGTTCCTGTACTTAGTGCATTTTTTTCAGTATTTATTCATTTTTAAAATTCAGTCTCTTCACTCAAACATAAATATCAGCGCTTCCTCCTGCTCACATTCCTTTGAACACAATCTGTACTTAATGCTAAACACTTCTGAAGCTTGTACTCATATATTCTGGTGTATCTTAAATGTTTGTAGCACAGTCATATCTCTGCTCCATATCTGTGCAAATTTTCACTTTATTGGTTGAGTTTGATGTTCGCCCTGAAGTTGATTCAAACAGTCTCTTCTTCTTCTTCTTCTACAAACATCAGGGTGATCCAGGGCCTCTTGGTCCTCAAGGGCCTCAGGGGCCTCCAGGTAGACCAGGAGAAGCAGGTATCGAAGGGCCAAAGGGCCACAAAGGTGACCAAGGCCGCGGCGGTCATGTAGGCCAAAAAGGAAACGTGGTAAAGCATCTTTTTCTTATTTCTCTGTATTATTAAAGCAGCGGTGAACATTACGGTGAGGATTTTGTTTAATAATTGATTTTTATCTCCTGCCAGGGAATGACCGGCGTGCCCGGCTTCTCCGGAAACGACGGTATTCCTGTAAGTTGGTCCAGCATTCTGCAGGGTGAGGAGGCCGTTTGCCTGCGGAGTGTCGGCTGTGACGGTGTGTTTCTTTCTGCAGGGCCACCCGGGGCAAGCCGGACCCCGAGGGAAGCCCGGAGCGGACGGCTGCAACGGCACCCACGGGGAGTCGGGGCTGCCGGGGGAATCTGGCTTCGACGGTGCGCCTGGGTTTCCTGTGAGTGTCTCAAACCCGTCCAGGCTGCTGAACCCAGACGCTCTGAGCTGATTCTTCACTGTGTATCGTTCTTTTCTTTGCTTTCAGGGACTAGCGGGGAGGAAAGGAGAAAAAGGAGACACTCTGGAGATGAGTGTGTACATGCAGCGTTTCAGGGTGAGGAGGATCAATTCACACCAGGCAGACTGAGGACTGTTTCAGACCGCAGTGTTTCACTCTATAACCGAACATCTGTCCTCAGGGAGACCCGGGAGCGCCAGGATTCGACGGGATAAATGTAAGACACTCTATCCAGGCCGCTTATTTAACCAGATCTCACGTTAATCCAACGATGGTTCGTTTTTTTTCCTCCTCTTCTCAGGGTCCTCCAGGACTTCCAGGTTGGGAAGGTAACAGAGGGTTTCCGGGACCGAAGGTGAGCGTCTGCTCTGCTCCACTGCTGTGGCTTTAGATCAATATCTGCCATGCAAAGCGTGTATTGAAAACTTTTCTGTGCTTTCTTCTGCCAGGGCCCCCCAGGGCCTCCAGGCCCCCCAGGTCCAAAGGTATGACGATAACAGTAACTAATTCCACCATTTGATTGACTGTTATATTGCATTTATATATATATATTTTACACCATTTACAGGGAAAATGAATGGAGTTATATGCGTTTGTCTTATTTCTGTGTGCAGGGTACGATGACCAAAGTGTTTAAAGGAGTCAAAGGAGATCAGGTGGGTGAATATTAAGGAAATGAAATGTATTAATAACTGGATGGGGGTCCGTATTAATTATTTTCTCAAAAATAAGATTCTAAAGTTAGCATCAGTGTAAAACAGGTAAAGATATTTCAAATTGAAAGCATCAAGCCAATGAATTTTGTAGCACATCCCATTCATCAGGAAGCATTCAGTCAAAAATGACTACTTATTTGTGCATGTATGATGTGGTGCAGCATGGCTGAAGCTCGTCTTTCCTAAAGTAAGTGTATTTGCATAGAAAAAAAAAAAATCAAACTAATCAACCAACTAATTGAGTTTGAAATTTTGAGCTGTTTCCAGTTTGAGGCTGGTTCTGTTAACTGCTGTTGACTCTCGTTGCTTCCTGCTCCAGGGGGAGATCGGCCTCCCAGGACCCCCGGGAAACGCCACCCGTCCACATATCGGCCCGCCCACTGATCATCAACAGGTGGCCGAGTTCACGCTTTAAGTTTCATGAAATCCTCATTACTTTAGATTTGCTCCTTGAACTTAATCGCAGACTAATTCCACTCCTGTGTTTCTGTGTCGGATGCCTCCAGTGAGTCGGTTATTTGTAGAGGTACCTGAAATAAAACAAATGAACCTGCCTTGCCTTATGAACGCGTGTCAGTATATTAAATGCTCTCCTGTTCATTTTAGGGGCCTCCTGGAGAAAAAGGTCTCAAGGGAGAAAAAGGAGACCTGGTTAGTGCATCATCACACTGAACTGTGTATAAACACAAGTCCGAACTGTGTTCCTTAATGTTTGTTTCTTTTCGTTTATGTCAGGTTGACAACACAGGAGAGACTGGAGTGATGGGGTTCCCGGGCTTACGGGTCAGAACCAGCTCGTCAATACAGAGATCGACCTCTGAACTGTCTTCTCAGCCTAAAATAGATATCAGTAACTGGGTCTTATTCTGCTGCAGGGTCCGTCGGGCGGAGTGGGAAGAGCTGGACCGAGGGTGAGTGATGGATAGATAGATAGATAGATAGATAGATAGATAGATAGATAGATAGATAGATAGATAGATACAAAGAATTGTAAACATAACATGTAAATGCTGTTTGTCATTGAGAGTTTGTATTTCAATGTTTTCACCTGTTTTCAGGGCGATTCTGGTGAAACGGGACCAAAAGGCTTTATTGGTCGGAAGGTACAACTTTTTATCAATGACACCCTATACGATCACCACAGTTACGAATACATTTATATCTGCTAAGCATCTCAGCCAGTATTTCTCAGTGCAACACGTAATCATAAGTGATTATTTTGTCTTTTTCTGATAAAATAGTAAAGGTCAAGCTTTACTTCCAGCTGTCCTTCACCAGCCTGTGAGGGATCGATGGGAAATCCTCCCTGAAATGAAAGAGTCTACCTCAGAGACGTCATCATCTCTGCCACAGCACCAAATTCTGACTCAGCACATCGGCAATAACAATTTATCAGAAATATGGCTGCCAGAATAATGGAAATTACTGCTTATATGTCCCTGTATGGTTTAAAGTGAGAAAACTGTCCTGTTGAATAAACCAGAAAGAAGAAGAACAGACAGAAAACAGAAACTCAAAGAGCTGACCGCTGCATGTCTGACGGTGAGCTTGTGTTTCAGGGAGAAAGAGGTGAAGCAGGAGAGCTGATTTCATCGGGGCCTTCGTGGCCGTGGTCCTCCGTCGGTAGGTTGATTATTTTCCTCCACCTCATTCCAGCTGCTGCGAGCCAAGGCAGGACAGACTATCGGCCGGTCACAGAGGAAATAGAAACAGTCACACACACCCACGTTCACACTTAGAGGCAATTTAGGAGTCACTAAGTCACGTTTATTGCATGTTTTCGAACTGTGGGAGGAAATGAGGGGTCCTCCATGAAGAAAGACCCCCCCAAAGACCCCCAGAGCCACCCATGTCGATGACTTTAAGTTAAAAATACATTACTGAGTCATTTCAGAGCCGAGGTTTTTGGAGTGGAAGTCAGTATGTAAATCGGTGACATTTATGAAGCTGAGTGAGAGTGTAAGAGTGACTGTTCTCGTCAATCGATCTCAATGAATTCTTTTGTATTGAACAGGTGGTCAAGCTGGTCCTCTGGGTGAACAGGGTCCACAGGGAGAGAGAGGTGCTATAGGAGACCAGGGCATCCCCGGACCACCAGGACGCCCTGCCTCCGATACACAGCAGCAAGGTTTGTTCAGTGAAGCTACACAGTGAGAGTCACCCTCCTGTTTGAATGGTACATTCAGCAGTACACTGTTAAACACTACACATCTATCATTGTCATCATTATTACCATTATTATTATTAGTAGTAGTGGTAGTATTGGTAGTTGTAGTATTACACAAACACAATGTGCAACAGACACTGAATCATTATGAGGTTAAATAAACATTAAAAAATAGTTTTCACGGTGTCTATGGAGGAGGAGAGGCTGAATAAACTTGCAAAAGACATCAGTATGGAGCGTCGCCATTGCTTTGGACCGGTGTAGCTACATGGCCTCTCTTACCACGACTTCTACAGTCCAAGTCCTTACACCAGCATTCTTTTGCCTGGTGCCCGGTTTTTCCACATCTGTATCACATTGGACCAGATGTTGACTCCTTCCTGGGCTACATGGTCGGTTTGTGCACGTGAGTTGAAGCTCTCAGCCGCTGAGCTTCTTTTGCTGCCATCTCCGTGGATGTGCTGATTTCAACGGCCTTGTCCAGGGTCAAGTTGGCCTCGGTCGGCAAGCGCTTTTGAATAGCCTCACTGCGTAGACCTCACACAAGACGTTCACGTAATGTGTCACTGAGCGGACGTCCAAAATCACAGTGTTCAGATAACTGTTTCAGTACAGCCACAAACTGTGAAACAGATTCTCCATCTTTGTGGTTTCTTTTACGGAATCTAAACCTTTCAGCAATGATCAGTGGCTTTGGTGCACAGTGGTTCTTCAATATTTCCACTACCTGGACGTAGGCTTTGTCACCTGGCTTTTCTGGTTGCACTAGACTGCATAACAGATTGAATGTTTTACGGTCGACGGTCCTATATTTCCCACCAATGCTGCCATTCTCACTTTATCTGTTGGTTAACACACTGCTGCTACTCATCCGTTTGTTGTCGGCCTCTTTTCCTCTGTCGTCGTCGTGGAGAATCCTTCCTTTCCTCCAACACAAAGCGCTCCTCGGCGGTGGCGGAGTCCTCCCAGCCGAGGACCGCTTTGTGTTGGGGCATTATTTCTGCAGCACCGAACATCATGGTTATTTCTGTTACAGTTGTTGCATGTTTTACCATATGCCGGACATTTTTTAGGAGGATGCTGCATCCCACAACGACCATATATGGTCATGCTAGAGTGGGAGAGAGCAGAAAAACACAGTTTCTCTTTGGGAAACAACTCACCAATCCATTCCCTTTGGGCAAAACTGAACAAAAATTATCTCATTTGATAGGAAAATTAGTTGTCTTTCAGTTGGTGAGGCTTTCAGAGCCGAGCAGACCGTAGAAACCTCAGTTTGTGAGAAGCGCAAGATTTTCCCCCATTCGGCTCCATTATAACTGAGAGCAAAAAAATTCAGAGAGGAGTAGAGCGCACACCTTTTCTCTCTTGTGAAAACTGCCATATATCATGAAATCTTCCCCACATATGTTACATTATCTTGTTCGGAAGGACCTTGTGATGCTTCACGTGTGCTCGGTTTGTTGGTAGGATTCACGGTTTTGCCACAGTCGTCACTTGTTTGAGGTGCTGGAAAACGGCAACTTTTTTCTTTGTTACGTGTTTTCCCATTGTAGCGGATGAGGGCAGGAGCAAGGCAGGATTTCAGACACCCAACTTTGAGGGCTAATAAAATCCACACCGTGAGACTTTTGACAAAGTTTTAAACAAGTTTTGTAGAGAAACTTGTCCTCTATCATGTCACGTTACTCTGATGTCTGTGCGACAAACGGTCTCGGAGGAAGTAATCCTTTCGTGAGGAGTGATTTTCAGTAAAATTTTACTTTGAAAGGGAAATCACGGACTTTCTGTTGGATTTAGGCCAGACATGTCAGTGTGTGAATTTTAGATCTCGATGAGACGAATGCGTGAGTGTTGGTGTCATCTCTCTATGACATTCCCGCGGGCCGTAGTGAACATTTTAGTGTTTCTAGGTGGCGCTAGAGAGCAGATGGGGTTAATTTTTCCATTTTATAACATTTTTCGCCGGTCATGTCAAGGGTTTGTGTGTAAGAGATGTCTGGGGAGCAGAATTTCAGTTTATAAGATGGAACGAGCAGGCGAATCAGTCTGGCTTAGCCTGAGTCCATCTACACAACAGAACGGCTCCTGCTGCCATGGCAACAAGCCTCTGGTGGTGATGACATCACAGAGCTCTCAGGTTGAGCATGTGATGTCATCACAGCAGACTCAGTTCAGTTCAGTTCATTCAGTTCTCCCGAGAGAGACAGAACAGCAGAAAACATGGAGATTCCAGTCTACCCAATTCCCTCTGACTCTGAGGACCATTCAGAGTTTAAACAAAATGTGATGCTGGCGTTTTCTTTTGCAATAATGGCGTTTATAGTGTTGGTAAGTGTTCCGTTTGTTGTAGCAGGTCCGTTTTGTCTTTTAATGTATTTTCTGATGATAAAGGGCCTATATGTACTGATTTGGGGACTGTTCTGTATGGATGAACGTCCAGTGCAGAGACTAAAAGAGAAAGTTAAAGAAGGATGTAAGGGAATATGGAAGCGAGTAAAGCAGTTTTGGTATTTTTTGACGAATAAGAAGAAAGAAGCCGTAGTGGTCAGGTCAGGATATATGAACCTCCAGGAGTCTGAGATCGAGTAAAAAAAAAAAAAAGAAACTGAGAGAAATAGAGAAAATTGAGTAATAAGGCAGCAGAGACTTGATGTGAAGAAGGGAGAGTGTCAGAGTTACAGAGATCAGCTGGTAGTGAGTTCCATGGTGGTGTGGTGGGCAGGGGGCGCTGTAAGGTGGAAGGAGGCGAATCTGAGGGAGAAGTCAGGAGTTAGAATGTGCAGGAGGTCAGAGAGTTATGGAGCCACTGGGTAGACTGAAAGATGTACAGGTTTCTGCTTGACCGGGAGCCAGTGGAGTGGGCTGGGGGGATGTGGTGGTGTGTGTGTGTGTGTGTGTGTGTGTGGGGGGGGGGGGGGGGGGGGGGGGGGGGGGGGGGGGAATGAGGGTTAATTGGTTGGTTGGGTGATTGGTTGGTTGGTTGCTGTCAAAAACAAAAATATTGGTATTTAAAAATATCAAAAATAGTCTTTCGTAAACATCAGTATTAGTAAACATTAGTATTAAGGATATATTAAAATAAAAATAGTAATAAAAACAAAAATATTAATAAAAATCTATTGATAATAGTGACAAAAAGTAAATAAGTAGATAACATTGACAAAAATTTGAAAAAAAAAAAGAAAAAAAAAAGAAAAAAGCATTTAAAATATAGTAACAATGATAAGAAAAAGTTAATTATTTTTGGTCAGGTGTTCACGCTGTCAAAAACAAAAATATTGGTATTTAAAAATATCAAAAATAGTCTTTCGTAAACATCAGTATTAGTAAACATTAGTATTAAGGATATATTAAAAATAAAAATAGTAATAAAAACAAAAATATTAATAAAAATCTATTGATAATAGTGACAAAAAGTAAATAAGTAGATAACACTGACAAAAATTTGAAAAAAAAAAAGAAAAAAAAAAGAAAAAAGCATTTAAAATATAGTAACAATGATAAGAAAAAGTTAATTATTTTTGGGTAGGCGTTCACGCTGTCAAAAAGCACAAATATTAGAATTTAAAAATATCAAAAATAGTCATTAGTAAACATTATATTAGTATTAAGGATATATTAAAAATAATAGTAGTAATGAAAACAAAAATATTATTAAAAATCTTTTGATAATAGTAACAAAAAGTAAATAAGTAAATTACATTAACATAAATTTGAAAAAAAAAAGCATTGAAAATATAGCAACAATGATAAGAAAAAGTTAATTGTTTTTGGTCAGGTGTTCACACTGTCAAAAAACAAAAATATTATTAAAAATCTATTGATAATAGTGACAAAAAGTAAATAAGTAAATAACATTAACAAAAATGTGTAAAAAAAATTATTGAAAATAAAGTAACAATGATTATAAAAAGTGATCAAATTAATAAAGAGCTGACTTTTCTATCAACATGAAGTGTCATGTAGACTTAATTCATTCAATGTCTAGGTCAAATACAGTTTTCTAATCAAACCATCACTGTAATTCTGTGATTAATCAGAAATTAAAGAACTAACTGCCCTAATGTCCTAAAAACAATGATAAATAATGAATGTCCTACAGGACACATTATCAGAAATATCATGTAATGTTTTAGGAATGTATTGAAATTCAGTGCAGCTTTGAAATCTTCCCAACATTCCACTGTTATTAGAACAAGTTTTTAACGTTGTCTTTAATTATAACACCAACAAGAACAATAATAGTAACAATACTAACAACAATATTGATAATAATTAATAAAAATAGACATTTTTGTATTGTTATAAGACAAATATTGATATATGAACAAGGAAAATTAAACTGATGAAGTGAATAATAATTATAATCATAACAATAGTTAGTAAAAATATAATAAAATTATTACTAATACAAATATATCAGCGATAACAAAATGTAATAAAATAACAAAATAAGTAATAATAATAATAATTATAATTATTATTATTATCATTGTTGTTGTTGTTGTTGTTATTATCATTATAAATGTGAAAGAGCTGCCCTTTCTTTCAAAATCAAGTAACATATGGACCTAATGAATTAAATAAACAGACAGATAAGGGGAGGCACATAATATGAGTGTTGCATTTTGTAAATACTTATGGTTATTATTGTTGTAATGTGTGCAACTGTACTTGCTTTTTGTGTAGGTCAGGATGTATGTATTAGAGTATCACTATGTATGTGCTTTACAGCATCAGTGTGTGTACAGTGTGTGTGTGCGTGTGTGTGTGTGCATATGTCCATACATGCAAAGTGTGAGTGGGTCAGTGTATTTGGATGAACTATTCTTATTGTTGGTAGTTTTCACTGTAATTAATTTATGTAACATAGGGACTGCAGATGGAAACTAGCTATGCAGCTGTAATCTGGTGCAGAACATGTCTGTTTTTTGTTTTTTTGTTTTTTTTTTTTTTTTTAGCTTAATGTCTCTGTACACTGTCTCTTTCAAATAAAGGATAAACTAAACTAAATGTCAGGTCAAACTTTTCGTTTAGTTGTTGTTTTCTCCAGGAATCCAAACTTTCACTTTCATTTTTCATTAGATTGTGTTAAAAATGAATGTTGGAGGAATGCAGGAAATCAGCAGCAGGTGTCTTGATGAACTGGGCCCGTTGCCGGGGAAACGCTGTTATTGACGCCGGTCCCGGTCTGTGGACTCCAGTCTCATCTCAATAAAGTGTTGAGGAGCTGAAGAGTTGACGGACAGATTCCAGGACAGTTCAGACATGTGGAATCAAATTTATTGCATAACTGGACTGAAATATTGTTGCTGTATGTAAATACAGTCATCAATTGAAAAATTTCTATTTTGTATAGAAACAAGTTGGTAAAAAGCTCCATTCTTCACAAGATGTAAAAATCGATTTCAGAAAACAGAAAATACAGCCAGATATTATGAAATGGCAACCCAGGAACATGAATTTCAGCAGCAATCTTCAGTCATTGAAATTTTAAAGAATCATTAGATGTGTTACAGCAAAATCTTCAAGGCTGTTGTCATACACGTTTTGAAGGTTTTAGAGTGAAAGTATTTTTTTTATATCAAAAACTGTGTTTCAAAGAGACTCACAAGAACTAAAATTAAAATAACAACAGACACAAAACTGTAGAGATAAAGGCAGAGCTGTCAAGTAACGAAGTACAAATACTTACCTTACTTAAGTAGATATTTTGATTATTTATACTTTACTGGAGTAATTATTTTTTGGACAACTTTTTACTTCTACTCCTTACATTTTCATGTAATTATCTGTACTTTCTACTCCTTACATTTTAAAAACTGCCTCGTTACTTCATTGCAACTTGTTTTTATTCCCGCTTACCAGATAAATTCCGCCCTCCGAATAGAATTAATTTAATTGTGGGTTGGATGAGTCCTTTTCTTGACTGATGTCAGTCTTTATGTTAGAAGTGCCTGTTACATCTTCTCCTTAAATTAGCCTGATTGAGGTCTGGGCTCTGACTCAGCCACTCCAGAACATTCTCCTTGTTGTCTCATTGGTCGTATGTCTTGGATCACTGTTCAACAGCAGACTACAGGTTTCGTTCATTTTACCTGCTAATAAAAAAGGTGAATTGATAATATGCATCTGATGTTTTACTATTTGCACCATCACAACAACTAGTCATCATATCTGCTGCTCCATGAAACACATGTTAATTGTCAGTAGTACACACACGGTTCTGTAATATATTTACTGAAATGCATTCCTTTTCAATGGACATATGAGGTGGAAACAGATAGCCTATTCTAGTGCATTCCAAATTTTGGGATATTAGTCGTTATAACCTTTTAGAAAATGTATTTTACTGTTGCACTGTAGCCATTTTTTCCCCTCACGTTACCTTTACTTTTATACTTTTACTTGAGTAAAAAGCTGGAGTTGATACTTCAACTTCTACAAAAGTCTTTTTGAACGTTTTCTTCTACACTTCTACTTGAGTAGTGAATGCAAATACTTTTGACACCTCTGGATAAAGGAAACCTGGAGCATAAGTGAAGATGGAAATTCTGTCTTGGTTGACATGAGTTGATCTGAGAGGCTGCTATTCCTGATTTGTCCACGAGAGGTTGCTTCATTTCAGCTGGAAAATGTTCTTGTACCTCCTGAGAGCCAGAAGTGACCAGAGGATGGCGGCAGAGCTCCGTCCGGCGCTGGAGTTGGATGACTTTACTGAACAAGCCAAAGATTTCATTTCTTCATCAGAGCCTGAACTTCCTCTGTTGTCTTTCAGCGTGGGATTACTTTGGGCCGTTCGGTTTCAAAGGAGAAAGAGGAGAAAAGGGCCAGCAGGGGGAGAAAGGTCTTCCTGCCACCATCCCTGGGCGTCCCGGGGTGGACGGGCGCCCCGGAGACCAGGGCCCTCCGGGGCCTCCGGGAAGCTGTGAGTGAAGCACGGAGTGGTCGGAGCTGCCTCGCCGCCGCCTTTCTCCCTCTCTATTGAAGGTTCTTCTATTGCGCTCTCTGTCTGCAGTGGCGAATCTCTTCAAAGGAGCGCCGGGAGGAAGAGGGAGGCCCGGAAACGCGGGATCCAAGGGACTCAAAGGTGGCATACGATGAGCGAGATCCAGAACAGAGTTTTGTTTTTGCATCCGTTTCAGGCAAAAACTCCAGAAACCAGTAGGGCTGCGATCTGACCTGTTGCTGCGGTTGTGCGTGTTCAGGAGACCACGGAGACTGTCTGTGCAGCAACGCCATCCCGGGATCACCTGGTCCCGCCGGAGCTCGGGGTGACCCCGGGATGACGGGGGAATTTGGTCGTCAGGGCGACCAGGGAGACCAGGGCCGCGACGGGCAGGACGGTTACCCAGTAAGAGAGAAGACGCTCTCAGACGTTCCTCCTTCGTTCTGAATTCCAAACCGTCGTTAACTCCTTCACAGGGACCTGCGGGACTCAGTGGAGAGCCGGGACCGAAAGGCAAAAAAGGGGATACTCTTGCCGTCACGCAGAAAGGTGCAGGATTCGTTTCAGCTCGTCTCTCCCCGCCAGCAGAGACATGAGTGGGCTGCCATCGCTGTGTCTGTGTCTGTGAATGTGTTGCTGTCGCCCCGCAGGACACGCCGGTGACCGGGGGGATTCAGGGACAGATGGCGAGCCGGGCACTCCGGGTGCCGTCGGCCTAAACGGCCTTCCTGGGTTTCCTGGCAGCCGAGGCCTTCCGGTGAGTTCACCGCCTTTCTCCGCTCATCACTAATTATTTCCAACGCGATGATTTTCAGTTCACCTGCACTGTGCTGCTGCCGTGGCTCAGCTGGAGACCGGATCACCTCCGGTCGTATGGTGTTCGATCCCTTTGATCCACGACACACTGATCCACTGTTACCTCAACGGTGTGAGAGCATCCAGCTCAGAGATCTGCAACCTTTAGCTCAAAAGAGCCATTTTACAGCAAATAAAATTAATTAAATATCCTTTAACTGAAAATCTGTTGCTTTTGTAACACTGAATAACCAACTCTTATAAAATGTACCTGTTTTTGGCATTTTTTAGCATATTTCAACAATTATATAACCAGTTTTAGCCAGTTAGGCTATAATTTTTGCTGTTTTAGCTGATAAGCCCTTTCAAATGTTTTGTTTTCTCCTTGCTCTCCTTATTTAAAACACACTGGTGAACCAGCGTCATTAGCAGTACTGAATAAATGAGTCCAGATTGAATGAAACTCCACTTTCCTCTGAAGCCGTTCTTCACTTGGATTAAATTGAGGTTATCTCTCTGTCCTCATCAGCACTCGTCAGGCGACATAGAGGAACACGAAGAAGCTTTGAGAAGACAAACTACGAGCTGCTCTGTCCTTTAAGAGGCACTTTTGTCACCAAAAAATACAAAAATCGAGTCTGCATTTTAAAAAAAAAACATGATTTTACTGCGAACCACTGCGAACAACACCTTTTTGTTTATACAGCACCTTTAAGAACAGTCTTCACAAAGTGCTTCACAGCATTTAAAAATAAGGCAAACGTGGAAAAAGTCATGCAGGACATGAGGAGACAAGACAGGGCGGCGGATGAAATGATTGACTAAAAGTAAATAGACACACCAAAGTCTAAAAATAGAGAGCAGGAATAGATAGAGCATAATATTGATTAAAAACAAATCAATAAATCAATGAAACAGGTAAACAAAATTAAAGCTAAAGGTAAACTTCAAATTTAAGGTGCTGTAGGCAGGATTCGGCATCTCCGCCATCTTGATGGTGATTTGACCCATCTAAGATCGCGATTTGAAACCCAGCACAGCCAATCCTGTCCTGTTTTCTCTGACATCACGCCCTTACGCAAGTTAAGCCCCTCCCACAAGAACGTGGGACGAACGCCCCTCGACCAATCACGGTTAGAGCCTCAGGGGCTCTTCTGATTGGTCAAAGATACCTGGAGCGGTCGAGTGTGTGTGTGGCTGACTGTGCACAGTGCTTTCAGACCGCCGTGGTCACATGTGCCACTAAACTAATCGCTGCTGTGTCCGCCCTCTGAGTGGCGTCTCTGGTTCGGTGTTCTAATTGTGCCGACTCGACAGGGCGAGGGGGTCAGCGGGAAAAAAGGAGACAAAGGCTACCCGGGTAACCCTGGTCGGCCCGGCGCGGACGGCCTGAGGGGGGAGCCCGGCGCCGACCTTGTGGGCTTCAAAGGTCAGCCCGGTTTACCCGGTGACGACGGCATCCCGGGGTACCCCGGAGTTCAAGGGACACCTGGCGCCCCAGGTGAGAGGCAGCAGACAGAATCCGTCCTCGTTGGATTTCAGTTGCATTTTCCTTGTTTCATATTCCTCCTTCAAGCCTTCAAATGGGATCATCTCGTTTTCACTCTACTAAGAATCTCATTTGGCTTTGCCTCTATTAAAAAGCTCTCTTTTGTAATTTACTGCAGCGGAATAAGAAGCGAATGAAGATTAATCAGCTTGTCATGAAACAAATGTGGACGTAAAACAAAAGTCAGCATGACAGGATAATATCTGCCATTTTTATTGACTCTTCCTTCTCCGCCTCCTGATGTCTCCCTGATGCACGGGGCTGCATCCTTCAAACCAGCTGCAGCTGAAGCTTGTTTGAAATCATGCTTGTGCTTTTGAATAACTCTTGTTCCGAATGCCTCTCTCTTCCATTCTCTCTCACTCTGCAACTGCAAGGCGGCTGTAGTCCCGCAGGAGACGGAGGACAGGTGGATGTGACAGGTAGCTGGTATAAAAACGTTTTCGTGTCTCTGTAGCAGCCGTGTCGTTGCTTGGCTTGTGGATTATTGTGAGCGTGTGCATGAGGCCTGTGGGGTTGTTCTCCGGTCTGTGTGATGGTGATGAATGTCAGGTAAAGTAAAGATAAAGCTCTGAACAGATTCCACGCTGGGCAGCCGTCACTCTCACCTGCATCACAGTAGTTAGTAGTCGTTGTGTTTTTGTGTTTTTGTGGGGTTTTTTTACTCATAGTCTCGGAGACTGAAATCCTCTGATTTCTTCTCAGGCCCTTGCGATACTTACCCCGGACCCCCTGGACTGCCTGGGCCTCCAGGACCGAGTGGATTACCAGGGGTCTCAGGTAACATGAGGCCCAGCAAGTTGTCAGGACGACGGTTTTGAGCCGAACAGATGGAACAAATGTTGTAATTTTGTCCCTTCAGGTGTTTCTGGGCCAAAAGGATCCCCTGGTCTTCCTGGAGCGTACGGAGATAAAGGGCTGCTGGGTGAACGAGGCAGAGGCGGTGCTCCAGGACCACGAGGTCAGGATGTGGGACATGGACACGCCCTGACGTCACAGCTCTGGTTTCTCACATGCGTGTCCTTCGCCAGGCTTCGCCGGCCCCCGCGGAGACTTCGGCGTCCCTGGAACCAAGGGGTCCGTCGGGATCCCCGGGCTGAACGGCGTGCCCGGCCGGTACGGGGACAGAGGAGAGAAGGGTTTCCACGGAGAGGTCCTGGGAGCTTCACCTGGACCGCCGGGGGACCGAGGACCGCCTGGACTGCAGGGGGACAGAGGGCTGAACGGAGAACCAGGAAACCCCGGATACGAGGGTGGGCGATGGTTTCACCGTTAACAGAAAAAAGGAAAGGTTTGTTCATTTATCGTCTTCCGGTCCAGGAATGGTCGGCATGCCCGGTATGATCGGCTTCAAGGGGACCAGCGGACCGTCCGGCCTGCAGGGAGAGGAAGGACGACCAGGTCCGGCTGGGAGGTACGGCTTCCCCGGAGATCCGGGCTTCGCAGGTCAACCCGGACCCCGCGGTGCAGTCGGACAGCCAGGTCAGGAGAACACACCCACACCCACACACACACACACACACACACACACACAGAAATGTTCTCGCTGACACCCGGGGGCCTCTGGGACCAGGTCTGACTGGAAGCAGGGGGGCTGAAGGAGACCCCGGAGCGCCGGGTCCAGTCGGACTGAAGGGGACTCCCGGAGAGTACGGCAGCATCGGCGCCACTGGAGACCTGGGACCGTCTGGAGATCCGGGATGGTTCGGAGCCAGTGGACGTCCGGGACCTCCGGGAATGAAAGGTTGGTCCCTCGATCGGTCTCAGGCCCCGTCCACACGAAGCCAAAACGCTCACAGTTCCAAAACCGTTTGCCCATAAAGACGGAGTTGATTCAATATTTCTGACCGTCCACAGGACTGTTTTCAAAATGGCCGAAACGTTGCAGTAACACGCCAGGCCGCTAGGTGGCGCTTCATTGACAACCGCCGGAAATACATGGCAATATCATAGCAACTCCGCCTAGCAGCATCCTGCTGACCACTTCATGACAGAATATAAAGGGACGTTGATGTGAACTGTTCTTTCTGCGGAAATCACCCTGAAACAACTCGACACCTCTAATGAACGTGACGACTCCAAGATCTTTTGGAAGGAATTCTGTCGCTTTGTAATTAATAATGTAGACAAGGACTTTACTTTGAGGTGTGAAAATGTGGGGGGTTTTTTTTGTTTGTTTCTTCAGAAAACAGGAAAAGGACGGATTTTTTATCATCAATTTACTAATCCTAAAATCAAATTCTTTATTCATAAATGCAAATATAGCAGGCAGAAGTCATCATTTACCCACCACAAAAATGTTGTACTCTCTTGTATAAAAATGTTAAAAGACTCTGAAAACAAAAAGGCTGTAAAAACTATCAGTATCTGTGAGAAATTTAAAGTGTTTGAAAGAAACTGTTAGCTTATTGTAGCATAATATTTGCCATGTAGGTGTATATTTACAATTAAAAAAATAAAAATTACATGAAGCATGGCGTTCTCCATGTCGATTTGTTGTATCTGGTGGTACTGAAGGAGTGCAAAGGCTCGCAGTCTTCAGCAGGACGTCTGCCACACTGCACAGCGCCATTGTTATTGTTGTTTACAGTGTTCTGCGTATTTGTTACGACGTAGCGCGATGACGCAAGCGTATCAGGAAACGCTCCAAAACGGGAGTCATTACGGATCCATGGAACAGTTTTCGGATCTGTTCACCCTGGGACCCGGTTTCAAAAATGTTCGGTTTCAGATCCACGGAATGCTGAATTCGTGTGGATGACAGGGTGAATTGATCAAATATTTTTGAGTTTTGGCCTGGATTGGTCTTCGTGTGGATGGGGCCTCATTCCAAACCTAGATCCTCTGGATAATTTGTTCCTGCGTAAAGTGAGCATCCTGACTCTGTGGCCATCATGGAGTTTTTCAACATACTTCAGGCTTCATTGGTAAGACGCTTGTTTCTCTGGATTTCTTTCCTTTTAGGGAAGAAAGGCTCTCCAGGGATGGGCGGGTTTGAAGGTGTCAAAGGAACCCAAGGCCTTCAGGGCGTCTCAGGGCTGAAAGGACAGGTCGGGGATCCAGGCCAAGCGGGCCCGAAAGGACTCATGGGACAGATTGGAGAGAAAGGTGAGGCGGTTCTTGGTAGTGTTAACAGTCAGTCCTGCTCGTAGACACTGGACTGACTCTATTCACCCTCTGCTGTAGGCGACCGAGGTCAGCCGGGGCTGCCGGGAGACAAACCCATAATCAATAAACAGATTATTAACACCATGAAGGGAGTCAAGGGTGACACGGGACCTGGGGGAGGTCAAGGTTTCCCTGGACCCAGAGGTGAGCAGCTTCTGTCTAATGTGATTTTCTCTTCAGTTCTCGTTTCTGTGGCCGCCTGCCGGCTCGCTGACGACTTCCTGTTTCTAACAGGATTCAAGGGCTTCCCCGGAGTGCCCGGCCTCGAGGGATCCCACGGTCTTCCCGGAGACCCCAGCAGTGTGAAAGGTTACCATGGAGATCCGGGCGCGGAGGGGCTGCAGGGCATCAAGGGAATGCCGGGGCTGACGGGAAACCGAGGAATTATGGGATTTGATGGGATGCCTGGCAACACGGTGAGCAAACCAAACAGATCCGAGTAACACACACTTTGCTCTCTTCAAGGTCACGTTGTCTCGCGATGAGACGCCGCGGTAAAGCAGTTTAATCTCGTTTCAGGGAGGTAAAGGGAGCCCCGGCGCCTACGGTGCATCGGGATACAAAGGACAGAAGGGTTTTAAAGGTACCGCCTGCGATTTAATCCACATGCAGGTGGATCTGAACACAGCTCAGCTCTGTCCAGGGACGCTGGTTAAAATATATCAAGCTGTTGTTTTTTTTTTTTTTGTTTTTTTTTAATTCCAGGTGAAAAAGGTCTTCGCATCGACCTCCCAGGATTCCCAGGACTGAGAGGAGAGCTGGGATTCACAGGGCAGATCGGTACAGACATTGTTTTAGATGGCATCGTTTGTTCTCTTCTGGCTCTGGTTTAACGTGACCTTCAACTCGACGACTCGAACAGGCGACCCGGGGCTGCTGGGAACGACTGGTGATCGAGGGACTCCGGGTTTTGGTGGAATAGACGGAAGGAAAGGAGAGCGGGGCGATCCCGGAGGAGCCGGATACCCGGGTACAAGAAAACAGACAGAAATATTCTCTAAGAGGACATGATGGAGACATCGTCCTGCATCAACGTGAAAATGTGTGTTTTGCAGGCTCAGACGGGCAGAGCGGTGTTCCTGGTAACCAGGGTCAAAAAGGCTTTCCGGGAATCCCCGGAAAAGACGGACGTCCAGGTTCTCCTGGTTTCCCTGGAGGCAAAGGTGACGAGATGATCTGGAACCAGAACAAACTATTATTTTCTTTTCTTCTTTCTCTTCTAGTCACACTATTTCTTGCTTCTCATGTTCCTGTTTGCAGGTTACCCTGGAATTAAGGGTCTGTATGGATTGGACGGATTGAAAGGACAGAAGGGCTTCAGCGGCGCACCAGGTAAACCCAACTTTTGGTCTACTTGTTTAACTCAAACCTCGAGTACAGGACTTTCCATGTTGAGGACTTCACAAGAATAGTTTGTTCCTGAAGTTGACCCGGTGAGTGTGAGGAAGTCAGACACTCCAATGCGGTATAGTAGGTAATCACAATCTGAATGTGGAGTTTTTGTTGACTATTCTTGTTGTTTGAACCTTTCTTCCTTCCAAAATAAGTCTCAGATTAAAGGTATCGTGGACGATTTTCTCAAAAGTCGAAGCCAAACGTCTGTTACTCGCTTTTTGAAAAAGGCACCATCCTATCATGCTCCACTGCTCTTCCCGAGGAAACGCCTATCAACTGTCGCAAGCATTTCTCCAGCGTCATTGACATGTTGGAGGACCAATAGTTGAGATTCGCATCACGCCATTCATTGGCTAAAACATCATCCACTATACCTTTAAGTCTGAAGAATATGGCAGCTGAAGATGAGCTTTTACTTTTCAAAGTCTACTCTCATTCTTTTTGGGTAAATAAAAGGTCTTCTGCCAGAATTCTTGCTGCTTGGCTCAATGTTGTACCTTCAAAGGTTCATTAGCATCCAGGTGGTTACCTGCCCAATATTTGAATAAATTTAGTGAAGCCTGATTGGTGTAGATTACACCTTAAACGATCCCTACAATGTATTTCCTCCATCTTCACTTTCTAAGAAAGAGTCTGGAACATACAGACATGGTTTCTGATTGTTTTCACATTAGGTGTAGACAACATCGGATCAACTGGAGTGCCGGGACTTAAAGGACAGAAAGGAGATTTTGGTGATCCCAACAGCCAGCCGGGGGTTCGAGGGACGGTGGGTTTGAAAGGCTTCCAGGGGCCTCAAGGTGCGTCCTCGCTCTGGTGTACTGAAAGACCGTCGACCTCCAGGTGTCGCTTCACTGTAAAGAAGTCTGAAACGGTACAATGTTTTAATTATAAAGGCGACTACGGTCAACCCGGAGCGGCAGGATTTCCGGGCCCCGTAGGACCGGATGGGAAACCAGGACGACCCGGACTGAGTGGAGAGCCGGGCGCTAAAGGATCGCCCGGATTACAAGGTGGGACAGAAAAACTTTGACTAAACCTCCTTTCCAATTTGTTTCATATATTTTGAGGCCATCTGAATTTAGTAGATTAAATAACTTGTTTCTCAGGTTTCCCGGGATCCAGGGGGAACGCTGGTGTGACGGGTCTGTCTGGAGAAAAGGGTCAGCCGGGATTAAACGGGTTTCCTGGGTTACCTGGTCTAAAAGGATTCAAAGGCGATTATGGTCCAGGGGGATACAGGGGGCTGGATGGCGTGTTCGGGAAAAAAGGTATGGATTACTTTTTGAAGTTTAACAACAGCTTGTGCTTGGAATATAACCCCTAACCCTAACCCCAACCCTAACCCTAATATAACAGCTGGAAAGTCTTCTATTCAGAGTAGTTTTAATTTGACTTATTTCAGCCACTCCAGTTTACTCAGATTTTGCTGTGAACTGTTAAATCTTCCAACCTGAAAAAGTAATTTTCTGTCTCCTCATTATTTTTTCTATCACAGGTGTGAAAGGAGAACAAGGGTTGATGGGATATCCTGGAGTAACTGGTGTGAAGGGAGAACGAGGACCAGCTGGTCCTAAAGGAAATCCTGGACTGACGGGTTAGTCGTGCATGTAATGCATCTGTTTTCTATATTGTGTCTTTTTGTCTGTTTGTATTCATTTACTATAAAATTATATTATCTTATTATGTACGTTTACTATACAGTTTAGTTTTTCAAAAAAGTTAAAATTCACAGCAAAATTAAAAGAAAAACAAATAAAATCAAAACTATTGAAAGCAACTGACAAAAGTTAATTTCCAAAAACATAAAAAATATGTTTTAACATTTATGAGGCCAGAATGTTCTGTCACAGTTTTGGTAGCAAAGAGTTGTTGTCCGTCTGCAGTGCATCTGGTTTATGAGAGCATTAACACAAACTTAATAGATATTTTACAGTGACAATTAAGTGACAATTTAACGCTGATAGCGGTACTCACAATGAATATATCAGGGCACATTGTACACACAATTGAATATTTGGAACAAATTTATGGTGGAAAATAAGTATTTTTAAAGTTGAAAAACTCCTTAAAGCACCTTTAATATTATTGTATAGTTAGTAGCCACTGCAGTGAAGCACTGTTTCAGTACCATCCTTTAACAGTTGGGCTTCTGGAAATTTTTAAAATGGATAAGCTGGAATATAAATTTAAGATCATATAAAGAGTAGTGATGACCCATTTAAATTGATTTGTACTCTCTATATATTTTCATATTCATTTGCATGCAGTTGGAAAAAAGTTTGAAAATGGAGAGAAATATAAAATAAAATATCATCTGCAAAAAAAACAAAAGTGAAAATTAGCTTTGTGTTTATATATTATATACATTATCTCATTTTAGCAGGTTTATCAAAAATGCAGAGGTGCTAAGGTTGTTCCCTGAGGAACACCACAACTTCAACTTTCTGGAGAGAAACAGCGTTGAATGATCTTATTTCAAAACATGAGGAAAACCAATCATCTCGGAGAAATCAGCTCTCGGTTTAAAATGTTTTCCTGTTTGAAAATATGAAAACTGGAACCAGATGATAAAATTGGTCAACAAGCACTTTGAGGAGTGTTTTATTCAAATGTTTGATGCATGCTCCAGGATTCCGTGGGCAGCCAGGTACGCCAGGCCCTATTCCACTACCCATCAAAATCCCAGGAGAGAGGGGTCTTCCTGGACCGCAGGGCATCTTGGGACCACGTGGGGCCAGTGGGGAACCAGGACCACACGGCCCTCCTGGAGATGCAGGTTAGTTCTTGTCAGTGAGTGTACTTTAAAAATGACATAAAGCTGTCCGGGTCAATAAGAAGCCTGTTTCCCGGTGTGTGTCAGGGTTCATGGGACCGATTGGGCAGAAAGGCATGCCTGGGATCAGTGGCACGCCGGGAACGCCTGGATTCCGCGGAGAACTCGGTCAAATGGGCCACAGTGGGCTGCAAGGCATGGAAGGTGAGTCTTACGCTGTTTCACTGTTTGGGATTAGGAAAGTAAGCCTGGATTAAAAGATTTAGTGTAGGAGGAGATTTAAGGGGGTAACAGTTACAAAGTGCTTTTAATTGTTTCTTTCTTAATGAAACTTATGAAGTGGAAATATTTTTTTAGGTCAGTCACTCATGGGTAGTTCAGTTTGTCAGCGATGTGGAGGATAATGAATCCACCAGACAGCTGGACCGACTCTTTATCCCTCAACAGGTCGCCGCGGCAGCCCGGGCGTCTCGGGTTTGCCCGGTATGCCCGGGCGCAGTGTGAGCGTGGGCTACCTGCTGGTGAAACACAGCCAGGCGGAGCAGACCCCCATGTGTCCGGTGGGCATGTCCAAACTGTGGGACGGCTACAGTCTGCTGTACCTGGAGGGCCAGGAGAAGGCCCACAACCAGGACCTTGGTAAGAGTCCAGAGTCATGTCTCAATCAAAAAAGCACTGTATGAGAGAAATGAATTCACCAATAAACATTAGAGGGATACAGAGTGGCTGTTTAGGATGTGGAAAAGCAGAATAATAAACTTATCGGGTTGTGTAAAACAAACAAGCAGCTTCTTTGTTCTCGCATGCAGAATAACCGACATTCTTGATTTGAAAGAAAGAATAACCGCCAGAATAACTCACTTCCTGGTTCTCAAAAACAAGACTGAACCAACTTCCTGGTTTCAGAACGGCATCTTAAAGCGACACTTGATAACTTTTCAACCTTAATAAAACATTTTAATATCTTTAGTGATGATACATCGACTTACAACTAGTTGAATGACCCCTCTGTCACGGCCTGAGGGCGTCAGTATTGCTTTCACTTGGACTGAGCAGCTGTGAGGAGGGTGGTAGGAACCCTGCACACTGAAACACTCCAAATGTGCGGACTGCTTTACGGCATGCGTCACATCATGATATAACATTGTTTAGCCACCATTAGATTCATTACCTCGTCGCTATCCGTCATTCACACAGCCACTGGAAACAAATGTAGGCGAGTTCAGTCCGACAGCCACCGGGAGCAGCATTTTACGACGCCACGCGCTAGTCCTCAGGGGAACTGTAGTATTCCTTCAGGCAAAACACTACCGCTTTTGTCCACTGGCGCCGCCAAAATCAACGAAAACTGAAAGTTCCTTAGTGTCGCTTTAAAATGACTAAAAATACTGGGGGGAAAATAATCAAGCAGAATCTGTGATGGTAAAATTTTGACTCTATTAATTGGGGAAACCAAGCAATGGGGAAATAAGGGCACTAGAAATGCATCAACAGTTTAACCCTGGACTGAAGTGAACCGATCTCACTGAAATTACTGGAGATTTTCACATGCTTCTGTTAACAAATAATTGATTGAATATTCGCTCACATGAAGGATGTTCTGCGGCCCTGCCTGGATGCTTTATGTAGTGTTTTGCAGTCCTTGTTTTTTTCCCATCCTGATTCGATTAAGAATTGCAGTCCAGGCCTGTTTTTAAACATTCCCTTCTCGGCAAGTAATCTGATTTTGTCTTTTAATCGGGTCTTTGGAAAAGGGAAAGGAAATAAAATCTATTTAGATGTGAAATAAACTAAAACCACCCTCTTCCCGACTTTTAAATCTGAGTCTTGCCTTCGACACCAGTTAAAAATTGTACTGCATAATCCTGAGGATCTCGACTTTGTAATAAAAAGGACATATTTGCAGACATTGTAAGAGCATAAAGACGTTATTCACCGTACAAAAAAAGTGTTGGGCGTTTTCGTCAGAAATTATTCACAAAAGATCTGACAACAAAATGTGTCTCATAGCTACACTTTAAAGGTCTTGCATTCGCTTCACAAACATTTCTGTGTGTCTGGAGTTCACTGGTTGACAATGGCGTGCTGAAAGGAATCATGGCCTCAATCTAATTATTCGGTGGCTTGTTGTTTCCAGGATTGGCCGGCTCCTGCCTCCCACGGTTCAGCACCATGCCCTTCCTCTACTGCAATCCCGGAGACCTTTGTTACTATGCCAGCAGAAATGATAAGTCCTACTGGCTCTCCACCACCGCGCCGCTTCCCATGATGCCCGTGGAGGAGGCAGAGATCAAACCGTACATCAGCCGCTGCTCGGTGTGCGAAGCTCCGTCCGTCGCCATAGCGATTCACAGCCAGGACATCACGATCCCACAGTGTCCCGCCGGCTGGCGCAGCCTCTGGATCGGCTACTCCTTCCTCATGGTGAAGCCCAGTTTGATTAGAAACTTTGGAGAATTTATCAAACGGGAGGCTAAGAGCTGCACCGAAAGCCTGATTTTATAGCGTCTTGGTGGTATTAACTATGTTGCAAATTGCAATCAATCCATTTGAATAGATTTCTATCGTGAAAATACAGATTGAAGACTAAAGTTCTTGACTGTTACCTTTGTTACTGTTGAACCTGGGCCAAACTGGTGCTGGAGTGACTCGGCATTGACCTCCCACCTTCTCGCCTTTGTCTTCCCAGCATACAGCCGCAGGAAACGAAGGCGGCGGCCAGTCCTTGTCGTCGCCCGGCTCCTGCCTGGAGGACTTCCGCACGACGCCGTTCATCGAGTGTAACGGGGCCAAAGGGACGTGCCACTACTTCGCCAACAAGCACAGCTTCTGGCTGACCTCGGTCGACCAGTCGTTCCACACCGAGCCGGCCGCAGAGACGCTCAAGGCGGGCCAGCTCCTGTCGCGCATCAGCCGCTGCCAGGTCTGCATGAAGAACTTGTGAGGAGACTCACGGACCGACGGGGGTTTCTCCACTTGACGGCGGCGCGGTGTCGTCCCTCTGCCGTCCTGACGGAGAGGGGTCCGAATCGCTCGGATCAGGGTCAATGGGAAACTTGCTCTGCGAGCCGCAGAGCTCGGACATGCGGTGACTGCGTGATGCCTCCAGCGACATTGTAGATAAAAACAAAAAGAAATCCCTATACTGAAAACAGCAGCATTATGGGGGAAGCAATAATTGTATATTAAATGTGGTTTGGTGCTTACTTTTAACTTATTACCTCAGCTACACATTGTCAACTATCAGAGAACGTACACTACAGCTGAACCAAAGATGCACATATGTACGCACGGCTTCAGTTTAATCACCTTTGTTTGTTTTTTTGAATTGTTTCGGGTCTCCAGCCAGCAGAAAGCCACTAACTTTTCTTCTTCTCACCTTATTAAAGTTGCAGAAGATGTCAGTACAAGTCTGAAACAACGGTGTAGGTTGATGCTATTGACAGTATTATCATGCTTTAACTCTGTTGCTCCCCAAAGCCTATTTTGTTATATAAAACTCCATCAAACCACTAACTTGTTTTAGGAATTTATCAACAAATGCAGAATCTATTATACTATGTGTTCACACTATGCACTGATTATGTCTACACAATCTGAATGAACTTGACTTCTATTTGCCTTTTTTTTTTTTAAATGTTCTTTTTGTCTTCTGCCAGCCTCCAGGTGCTATTTTCTGAGATTGGTGGGAATAGATTCCAGATTATATTTACTCACCCTTTCATCAAAGCTGATCAACGGTTTGATCGGAGCTATTTCAGCAGCTGATCGTTGAATGAGCACAATTATCTCTGAACTCACACTGCACATGGATCACCTCTCTAGTAGTACATTTTGTTTAAAGATATATAGACACACACACACACACACACACACACACACACACACACACACACACACACACACACACACACACACACACAGTATTTTCAAGTTAGATTCTAACATCTGAGCAATAACTTTCTCCAACTGGTGCATGCGTAACATTTGTTATGCTCCTAACTTCTCATTTTGTCTTCATTACAGATTTTTTTTTAAATTTTTAAAACGAAGTTGTAAAGTTTTCTTGAACTCTTTTGCCTTCAAAACTCCATTAATCATTGAGTGCATCAGAGCTGCCAACAGGACAGAACGTAAACACTCAGGATCAGAGTCTGACTGCAGTCAATCCTGATTAAAGTTTACACAGTTCAGGAAGTAGGTCAGATATTCTGCTTCGTCGACAGGATCGATCAGACCGTGTCAATACTGAGTCACAGCTTCAATCAAGTCAGAATTTCATCCGTTTTCACCACATGATTGTGAAGATTAAACCGTGTTTCTTTTACTTTTTGTGTCATCTTAAGTTTGTGGTCTCACAGAGCAGACAAACTGCAAAATAAAAAATCTTTATTATGAGAGAATGCATAAAAAGTTCAGCGCAGACGGTTTACACTCACCGAAAACATCCAAAGTGCAAAAGAAAAAGATCAGTAATCAACACAAACTACGAGGAACTGAAGTGAGTGGCGAGATTAACGAAAACCTTAGGACTCAACTGCAATACAAAAAGAAACGGTGCAACGTGCGGCCCATTTATTAATTAGTGCAGTTAAATCTGTGGAATTCCTAAAGTAAAACATTTATCCAGAGCAGTGATTGACTTTAGTCTGTGTGATTTGCTCAAAGACATCTTTGGGATAGAAGTGCAGTTTCAGTCATAACAGAGGAAGGATTTGAAGACTTGATTTCCATTCCTCACACACACACATGCATGCATGCACACACACACACACACACACACAAAACAATAAAAATTCAACTGGAAATCATGAAATGCATTTGAGTTTCCGAACCATCGTCACAGCATCATGGCGGAATGTGGGAGGCGGTCAGCGCTGGTTTCACTCAAGGCCAAAACAAAGTACCGTCACAGTGTCGTGGCGCTCCGGCCAACTTGTCGTTCTGTCCGTTGATCGTCCTGCTTGTTGTGGCGCCGCTGCTTCTCTCTCTCAGCAGCAGCCAGACCTGGAGCGCTTGCTGCCGACTTCCCTGTACTCCTCCAGGTCCACGGTGGGGGACCTCTGGTTCTCGTTCCTCTTCCTCAGGATGGACGGCAGCACCAGATCGAACAGCGTCTCGAACATGGCGTCCACGTTGAACCCGGTTTTGGCGCTGGTCTCGAAGCACATCTTGTCGGCAGGCAGGCTGCTCTTCTCATCCAGGCCTTTGTAATGCAGTATCCTGCCGTACAGAGCCACCGCGTCCTCGCGAGTCACCTGCTTGTGGACCCCGGAGAGGGAGGCCGGCGAGTCGGGCGGCGTCGGGCAGGCGGACAGCAGCGTGTCCGTTCTGTCCCGGCTCTCGGTCTGGTCCTGGGGCTGTCCGTCCGGGTCCTGCGCGAGCTGGGCCTGCTGGTCCGTCAGGTCCGCCTTGTTGCCCACCAGGGCGTAGATGCAGTCCTGCAGGGCGGTGTCCGTCAGGGACAGGAAGCGCTCCTCCAGCTCCGCCAGGCTCTGCCAGTTGGTCACGTCGTACGTCAGGATGACGGCGGCGGCGCCTCGGCAGTACATGGAGCCCAACCCGTGGAACTGCTCCCGGCCTGAGGACACACACATACACACACACACACACACCTGAAATGGCCATCTGGCAGCGGGAAGACACGGCAGAGAGATTTTTGTGCGAGACAGTCAGCAGTTTCAAAACACAAGCAAGCTTTGTTGTTGAAATATGCAGAAGGACTGAAAGGGAACATTGTGTGTGTGTGTGTGTGTGTGTGTGTGTGTGTGTGTGTGTGTGTGTGTGTGTGTGTGTGTGTGTGTGTGTGGACATGGCCACTGCAGGTCAAACTCTCCGTTAATTAGACAGAACCAACACTAACACGGCCTCATATAACCCACGATACATCCTGTTTTCACATGAGCTGTAAGGTTCAGCTTTTTCTATTCATTATGGAGAGGCGTTCACTCCAGTCAAGCTGGTGACAGACGCCAAAAACACACTCCAACATCATCTCAAACTTCCCCTCCAAGCCGATAATAAAGCCAAATAAATCCTCCACGAGCATTACAGCCTCCATAACCGTTGCCTTTTAGCTTCAATTTCCTTTTTTTTTTTAACCTGGTAACTGTGGCGTCCGTGCATCACGGTGAGAATCATTCATTAGTTACTTCATCTGTTCATTTCCACTAAACACTCAGTTTCCTGTCATAAGTGACAAAAAAAAAAAAAGCTAAGTCCCAGACTCCTCTGTGCCTCTTCTCACATGCTGCCGATGTCTGTGACGTGAAACGAGCTCCCCTCAGACATTTGGAACAAGGGTCATTATCATTTTGAAACTAAAAGCCACAATGAAAAGCCATATACTTCTTGAATAATTGAACTTGATTGGTTCGCTCTTATTCTTCGCAGTCTTCGCATCTTGGCTGCGACGTTCAAAGTTACACTTCTGTAAAAACACGTCTCAGAGGGTCAATAACTCACATTAAAATGTTGTTTGTATGGATGGCTATTTTTAGAAAACGCCCTGAAGGCACTGCGTCGGAAAACACAAGTCGGTGCAGAACTGGAAAAGATGGGTTGAAGTAACAGCGTGGAGTCTTCCTGTCATAACCTCAGCATGTGACTATCAGAGGGAACAAGGGGAAGTGTGAACGAATGAAGGGGACGGTAAAAAACCGAGCGTAACTGAAAAAAGAAGAATTATCAGTGGGAAACATGTGGCAGCCTGACCGTTTGCTGCGGGCAGATCCAAAACCTGAAGGACTACAAAAAAAAAAAAAAAAAAGCTGCTTGTAACCCTTATCTGCAGTTTTATGCTCTGGCATTCCTCCATCACAGTGACTCAACTGAATGAACTCTGCAGGGATCCGTCACAGAGGTCATGGAGCACAGACGGGAAGAGGAACGCTGCTGACACCGCCGTGCTCAGGCCTTTTTTTTTTTTTTTTTGATGAATGTGTGAGAATATCTACTCATGTTTGCACAACACCGGAGAGTAAAGAAGTCGTGATCTAATTCATAAGCGACAGCTGGATTAATGATTGTTTGTGTCTGCCAGGAACCAAACGAATGAGTTTATTCATCCAATTATCTTCGACACGACTTTGTCCAATTCAGGGTCACAGGATCGGCTTGGAGCCGGTCCCAGCTGACGGTGGGTGGAGGCAGAGTACAACCCAGGCCACCGCTCCGTCACACAACAGACACACTCCCGTCTGCAGATACAGCCATCTGAGAGCGGCCAGATAATGTCAAATGCACGTTTTTAGGATGTTGGAGAAAAGTGTTACCCGAGAAAACATGGACAGAACATGCAAACTCACAGGAAGGTGGAAGTTTGCAGATTCTCACCTCTACATGCGAAACAAATGAATTTACTTTGAAGACAGTGTACCAAAGACCATAAAAGATCACATGTTCCACTTACAAAAAAAAAAAAAAAGTATCAGACTGAAGATCTGACTGTTCTTCACCATTTTATGAAAAAACAACAAAATAAATAAATAGTGTATCAGAAGTTGGGCAGAAACTCTAATGTGTGCAGCTGTAACAATATCGGTCCACTGTGTTGCAACAACACTTTGTTCCAGTTATGCCCATGTTGCTCAGTGATAAGATTATAGATCCACATCAAGATGACTGTCCTCATTTTGTTGTGTTCATGTTATTCGTTTTACTATAAGTTGGTGTATAATAAGACATTTCTGTGTGTTGCAGCTTTAAGTTCCTAATTTCATATCATCCCAAGAGACTAGCGTTTTATCAAGAGATATTTTGGGGTGAGACAAGTTTTTTTTTTTTCAAGTAACAAGGGAATAGATCCCGGTTCCCACAACCCTTCTGAGGTCAAAGGTCAAACAACTCCCGAAGAGAGTTTTGGTTCATTTAGAAGGGTAAAACATAAACAGACCTTTACACGATCCATCACCTTCTGACACTCAGTCCCAACGTGACCAACTGAGGAGCAACTCGGGGTTGATTTGGAGAATCAAACCACCAACCTTAGGATTGGAAGCTCACAGACTCTACACACTGAAACACACACACACACCTCCACATCTAACAAGCTTGAATCTAGAACAGACTGTAGCTGTACTGTAAGACAATAGAGATTTTTTTCACTTTGTTTTAATACCCATATCTGAAAAACCCTGTGTGTGTGTGTGTGTGTGTGTGTGTGTGTGTGTGTGTGTGTGTGTGTGTGTGTGTGTGTGTGTGTTCTTGTATTTCTATCCTTGTCGGGGCCAGATGTCCCCACAAGGATAGCAAAACGTGGAACGACGTGCCTTGTGGGGACCTTTTTCCGGTCCTAAGTAGGAGAAACAGTGTTTTCTTGACCATGTTGTTGTTACTGAAAAAAGTAAAAGTGCAAAAACATTTCTTTAGGGTTAGGCTTTGTTGTGGTGTGGGTTAGGGTTAGGGTAAGGGTCAGGGTTAGGGGCTAGACATGAATGGGAGTCAATGGACGGTCCCCACAAGGATAGAAATACAAGACTGAGCGTGTGTGTGTGTGTGTGTGTGTGTGTGTGTGTGTGTGTGTGTGTGTAAAACTCGGTCACATTACTCCCAAATTGAGCAACATAGAAGAGGAAGAGATCTTTTTTTTTTTTTTTAAATGAAAACTGACTGACCGATTTATTTAGCCGATCACATTCTTAATGCTGTAAGGTAGAAGCTCCAGGAAAAACAGCCTGTTTCGAAGATATTCATATGAGAAGTAGGAGATTGAATCAGTTTTCCCGTCATGACGTACAGCTGTCTCTCTGTTCTCACAGCTTCAGATGTTTCCTCAGGAATAACAATCAACTTAAAGTCAATCGAACTATTATTGAACACATTATTGAACAACTTAGAGTTCAAAATGTGGTACATTTCAATAGGTTCTTGGAAAAAACTGATAAAATCTTGTCACAATGATTCTGGTTTTACAATCGCACATGATCAGCACACTGTTGCATCATGGTTTTAAAGCAAACCCAGTGCAGACACCGCAAAATGTTTCAAAGATAATCAAATATATTTGTTAAATTTTAAGGTGGAATGCCCTCATCATAGGTCATCATGAGGATGTATCATGAAAATTTAGACCAAGGGTGTCAAACATAAGGTCCGTAGGCCACAACCGGTCCACAATAAGCGCCGATCGGCCCTCCACGCCACCCAGCAAAATGTAAAAATTTAAAAGAATGCATTAATTCTTTTGGCAAATTCACCATGAGTAGCTGAGATATCAGTGAATGCACAAAAACATGAACAATGCAGCAGCTACAGGAGAAGTTCTTTATCATTACTCTGCAGTTTGAACGAGGAGGTTCCAGTAAAATTGGTTTCATGTTGAGACTGTACCCATTTTTTTGTAGCAATTGTTTGGTTTTGTTAAACAAATCAGCATTTTCATCATGTATACTCTATGTCACAACAATAAAACAACTTTAAAATTTAAAATTAAAGCTTAGTATGACACTATTTTAGTACTAAAATGTTTTTGACAGCTCTGTTTGGGTCAGTCATCTCTTCTTTACACCATGTGGCCTTTATCAGCAGCATTAAGAACGAGGAGATCATTCAGAAACAAAGGTGTGTGAGTGTTTTGTCCATCACACTGCTCTTGTTTACCAGACTGGTGTGTCTGCAGAAGAGTGTGTTTAAGGTGAGTGTGTTGGAGCGGTCACGTGCCTCTGCCCCGGCCTCAGGTGGTCAGATCACGCGTCTTGATCAGGTAAACACAGCAAACACAACAGAGAGAAGGAGGCTTAAAGGGGGGAAATAAAAGGAGGAATTACCGGCTGTGTCCCATATTGAGATGTTGTACGGTCCCCACTGTTTGAGGAAAAACGCTCCTCCGATGGTGCTGATGGTCTCTTTGAACTTCCTGTCCATGTACCTGTGGAGCAGAGACGTCTTCCCCACGTTCATGTCCCCGAGCAGGACCACCTTCACGTCCGGCTTCTTCATCTTGGACACGTCGGGCATGGTGAGGATGATGAGGATGAGTCCCGGAGCTGTTCTTTAAAGGTCTTTACAGCAGAAGAAGCGACGCGGGACTAAGTGTCGGAGAGCATTTGGTTTCTTCGGTGAATTCTTCCCGCAAAGCGAGTTTGACGAAGGGACGCTCATCTGTGCCAGTCCGAAGTGACTTCGCTCCAATCTGAGTCTGAACTTCTAAAAGTGACGAGGTGAAACGGGAAGTAGGTGAGCAGCGTGGGCTCCGATTTTACCCTGAGTAGAGTCTGTCAGGCAGCCCAGCCGCGAGACCAGCCTGATTACTCTGAAAAACCAAACTCTGGTGAAAGATTTCTGATTCCGCAGAACTTCAAGAATACTTTAGTCAAGGAAATTGTGTTAGTTGAATAAAACGACACGCCAGAGATGCATTTAAAAAAATAATAATAAAAGACTGGTGGAAGAAAATGAGTATTTTTTTCTTCTTCTTCTTCTTTTTGAGCAAGAGATAACTCGTAGCACATTTATTACCATAAAATGCCACTAAAACATTGTTTAAAAAGAAACATTAATATATTGACGTTACTGCTGGTATTTCTCTGAGCTTGCCTGTAAGACTGAACTCTGGGCAACTACAGCCGGACTGTGTGCCTGATTAGTCAGACTGGATCGCTCCGGTGGGCGGTGCGTAGCTTTCAAACTGGATTCTGACTATGGCGTACAAAGATTACTGTGTTGAAGACAACAACACGTGCTGGGAAAATATTCTGCATGACCTATTTCCCATTTGTTTTGTCGAAACAATGAAAAGTATGTTCTACATTTGTATTGTCGGGGTTTGTCAAATGTAGCAAATTCTATAGAAGTGTGATGATAACATTTAAAGCCATTATTTCAAACCAGATAAATCTCCCAGATAAGGTCATGTGTAGCAAGTAACAGGGAGACAATTGGCATTGAACTGAAAAAATAATAAATATTTTGCTTTTGAAAATAATGTAAAAATGTTGAACCTAATTTAAAATATGTCGATGTTGCAACCAATAAACCAGTGTGACAATGACAAAACTGAAGTTTTAACTTATTTTTTTTGCAAAATACTTCTTTTTTTTTTTTTTTAGAATCAAGCTGCATTTTAAAATTTAACAGTTCTTCTATAAATTGTTTGTGAGTTGTTCATGCAATATTGGTATTTTTATTCTCCTGTTGTCTTTACATAAAATGTAGTTCGAGAATATGTTGCTTGATTTCAGTGTAATTTAAATATTCCCAACAGTGACCTCCTGGGTTCTGTTAGATATTTATTTTGTTAAAACATACAGTTTAGTAGAAATTTATTTCTTTCTAAACTCAATGCTTTAACACAATTTGCAAGTTTTTTGTTGTTGTTTTTTTTTTTTGTTTTTTTTTTTTTTGTTTGTTTTTTACAGATAACAAAACTTTAAATGTTTTTGTTTGAATTATTTTACTCTAAACACCTTTAATATAGTTAATGGTTAGTTTGTCTTCCAAACAGAAGAAAATGTCTGAAAGTGATCAAGTCTGGAAACTATTTTCAGAAAGTAAAAGTTGTGAACTTAATATTTCTCCTGTTCTATCCTTTTTATATATGCCAGACAGTTTCTCAAAAGGCTTTCCGGATAGTTTTTTTTGTTGTTGTTGTTGTTAATTTATTACTGAAATTTTTGTTTAATTCTCAAGTGTCCCTTCTAACACATTTTGACCGGCTGAAGCTGCAGTAACTGTAAACCATCGTTTCCTGGCGCCTCTAGCGGCCACAGTGGTTATTGCAACTCTGACATGTTTCCAGGCGCCTCTGGCGGCCACAGAGGGAATAGCAGCTCTGATGGACGAGGGCTCAACGCTCCCTCCTCCAGATAGATAGTTTCCGAGCGGACTGTGAATGCAGCACACGCCGGTCTGGTCTCTTCCTGTACTACAGCCCGGGGTCAGGGAGCCTCATGATCCGGATCACTGCTGCTCTCTTGTCAGCGTTGAAGCGCAGCTCCGTACCAGGTTAGTGAAAGAGGGTCTCGCTGCCCGCGGCTGCAGGGGAGGTTCTGACTACATGCCTCCACTCATTCGCACTCTCGCTTTTTGCTCGGTCACGGCGGCGCTGTCGGTTTTGACTGCGATGGTGGGCCAAACAGGTAAAGTGCAGGAACTGCCGTGAGTTTCCTTATGGTGCTGAAATACCGGGCTGGGTTTGTGGTTAGGTGTTTGTTGTTCGAGCGGTTGACAGCTGGTTGGAAGAGACGGGCTTTAGGACCCAGCGGGAAACAGAGAACACAGCAGAGATGATATGAACACAGACTTCAGTGCAAATGGACATGCACGGTGACATGAATGCAATAACACATTTAATGCAGATACACATATACCTGGTGCACAAAAGCTTCATACATAGTCATTTATACACAACGTATTTCTGCACATATATAGTAAGTATATTGCACCCATGTCATAAATGTTAAAAAATATCAATTTTTAATTAACAATAAAACAAAGACAACACATAAGCTGTTGAAAGTGACACATTTTGATTTTTCAATGGAATTATAACATTATATTGCTGTGATCGCAATAAGATATCTCTAAAACGTTGGTACCATTGTCTTGTCTTTCCTGTTCTCTAGCAACAGGCTGGGAGGTGAAGAGACCTGAAAGATGTTAGTCAGGACCGAAAATTGAAAAAGCCCCTTAGAAAACAACATGGTAGGCATTTTTGAGGAAAAACATTTTAAGCATTGTTTCTATATGATTTTTTAGTGCTGAATCCATTTCTGCCGGTTGCCCAGCTGTAAAAGTTACCGTTTAGTCATAATTGATTCATTAGCATAATTAATATATTAATCGCCCAAAGTTAGAAATTGCTATTAATTTCCTATTTGTTAATATCATACATATGATTGCTTGGTATCATTGTAAAGGGGACCTTCTAGCCTTTAATTTAAGCCCATATTTGCATTTTTTTGACAAACACAGAGGTCACATGACCTCTTTAAACTATAAATTACACACATTTTCCCACAATTTTCGCATAAACTACATAGTTTATTTTATCCCTGTGGGATCAAGGGATATCAAGGACCCAAAAGCCAACAATCTCAATACTAAATACAGGAAATGTATGATATTTCTTTGTGAGAGGCTATTGTGAGCCTTAAAATAGCAGTAACCAGTTCAGGCCCATTCACCTCCATTCATTCTTTGCACCAGCATTATGTAAACAAAAAAACCCACACCAATTGTTTAGATGTAATGATACTATTAGTAATATTAATGCAATGACAATCAAAGGCCAGGTAGACATTTTCCATCCTTGTAATCAGTAAAATTCACTGAAGATGGCAACAAATTACAAATATAAATAGCAATGATTAAATCAAAATGACATTACAGGTTCTTTGTGATCATATTTTTTTTTCCTTCAGTGCATTACATATTCATGCAAGTGTCACTTGACTTTCGGCACTGACAGGATGCAGTGCATGGGTTTGGCTTACAGCCGCACCGGGCCGTCTTCCATCCAGTTGTGCAGCCACAGGTCACTAGCTCCTCACAGGCATCTGGAACTGCAGGCAACGACATGAGTTCAGGAACAAGCACGTTGTTCTCCATCTTCCATCCCATATTTTCAGGGGGTGGCAGCACCGGGTACTGCAGGTGGGCCTGCCGCCAAGCCAAAGTCTGGAGGTGAACATGATGGATGTGAAATTTCAGAGCGTCTCTGGTGGGTGGGTCTCTCTGTGGTCATGCCTTTAACAAACAGGCCCAAATGGACTTCACTGATGTTGTTTGTGTTGTTTGCACCGTATAATTTACAGAAAAACATTTCTGCATCCATGATGGTGGAGTCACTAAGCTCAGGACCTTCACCAAGCCCCTTGAGTAGATGGCTATGCTGTCTAAATACATTCCAGCAGGTCTTCTTCGTGTGTCCTGAAATGTATGATGTCGAGTCACTCCCAGTGACTGCATGGAAACCTGGAAGTGGCTCAAGAACCTCTTCATCCATCTGCAGCTTTTCCACAACTGCACGGATGGGGATGTACTTTCTGTCCTTTGCTGTCCCTGCTTTCATCCAGATTTGTTGGCATGGCATTCTGTGGAAGTAGGCGATCAGCAGAATCAAGACGTTGGTGTCTCTCTCACAGTTGGAGTTGAACTTCTCAGCATTGGGGTTGGAGTTTTTCCACATCTGTTTTAGACAGTTTCTTTATACGATCAATTGCTGGAGGGTTGTCTCTATCACAAAGTTTGTCTCGTGCCTGTGCAGCACCTTTTATTGTGTCAAACCCCTGCTGTCCTCCTTTTGATAACTTTTCGTTTTTGTCTCCTGACAGATGAGACATTCTTCTAGAGCTAGAGAGTGGCCAGTCTCCAGAGTGCCAGCAGCTCCATGATCACGCTGAAACAGAAATTAAAGTGCTTATTTAGCCAGCTTGTTAATGTCTTCTTCTTCTTAGTACTCCAGCGAGGGTCAGGGTATCCTGTCTCAGTGCATTGAGTCGACCAGATGAACCAGGTTTTTCCATTGCTGGCGATCTTGTGCCAGCTGCTCTGCATCCTCCACAGCAGCTCCGTGTTGTTGGAGGTCACCCGCAACGACGTCGAGCCATCGGGTGCGAGGTTTCCCTTGTGGTCATCTCCAGCCTGAGGCCTCTGGGTCAAACTGGAGAATGGCTCGTGTCTGATGTTCTGGGAGTAGACGAAGGACATGGCCGAGCCAGCGGGTTCGGTGTTGTGCAACCAAGGAAGATGCTCGGGGCTGGCCTGTGCGGGCTCTAAGCAGAAACTCGCTGGGGCCACCTGATGTTCTCCATGGTTCTAAGAGTCCTGCTATCAAAGCCATCGATTCTTAGGCCAGACTGTCATTCAGGAGCCACGTTTCTGAGCCATATGGCTCAGAAAGGATGGCAGCAGGATGGAGAGGACGGCTAATTTGTAAATCCGGAGCTTCGTCGTGCGTGAGATGATCTGGTGCTGCCAGAGTGGTTTCCAGAGGGACTGCAGAGCAGGTGCTGCCAGGGCTCGTCTGCGGTCAGTCTCTGGTTGTAGATCCCCGCTGTCTGTCACCATGGACCCCAGGTACACAAAGTTCTTGACAGGCTCTACAATGTCGCTCCCAATTTGCATGGGAGGTGGATTCACCTCGCTAGCTATCTTTAATCAATAGAATTCACTGATTTCAAATAACTTCATTGATTTACATAAACACATTCATCAAATAAAAAACAAGTGTTAGTTACCTAAGATGGATACCAACAAAGTAATGAAAGCTGTCAGCATGCGTGTTGGCCTCTTGTCTGCAGTAACTCCCTAGTCGGGTTCCAGGCTCACAGTAATCCCCCAGATTGTAATAATATGGTGATGTTATACATTTTCTGAAACTCCATAGGCAAGTCAGTATTTCAGTATCTGTTTTTTGTGTCTCTGGTATTCCTAGGTACCACAGGGCTAAAACAATGAAAATAACTTAGGCGGAATTTGTGAAAACAAATATGTTCTTTGTGGTTTGAGGAGCTCGAGTGACCACCATGTGTGCCAGAAAGGTTGATAATTGGATTTAAATGAAAGCTAAAAATGTCCTCTTTAAAATAACACCAAACACAACATTATTGAACATTGGGAAGTGCCCTAACTATGAGCCTAAGCCAGGATAGGCAACAGTGTCTAACATCTAAATTACCATGGAAGGGGGATAACTTGGAGGAGGAAATATAGAAAATCAGGGGCCTTATTTGAAGGGCAACTGGTGGATTCTTGTTTGGGACACCTTGAACTTTCAAAAAATGCTGGTTGCCCACTTTTCCTCAAAAATGCCTACAGGGTCACATGATTCTGAATTTACAGCCCAGTCTATGTTTGTACATTGATAGAATCTTAACTGCTCAGCAGTTCAGTTTTCTTTGGCAGATTTTTCTATTTCGATGGCCCTGAAGTTTTCGCTTGGTGAAAGCACATACTGAAGGTAGACAGTATCTGTGAAGCCTGTCTGCTGTGTTGGATGCAATGTGAGATTTTTTTCTCATGTGTTGTTTTACATGCTCTTTATTTGTTTGTTAACACTATATGTCTATGTAGGTGTGGAAACTGACTCCATATGGTCCAGATGCTTTGGAAATGGGAATTTTCACTATAAAACAGTGAATGTTTGCTCAAAATAATGTGGTGTTTTCAGATTTCAGTCCCAGATGGTTCCTTCTTTGCTTAACACAGCTTTATTTTTCATTTGTGAGCTACAGAGGAAACTGTGTTCACAATAATTACTGGAACTGTTTCCAAGGCCAGGAAATAGTTTCTGAATGGTTATATTCATAATGCAGTGTTGGGCATGAAGTTCACGCACGTCTTTACTTCTCTGAGACTCAGCCTCCCTTAGAAGTCAGCTTTTTATATTTCAATGACATTTCTGTTGTTATGGGTCTAACTGGATGTCAAATTCCTCAACAGCTGTTTTCACATTCATCATAAACTTCTCCAACCTCCGTTAACACTGTCAAAAACATGTTTAAAGTATCTGCTGCTATTAAAGATAAAAATGGGGCAATATGTTTAATGTCCTGTTCTTATTTATATGATAGTTTTTTCCACACACACACATTGTCATTATTATTTAAGTGCTGATTAAAGAAAATATATTTTTCATCAGTGGCCATATTATCAGACCATTGAAACCTTGTGCCCTAAACAATCAAACCAAAGCAAATGGATGATTTTTTTTCAACCCAAGTTTGAACAGTGCTATATTAAAAAAACACCAAAAAGAAATGTTCAGAAAGGAATTACAAGTAAAACTTTTTATTCAAAACCCTTTTACTCCTTTTCTATTATCCTGAAGAGGTAGTACAAATTGTTATGTGTGGAAACATTTTCCCAATCTGTAAAAGTATTGTAAGAGTAAACATTCTCTGATAACAGCTTATCTTTCTTTCTTTCTTTCTTTCTTTCTTTCTTTCTTTTTCTTTTTCTTTTGTATTTAGCTGTTACTTTTTTTTTTTTTTTACAAAATATGAATGCCTTTTTAATAAAAGGAAGGACATGTTCAAAAATATTCTGTAGAAGTAAAACCTATATATTCCTTTTCAATTTTGTCTTTTATAATAATTAGATTTTTTTTTTTTTTTTGTTTTTTGTTTTTTTTTTACAAATTATTCTGTATTTTCATAATTTAAGAATTCGTAATTAGTAGCTGTATGGAAATTTCTGGATAATATTTTTTGAATGTTTTTATGAATGCATATGTATTAGTTTCATGTATATGTGGTTATTTACAGGCCGGGGGGCTTTAGGACCCCGCGGACACCGTCCATCCGTCCGGGGCGGAGGGGCGGCCGAGGTGCCCCTCAGAGAACTGATCCCAGGTCAGTTTGGAACCCCCAAACCGATCTGGAGCCAGCGCTCGGGATCCTGAACAGCTGATCCCGCGTCAGTTCACCACAACACCCTAAACTACGCATTTTGTGAACGCCGTCACAGGATAAACACAGACGGCTAGGTGGGAGCTAGCATGCTGCGGAGTTGACCCGTACGTGCTGGAGCCATCCTCCGGGCTCGACGCCGCTCCCCGCACCGCCATGAGCGCTCCTCGGTTCGCCTAAATGGCCGCTCGTTGTTCGGGGCAGCGACGCCCCGCGGCTAGCTCGCTGTAGCTCGGAGCCCCGGACCCAGACCGCCAGACGTCCTAATCCGCTCCGCTCCGCGGGCGGAGGTGAGACTGCGAACCGGCCCCGCTCGGATAATGCAAGCGAACCCAACGCGCGGCTTCCTGTGGTCGGACGTGGAGACGCGGACGCTGCTGACCATCTGGGGGGAGCAGGACATTCAGACGGCGCTGGATGGAAACTTCCGAAATAGCTTCGTGTACCGCGATGTTTCCCGGAGGCTGGGGGCGATGGGCTTCGAGAGGACGCCGGAACAATGCCGGGTGCGGATAAAGAGCCTGAAGAGACAGTACCTGCTGGCCAAGGAGGGCAACCTGCGCAACAACGGACAGTACCACAAGATCTGCAAGTTCTACGACATCATGGAGAGGATCCTGACCGGCCCGGCCGGACTCGACCCCCGGGAGTTGATGGAGTGCGGGGCGGCTGGGGAGGAGGCCGTGGACGGCTTGGAGGAGGATGGAGAGGACGTCCAGGACGTTTACTCCGAGAGCACCGGAGAGTGTCCTTACCCCGCGGAGACCGAAGTCAAGCTGGAATACCCCACTGTCCCCATCCCCATCCCCGTTAAAGTGACAGTGGGTAACAGCAGTGAGTACATCCTCATCCTCCTCTTCCTCCATCACATGCATCCCCAGGAAGGGCAAACATAACTTTTTATATCAGACAACTTTCAAAATCTGACATGGAATGCATACCTTTAGTTCATCCACAGTGCATTTACACTTTACTCCACTGTTTTTACACTTTATTTATAAATGTGTATTTCTGAATGTTGTGTATCATTTTCTGCTCATCAGATCTGCAGTAAAGCCATGTCCGTTCTCCATGCTGCTTACATTTCAGTCTATAAGTTATGTAAAAATTAGATAATTGTTCTCTAAGTAAACATATAAAATCTGGGTTGATCTGCAAGTTAAGCAAATCTATCAGACCAAACTCAAAATAGTAACAGACTAGAAAAGCACTGGGAGAGCTCAGATCTCTGCCAAACAGCTCAGTCCCCCCCCCCCCCCCCCCTTAATCCGGATCACTCCCAAAATCTAATCACTTGCTCCTAGTCCCGTTTCGGACGTTTCCTGATAATTTTAACATAATCCATCTAGAACTTTTGGAATTATGTTGCTAACAAACAGATCCTACTGTAAATGTTACATATATAATGACAGAGTAAGGGATAATGAAGCTGATTACTGAAACAGTCTGCTGGTTACGATGCATGATTTCTGAATATATGCCCTCACAAACCTGCATCTCATGCTGTCCACCCATTCTTTTTGCTCAGGTGCTTCAGTCAGACCTCACACCAGCAGCCATTCAGCCAGTCACTCTTCTGCCAGAGCGCCTAAACGCCCCCGCAAGCGGCGCGCCAACTTCCCCATGGAGAAGCTGATGGAGCAGTTCCTGGAGCAGAGCGCCCAGGCCGAGGACGGCTTCTACCGCATGGAGGAGCAGCGCTTACAGGCCGAGGACCGCCGCCGCGAGGCCGAGCACGCCCGAGAGCTGCACATGCTGCAGATGCTCGGCCAGATGTTCGCCAGCATCTCTTCTTCCAGGCCCGGCTCTGCAGCCACTCCCTGCAAGACGGCGCCTCCTCCTCCTCCTCCACCCACCGCTGCCCGCGCTCCCGTCATTTCCTCCGCCTCACTGTCTCACACGCGAGACCTGTCCGGCCACCTCAAACGCCGTTCGCCACAGACAGACTGTTTGAGCCAACACACACAGCTGTTGAGCACAGATCCTCAGACATTAGGTATTGGTTCTGCTCCGTGTGAGGCAGAAGGGATCGGCCGTAATGCGAAGGCTCGGTGATCCGTGTTGTTTTGGTTTACCGCCCTCTGATTTGTCACTGATTCAGTCCATCACAGCACAACGTAAGACGCTCACTCTGGTTATTTCCGCAGTGCTTGAACGATACTACGCTTTGGGATCCACATCTCATAAAGGCATGGAGGATGACATCCTTTCACTAGTGAAGACCATAATCCCTCCGCTGACTTCCAAAAAGCACAAAGGACAAGACGGCCGAATCGGGATCATCGGAGGATGCCAAGAGTATGTCCCATCAAGACCCAGTCTTTATTATTTAATGCAAAGAAAAATTCAATACCTTTCTAATTGAGCAATTTACCAAACTTTATTTCATGTCTGTCTACTAAAGCTACACGGGAGCTCCATACTTTGCTGCCATCTCTGCACTGAAAGTGGTAAGCCCTGCTTGTGATCCTTGGCTCGCTTCCCGGTGAGAGTCCGGCCTGTCTCAGCGGCGATGTCCGTGTTTCGTGTGCAGGGAGCCGACTTGTCCCATGTGTTCTGTACCAAAGACGCCGCGACTGTGATCAAATCCTACAGCCCTGAACTCATCGTTCACCCCGTTCTGTAAGTACACGTCCACTCCCAGCAGCCAGTGCTTCACTGTAGAAATCATGAAGTTATAATCCACTGGATCAGGAGTGTCAAACTTGCGATTTGGGAATAAAAAAACCGGCCGTCCTGAAAGTCCAATCGGTCCAGCAGTGACCACATGTTCTCTGGACATTTCATTGTAGTTTGTGCCCCAAATGTTTGGTATTAGAAGTTTCAGTGTGGAGATGTTGGTTTGGCTGTCTGGATGGTTCTCGTTTTTACTTTGTGTATTTAATTGAGTCAGGACGAAGGTCAAAAGGAAGCTTCTGCTCCGTCTGGCTCTCATTGACTGCAGGTTTAGGATTGAGGCGCCGGTGTCAAATTTACTAAGTGATTACACGGAAAATCAATATGACCATGGCGGTCTGGGATATTATTGACATTTTTCTGACAGAAAGCTATGATATCAGTGAACTTTTCATGCTTTGTTCTTCTGTTCAGTAACATATGATCAATTAAACCCCTGAAATTTAGGAGAATATAAAATTAATGTTTGTGAATTATCCAATAGACATTGTATAATGTTTGAGGTTTTTCAGCTGTGTGACAGTTTTTAAATAACTGTGCACAATTTTATAAATCAGAAAAGTTATATATTTCCATATACAGTACATTAGCTATTTACAAAGCATGTCATTTCCCAAGTTAGTTTTCTACTCTGTAAAAGAGTTCCTTCAGAACAAAACATCACACTTTCATGGTGTTGTTGATCCGTCTGTTGTCCAGCAGGAGGCAGCAGTTCACTACTTTCCCTTCATAGCTGCCTAAGGTTATGAATTACTGAACAGTTTCCTGATGGGTTCATTTTTATCCTAATAGGAAAACTAGATTTTGGCACTCTGGGTTTTTAGCATAGACAAGGATCAGATATGTATGAGATCATTATTGGTCACAGCTTTGGCTTGATTTGGTAGCAAAATCCTGAAGTCAGTGATAATGAACACCGCTGTCCATCCCAGGGCAAACATAGTGCATACTTGCATACAAACTCTACTATGCATATAGAAGTGTGATTACGTAAAATTTAAAGGGGAAATCAAATTGGAGCGACATCTTCTCTAAAGTAGAAGTTGAAAAAAATCTCATAAGTGAGGAAAATCAGCACCAGCAGGACTTGACTATAATAACTTCAGCGTAATTTCAGTTTATTGAATAACTGATGTATACAGCTGCATTGTTTTAGGTATGAATGCCTCACACAAGGAGTAATGCATTCAAATGTGTGTCTCGTGTGTGCGTGTGTGTGTGTGTGTGTGTCGTGTGTGTATGTGTGTTAAGGGACAGTCCCAATGCAGTGGAAGAAATAGAAAAATGGCTACCAAGACTGCACGGCCTTGTGGTGGGACCAGGTCTGGGAAGAGATGACTTTTTGTTGAAAACAGCCAAGGCAAGAGGAATATATCACTTCTTCTTCTCCTTTTCTTTCTTTTTTTTTTTTTTCAATTTTACTGTGCAGTCTGCTACTTACACACAACTCTGACCTTTACAAGAGGAATTCTTTACTTCCTTTTTTTTTACTTCCTACATAGAAACTACTGATTCAGTGTAAGCTTCATCTTTGTGCCTGGTGGTTGTTGTTTTCCTCTAAAAACACTTTTAAAGTTTTTAGAATAAGAAATCTAAAAAAAAAAAAAATGAAAATCAACATTAAGAAATCAGTGTTCAAGAGAAGTAGTGTTCCTTTAATTAGAGTAATAAAACAACCAACTGAGGGAGACCTTACACTCTGTGTTTAGCTGTAGTTCCACGTTACGTTTGAGTAACGCTGACGTTTCTTCCTCAGGAGGTGATCGAGAGGTCTAAAGCAAGAGATATCCCCATCGTCATTGATGCAGTAAGTCCTCATAAAATCGACTTCCAGCTGTTGAGCAGATGGACTCTGAATTGAAAAGTCATCCAGACTCTGTGCGTGCGTGCGTGTGCGCGTGTTTTCAACAGGATGGATTATGGCTGGTTACACAGCAGCCATCTGTTATTCAAGGGTACCAGAAGGGCATCCTCACACCGAACTTCATGGAGTTCACCCGCCTCTACGAAGCTCTGGTGAGTTCGGCCGGATACCGGTAGACGGCTGATGGCGTCTGATTCTGTTAGTTTTGTTTTCTTACGTGTTTATCGCTGTTTCAGCACCATGAGCCCATGGACAGCAGCGATCACCAACGCGGCGTCCTGCAGGTCAGCGCTGCCATGGGAAACCTCACTCTGGTGCTGAAGGGAGAGCAGGATCTCATTACAGATGGCAGCAGGGGTTGGTGTCACACTCAGCTTTCAGGCGTTTCCTGCCGATGATTCATCTTCTTTTTCTTCATGTATTAGTTCTGGGATGAGTGTAAGCTTGCGGGTTTTCTGCCGTCTCCAGTGTTTTCATGCAGTGTGGAGGGCAGCGGGAGGAGGTGTGGTGGACAGGGGGATCTCCTCTCTGGATCTATGGGAGTGCTGGCTCACTGGGCCCACACGGCCTCCACAGCAGGGACGGTCAGGAGGTGAGGACACCGCTGACTGTGTTTGCATCGTGATGCAGACTTTCAGTTTAACACACTGAAGTCATTTAGGTATATTCTCATTAATACAGTTTAATAAACAGTGAGGTTTCAATTTTTGCATTTGTAACATTTCATTCCCAGCATTCAGCTCTTTAACAACAATAAAAAGAGCCTCTCTGTACAAAACACACACACAGTGCTCTGAGAGGGGAAGGAAAAGAAAAACCCACGATACCTGAGCCTTTGCTAGACTCACTGGGAAACTTAACAGCCAGAAAAAACATGCAGACTGTCACAGGTCTGGTTCTTAATCATTTATGCAGCGATCAAGTTGGTCAAAACGTTGTTGAGCTGAGCCCCTTTAGGGGGCATTGTATTGTGTTTCAGCATGCTGAAGTAGCAGGTGTAAACAAACCTTGTAGATTTTTTTTTTTCCATGGTGCGAAATTGAGGTTGTGAATTCAGATTAGAGGGCATTAACACCTCCAACTGTGAAAGACTTGATTTTAAGAATCGAGTGTGTCAGCAGCCCTCTTCCGGAGGACTTCAGGAGTGTGGGTGTTTTGTGTTGTAATATCTGTGTGTTTTTTTCTCATCTCCCAGTGTGAACCCGTCGGTGGTTGCAGCGTTCGGCGCCTGCTCTCTGACCAGACAGTGCAACAGTCAGGCTTTCCAGCAGCACGGCCGCTCCACCACCACCTCAGACATGATCCAGGAGATCGGCTCAGCCTTCAAGAAGCTATTCGAAAGCTGAAAACGGTCAACAATCAATACTGTTGTAAAAAGTTATATATGCCTAAATTTGTATTCCTAACATAGGGTTTTTTTTTTTTTTTTTTTTTTTTTTTGGTTTGCCTAGGAGAAAATGCTCTCATTGAGCTGTTCTGACGTAAAGTTTGAATGTGGACAAAGGTGTTCCTTCTAAAAAAGCACTAAGAATCAGGTGTAAAATGTACTCTTATGTTTTTATTGAAGTGTGATAACTGAATCAAGCACAGCATTCCTCTCAAGTAGTATTAGGGGTGCATTCAGGTAGCCAGACTCTTCACTGCTCACCAAAGAGACAGAGTGTAAAATGAAGCAAACCTGTCTTTCAAATAAAGAATAAACAGGATTCTGTGTGACAGGTTTTTTGAAAGTGGACTGTGGTCGTGTGGTGATGTACAGAGGTTGCTGCAGGAATCGAAATGAAGCTGCACTGAGACAAAATCGTGTCATTTCACAGCGGAGGACTTCATCAAATGTGCTCATCTTGGCTTCACCCTTTATATTTTATCAGTCCATCACAAGGCGAATACAGAGAGACAGCAGCACTCTCCAATTCACACCAGCAGGCAAGTTTAAGTGCTCAGATTAGTCTCAAACGTGCATTCTTGCACTGTGAGAAGAAACTGCAGTCCTCGGCAGTGGCTCAAAAACACAACTGTGACGAAGGAGAAAATGCCTGCAGAAATCCACTCCACTGGTTTTTACTCTCAGGCATCATGATTTAAAGTTGTGGTAGATTAATTGACAAGAAATGAATGTTTGCAGTCTATGGGCAGATTAAACTGATACCTGACGGTCAACAGCACAAATAATGTTGAAAAACAACTTATAAAAATAAAAAACCCTTTTCGACTGCTGCTTTGTTTAATATCTACATATCTTTGTTATGTTGAATAATAGTAACTAGTCTTCGTTTGAAAAAATAAACACACTATTGAGGCGTCTTTGAAAACCACGCGCGCTACAGTATTGCGCGTGCGCATTGCAGAACTAATTTAGTCAGGCATTTCGTCCGGCAGCTAACGTTAGCTGTATGTTAGCTCCAAGGACCCGAGCCGCTGCACTCGGACAGAAACTAGCCTTAGCAGCATTAGCATCAGGAGTCGCAGCATCACCTGCACGGACTGTGGCGGAAAAAAAAATCACAAACTACCCACGGGTGAGTTTATGGTGATGATCACCTCCCTACGAAACAAGTGCATTTTTCTAAACTGTGTTCAGTTTTGCTTTGGTTTATGCTGCAGCTCCCTTTGTAATACTCAAAGCTAACAGCTAATACAGCTAACAGTGAAGCAGACGTCACAGACATTAAAACCCGTTTAAAGTACCAAAATCACTAAAAATCGCTTTTCGGTATGTCTGAGTAACGTTATGTAGGTAATTAAAATAACATTTTGTCGTGGGTTTAACGTTGGCTAATGGGTAAGTTTTTTTTCCTTATAGCGCTAAATAATCGGTCGAGTTCTGAACCTTTTATTGGTAAAAAGCGTTAACGCTACGAATCAAAATATGCTGTCTTGTATGTGTTGGGATAACGGCACATTTGACACTTTGATAAGATAAGCCATCTGAACGGTACTTCATGTAAACTCGCCCGCAGAGCACATTAGCCGTAGGTAGCATTGGGGGGAGGGGGGGGGGGTACAGCTGTTGTACAGTGAAATGTGAACGACTCGATTTGAGAACAGATGTTCGTTTTGTAACCGTGAACACTCCACAGCAATATACCGTGTTGTACACATGCCATCACCCACGGCTCGTTGTCTAGTGGACAGTTCACTCCGTGCTACACTGTACGCGTAGCGAGCCCTCAGCATTTCCGCCTAGCTGTGCGGACGATCGCCGTGTTCACTGCCTCTTTGTCAGAGTCGTCTCTCTTTTTTTCCACTCAGATTTGTGGCAAACAAATGCACCTTGCTTTGTCCTTACCTCCACGGTAGGTACGAGCTAAAGAAAGTCATGTCTTGGTCGGTGTGGCGGTGTAACAATCCCTCCGCCAGCACAATAAACCCTCCACCCAAATGGTGTTCGAATCCTCGGGTCTGGGCATTCAAGGCTCATCTGGAAAACTCGTAACAGCAGAGTTAAAGCTGTTTTCTGATCAGTCACATTGATCGACTCTTCTGATTTGTCTTTTCTTTTCATCTTGGTGAAGATTGTGAGTGTAAACAATGTTCTTATGTGCACAGGAGGGTAAGTTTCCATTTTTTAGAATTTTAAGCAAAACTTCATGGTTCTGTATTTTTTTTTTCCATGGAATAAAAGAAAGAAGATGTGACCACTGGGGCTTTCTTTTGCATAATTATAATGATTATAACAAATTGCTATTCCTTTCATTTGAAAAGTTTTTTCCTGAAGCCACCAGCCATACAGCCTTCACATCCCATCAGGTGGCGAGATGCAGTGTTCGCTTTTAGGATGTTTTTATTTTTAAGTTAAGCTGCAATAAAACAGCTAATGGTGATTTGTTGTGGACAGGTGGAGGTGTAGCAGTGTCCTTGGGTAAAAGACGCATCCACCATGTTGAACCCAACCAATGGGGAGCCGGGCCACGTAGTTGTGAATTATGTGGAGGAGTATTTGGATTTGGTGGAGTCCCTGCCCTTTGACCTGCAGAGGAGCGTCTCACTCATGAAGGAGATTGATGCCAAGTATCAAGGTAATGAAACGGGAGAGTTCTAAGTTTTTTATTGTAATTTAAAACTTAATGATTCACAGTTACTTTGAATGAACATGTATTTAGCAGGTGAGGGGATTGTTTTTTTTTAGCCCTACCTTGGCCAGTGTATTCATTTCTAAAATCCCTTCAAAACAAAAATACATTCACTGATTGTGCCTCCAGTCGACATGCAGCCTTAACGTGTGTCTTCTTTGTGCCAGCAGCAGCGCTGGCTTTAAATAAAGGCGCGCACTGTTGAGTGAGTGTAACATACACACCGCATATTGCTAGAAACACTACTAAAAATGGCTATAAAAATTTGAACACACACACCCCTCTAAGACACATTAAGAGTAACAGAGTTGAATTTGTTGCCTTCTCTTTTATTTTATGTGTTTGATTTTTTTTTCTTCCCCCAGACGTCCTGAAGGAGCTCGACGATGCCTATGAGCGCTATCGCCGTGAATCGGACTCACTCCAGAGGCGCAAGCTTCAGCTGTCCATCCAGAGAGCTCTGATCCGCAGTCAGGAGCTGGGAGATGAAAAGATCCAGATCGCTGGTCAAATGGTACGAACACGACACACAGTACGAAGAAAACCTCGCTTTTTTTCCGTAAAATTAAGTCAAATCTGATTTCAGGTGAATGAAAAAGGTGAACGAACTTTTACAGGGCCGTTTTATATTTTTATTTGACGCCTGATAGCCACATGTCACAGCATCAGTTACGAAAAACAAATTATTTGCTGAATGGTTGACCTCCGGGAGTAAACAGTGAGCGGGTTCATTGTATGTTCTCACTACAGTCGCCAGAAACAGAACACCACATTTAACCTTCAGTCTGACATATGTTGAATATGTCAAAGTTGAAACGGACCGCACTTCTTCTGCAGCACGTGTTTTTAATTCATCATTTTTATTTGTTTGTTATTGTATACTTTGAGGACTGTTTCTCTGCATTTCTCTTTTTAGACAGTACAGAAAAAAAAGAGAATGACAAACAGGAAGTGGACTCATTCAAACTTTTCCTTACTTTCTACCTGTATGTCAAAGAAAAGCACATATGTAAGAATGTTCCTCCTTCCAGGTGGAGCTGGTCGAGAACCGAACGAGACAGATCGACTGGCACTCGGAGCGTCTCCTCTCCTCCCAGGACGTCCCGGAGAGCCACGTCCCCACGGCGGCGTCCATGGCGAGCACGACGGCGTCGCTGATGTCCTCGTCGTCCGCTGCCGTCACGCCGGGGAAACCCGGGCACCACGACAAGAAGCGCGACGAGGCCACCCCGGGCTCGGGCGGCGCAGACAAAGCCGGAGGGAAGCGCTCCAGGCGCCAGAAGAACGGAGAGAACCGCGAGAGTTACGGCGGCATGGACCACTCCGAGGACGTGGGAGTGGGGGCGTCCCGGGAGAAGAGGGCCAAAACGTCGAAGAAGAAGAAGAGGTCAAAAGGCAAATCCGAGAGGGAGGTGTCGCCGCCCGACCTGCCCATCGACCCCGACGAGCCCACGTACTGCCTGTGCGAGCAGGTGTCCTACGGCGAGATGATCGGCTGCGATAACGACGAGTGCCCCATCGAGTGGTTCCACTTCTCCTGCGTGGGCCTCCATCACAAACCCAAAGGCAAGTGGTACTGCCCCAAGTGCCGGGGGGAGAACGAGAAGACCATGGACAAGGCTCTGGAGAGGGCCAAGAAGGAGCGAGCCTACAACAGGTAGCTCGCTGCGCGCCACGCCGCCAAACGAACACTCCTGTAAAATAATGTATCCGTGTTGGTTTCCATTTACAATAATCCCAATAAATCAAACTGTAATTCACTGAGAGGGGTCTTGTAAATAATTATTTTTGTAACTGCTGTATAGTAAAGTGATGATTGTTCCTCCTGATCAGGATGTTGGTAGAGAACAGAAATGTGCACGTTTGTAACAAAACTGTTACACACATTTGTTTTTTTAAATAATGCATGCGACTTCCCCCACTTGGTTATATATATGTGCTCGATTATCAGAATAAAACCTTTTGAAACGAAGACATTCATTATCTTTAACAACAAATTGTCCATTTCCCGATCCGCTCTTCAGATGTTGACAGTGATGCAGTGGGTTTGACGGACTGAACAAATCACAAAAACGCCATCATTAAAGGATGAACTGCCTTTTCTTTTTATTTACAAGTACTGGAAAAAAGTGACATGGGAGACAAACCAGTGCAAAATCTGTACATAATTTCAGTTGCAGGCTTCTTTATATACACAAGAACTGAAGAGGATCGTGAACACTCCGTCATGCATGTAACAGTTCACACAACACGGTAAAAGACTCGGTGTGGAGATGTCTGAGTGGGCCACGCCCCCGGCGGCTCCTCCTCCCGCTGCCTCGTGAAAACAAACCGACAGAAGCGACCAGGCGCGCCACACGAGACGCGCCGTCGGAGACACTTTGACATGATGGGGGGGGTCTTAACAGCAAGTGAGAACAACAGAATCACTGAGTAATGGCCCTCGAGTCCATGGTGACGAAACACAGGAGGCAAGATTCAGCAGATTTCCCCTGATAAACTGGAAAATGAGGCTAGAATAGAAAAATAATAAATTCTTCTCGGTGGGAAAGGAAGAGAGAGAGAGAGAGAGAAAATTTCTATGAAGGTAAAGTCGAAGGTAAAGTGCATAAAAGCTTGAATTTGAAAATGGAGGAGAAATTAGGAGGAACTCCACTAAAACTTTGCAGCACACAGTTGAAGAATGGCGAGAGCGGCTGTGGGGACGGCCAGGTCAGCTGTCCCTCCAGCTTTGTTCTACGATGGCCGACACGCGCTTCTCGTACTCCCGCTTGTTCTCCTGGTACAGCTGAGCCGCCTGGCTGTTGGCAGGACTGTTGGGGTTCGGCTCGTCGAGCAGGGACTGTTGGGAGGAGGACAGGAGGAAACTGATCAAAATCTGTGCTATTTCTTCTTATAGTGATCTTCCAGAGCACTTTATTTTGAAAAAACTTTATATCCCATTTCCTACTTTTTGTCTTTAACGTGACTGAACATTGATAACATTAAATTTGTTGTTTTCAGACCAGAAATATACATCATGCCTTCTATTAAATGGTGAATGCTTTCAATGATCTTTAAAGTACTTTTAAACTAAAATATACACTACGGGTAATATTTTTAACATATTCGTTTTGAATGTAAACAGCACAAGAGAGTCTCACACTGATTTGGGGGTACTGAAATAGCCTGAGAATACACTCTGGGGTTTGTAATTTAATGAGTTCTTATTGAAAAAGTTAAAATTGAGCTCAACCTCTCAACCAACTCTACCTACAACTAATTCTGTCAGAATTATTTGCAGTTTTACGATCCGGCTTATTCTTTTTGTCAGGATCGCTGTGGTTTCTGACAATACTGAACAATGTTTTTTTTCTTTCAAATAGTATTTATAAAAGTATTATGATGTATAAAATCAAATGTTAGTGTAGCTGTATTCTTACTGTGTCACATATTAACACTTTTAAAAAACAATAGCTCTAATTGGTGTGGCAAAATGTATCAAGAGTTCATTCAGATTAGTCTTACTCACTGTAATTATTAATCATTACCTTTCATTGAATATTTCATTTTAGGAAATTTTTTTAAATGTGAATGTACCACAATGATACCAAGTTTTTAATGGTTTAAAAATATTTGGACACTGAAATAAAGCATGCATGCGTCGTTTATTGTCTGGCAACTGTGAAACAGCAACTCCAGTTCTAGCAGACGTCACATGACCCGAATTATTTTTTCACACTGAAACATTGAAGACTGTCTGTCATTTAACAGATTGGATTACTGAGGACAGATTCTTTTTGTTGTCAGTTGAAATCACAGAACAGCTTGTGACACAATCTGTGATGTGTGTGGTTCCACTGACTCCTCTTACCTGGATAGATGTGAGAATAGACGACACGTCATAAGTGGGACTCCAACGATTCTGTAGGATGTCTAGACATATACTTCCATCTGCATAGACTGACACACACACACACACACAGTTACACAGGGCCCTGCGAGCATCAGTCACACAGCGGAGATCACCGACGACGGCGTTCTTACCGTTTGGATGAAACATCTTTGACACAAATCGGACTGTGGGGGGTTTGTTGGGGTATTCTTCTGTGAATTCTACAATGAGTTTAAATGTACCTGTAACAAATACGAGAAGCAAGGTTATGAAATGGGCGAGTCATTCGGTCTGAGGAAACTCTTCTGGGGCAGTGACGTGTCCCAACAAGAGGATTTCATCACCAGACAAATCAATAAGCAAATAAAAGCTTTGGGATCAAGAGAAGCTGATGGAAGGAGCTGACTGCACTGCTAATCGCAGTAACATTTAGACAAATCTGACATATGAAATATCTTTATGGATTACAGTAATTATGACAGAAAATAAACGGGAGCTAATGATCAGAGAGATGCTTACCATCCTCAAAGGGAGTGCCTTCAGGGCTGTGGAGACAGGAATCCTCTCATTATTATTATTATTGGCGATATGTTTCACATTAACACAAATTTATATGATCTGAACTCAGTTAACACCAATTGAAGCATTTCTCACCCAAAAATGACTGCGTTCCACACCATGATGTTATTTTCAGATGGAGCACCGCTGACACCAGCTGGAGGATCCTCTTGTAGCCTGTAAAGGCAAAAGAAAGTCACGGTAGAATCTTAACACTATTTTCTTCTGGCCAGCAGTGTATGCAACAGTTTGGGAAGAGTTGGTGAAAGGAAACAACACTAGATGGAAACCTGATGGTGAGTTCACTGCCATTAAATCTAATCGATTACGGTAAGTCTGAAGTTAGTAGTTCCATAACATGTGAATCAGACATTTATCAAATCACAGCACCAACATAAAATTATTAGTTTCAATAGTATACAAAATCCTGAACATAACACTGTGAATCCCTTTCTCACTAAAACCTGAGCAGTGAGCTACATACAATTTCTCAATTTAATGTGGACCACAGACTTGGGTTTGTTTCTATTATTGTGTAATCGGTCTTTGTAATTGCCAGATTGATCAAACGGTTGTAGAATTTTAATTCGTCTTAAAAGGATTTTTGTGTCCAGACGACCCTTTCAAAACCAGACAATGTTCACTCTGTTTTCACCAGAAAACCCAGAAAACTACCCTGATGAAATCAGGAATGATTTACTTTAAAAATAGCTGCTATTCCTGCTCTAGTCTGGATGAAATAATCAGGTTACATAAACTTTTATTGCGTTCAACTTTCATAAGCTCGCCGATACTCATCCTGCTGTGTCATTTTTTCCATAATTCCATACCAGCAGTGTCAACAACAGCCAGGCCACTCCCAATACCTGGAAAGACCTGTCCGGATTCCTGAAAGAGGACTTGAAGATCCCTTTCAAGCAGATCTAAGGCTGACCAGTAAACCAAAATGAAAACACGTCTGAGGGACTTTAAAGTATTCATACCGGGTTTGATGTGATCCCACTCAGTCTGGAAAAGAAAGTAGTTCAGAGAATTCTGGGAGAACCGGTCTGTCTCGTGCTGGTACAGTGCTTCCGCTTTGCTGTAGTGTTTATTTTTCTCCTTTTTGTACCGAATATTTGTCTAGATTTCTGAGCACTTGTGTTCCTTTTTTGACGTTGGATTTAGCTTCAGATCGAGTCTGGTAGTAATCGCTCAAATTTGACTTGTTTTTTTTAACAGCGTCAAGATCTCACTGATATCAAAACGCAGCGACTGAACATGGGAAGGTTTCGGCCGGCCTATTTTAAAAGTGTCAACTATTATTTAACACACAATTACTTCACTGAACAGCTACTTTTAAATGCTCCTAAGTTTAAAGAGTTAGCCAGCAACGATGTTGAAGCAAGCTTCCGTTCGGTTTATAAAGGAATACTTGGATGACAGTCAACTACGTCCTGGTGGGAAACAATTTCAACGAAACCTTGTGCTCAATATTTTATTTTATGTAGTTGTGTTATTTTTAAACCAACAGAACAACCCATATCCTGAGAAACTGTTTATAATAATCCACAGACGAAGTTAAAGGTACAGTCAGGTAGGAAATCTCATGTACAGCGAGTATCCGGGTGAAGTTTACGAATGTGTTATAAAACTGTGGCTATAAAACTGTGGTAAAACTGGTACAGATCATCGTAAATTTAAATCAAGTATTCTTCAAAGTATTTAGTTAGAAGACCAGACAAGACTCAAGTTTAAAAACACAAGAAATGTCTCTACGATACTCTACCATGAACGACACCAATCCGAGCTGTAATTTCAGGCCGCGACAAAAAAATATGCCGACATTGATAAGAGGACTTCTACAACATAAATGATAAAAAATCGACTAATCCGTTGGTGACGCGATTCTTTTCCTATCAAACAGGAGGCTAACTTCGGCGTCGTTAGCCCGCTGCTATAAACTGTAACCCTAGTCGATTGCATGCTATCAACTAGCACTGTTTGTTAGCTTCCCAGTACAGCCGGGGTGATTTTTACACATTTACCATTCCATAATATCAATATTCCAGACTATGAGTGGTACATTATACACTACACATGCCGTGTTACTACTGTATTTCACGGTGCGGAGGGTGAATCGATAAGCTCGTCTGAAAATATCAGTGTAGCCGAGCTAGGCTACCGTTAGCTGTTTTGACAAATCATAGCTCACAACCGATATCAGAACGCCGTCAACTCACCGTTTAAAATCCCGCATTAGTCTTCTTCTAGCTGGGGTTGACATGGCGTGCCTTGTGAAATACCTACTGGCTATAATAAAACGCTGGTCTCAGCTTATTTGGTTAATAAAATATAACACTGTATTAAACTGTTATTTGACAACTTCGCTGGTGGCCTGCCGACGATCACTCGACTTTCTGTCTGTAACCCGACGAGTCTCCGGTTAGCGCTGTTAGATTTATCGGACGATACCATTTTGCAGGGGGGAGAGGGGTAGATGACTTACAGCTTCACTTTAAAAATGGATTTACGCTCTGTAATTGTCGTTTCATATGCATACAATATAATTACTAATCATTGAAAACTATACATTTTGTTTATATATTGGAATATGTTTGTATAATAGCGACATTGTATATAAAAGTATGCTGCTTGTCCCCTTTTAAGGTGTCGGCCGTCCTGTTATGGGGGCGTGGCCAGAGTGACGCGTGTTTGTGCAGCGCAGCTGTGATGAAGGTCGGCTCTGGTGACAGGTGTGTCCATACACGTGAGGCTGCAGAGAGACGTCCTGATGATCCTGATGTACAGCATGTGGGAAAACTATTCAACTTTCACGAACATGTAGCCTTCATATAACACTGTCGGTTCTTAATGCAACGTTTTAATGCACTATAAAGAGAAGAAATTGATCTCAGAACACTCAGTCAGGATACTGTTCATGTGACAAACAGCTTCATGCTTCACATTAGGGCAACATGCCCCTGAAAGAAGGCATAAAAAGCTTAGGATCTAGAAAAGGATTCTCCAAAACCTTTTATGGTCATTGTTTTTCATACTCAATGTCAATGTTTTTTTGTTATATCTGTCACTATATTTATGTAGGATATAGAAATTGACATAAAGAATTATATTGTTTATCAGATTAAGCAAGAAGTTGTGGGAGTGAATAGAGACTACATCATTCGACTCAATCCAAATATGCATGTTGTTTGTGCACAAAGAATTATCCATTTGAAAAAAAAAGACATTTCCTAATGCTTCTTCCATATTCAAAACACATCTCTTTAACCATTCTTCATTTATGTATTTCAGTTTTATTCTGTGGTCATTTTGCAGCTTTGTGCAATTATTTATCTCTAGAGCAGTTGTATGCTTTGATGGTTATTTAGCATGAATTCATGGTAGTTTTTGTCATTTCCCATTTAAGGTTAATTCAGAATGTCTTCTTCAACCCAACAAGACATTTTTGGGAATATATTTCTGCTCAGTTACACATAAATATAGTTCAAATGATAAAAAAATAACTTAAGAAAACTTGTGCTTGTGCAAAACATGTTTAATTGTTAACGCGTTACATTGAATGTGTTTGCATTGGATTTAGTAACATCAAGTTACAACAAACAAAACTTTAGTACTGGCAGTGGTTCAACACAAATGTTAACTGTAGTGTAATTCAGAACACATCTCAGCATAATCAAGCTAAAAAAAAAAAAAAACATATTTTTTTAACAGTACAAACAAAACTTGACTTAACGCAGCTTCCTCGGTTATAAATGTCAAATTTATCCAAGACAATGGGCCCGCCGTACAACAATCAAAAAATTACACAAAAATAAACAAAGAAATGGACCACTCTGTGGCTTTAAGGCGAATGAATGAATGCTTGCTTTAGGCTTAAATGAGAATCAGGCAAAAACATGGACCTGCCAGCGTGATCCTCCGTGATTTAGGACCCGTGGTAGAGAAGCATGGTGCTGAAGAGGGTATGGTCATACAACTGCTCTGCCTTGACCGACCTCTGGTGCTCCATCTGGCTGCCTGCCGTGCTACTGATCTCAGGCAAGCCACTGCAGACGCGCTGGTCGAGGAGGATCTCTGCTGCGGGATCATTAGAGGGAAAACCCTCACAGTGTCTCTCACCTGCCACTGTGGAGGAAACAAACGGTCAAAAGTGGACGAACACCCAGATCCCTGCTTCCGAACAGCGGCTCGGTTTTTTTTTTTTTTTTTTTACCCCCTGCACAACCATGAAAAGCAGTCTGAAGTTACGAGGGTCATGCGCTCACATTTCAACACGGAAAGTAAAAGTTCTGTGACCTTCTGTGGATTACTGAGAAACAAGATCAATAAATTGTGAAACGCATTCTCGGGCCTTGTGCAACTCCGCAAGTTTAAACCTGAAACCTGCTTTAAATAGGTCACATCCTGATTTGCAGCCGCACAGACGCTCGGTCGGCGCTGTATGACACACTGACCTAGATCTGTTCATTCGTCAAGAAAATCTTAAGTCTTTAAAGCGGCGTGACATAATCCACAATCCAACTTAAGGGGAGGTGATGGAAATCGGAGAAGTGTGGAGGAGTTAACTCTTTCTTCGCATTAATCTGATCAGGGTCATCAAGGGTGACTGAAGAATGGAAGCATATCAAGAAAAACAGGCGACCACAGTCACATTTATCAAATTGACCACATTTAATGATTTTACACAGTGGAGTACAAAGCCGAACCCGCGAACGCTCCAGAGTGACAGACGACACACACACACACACACACCTTCTGCCATTTTCAACAGGAACCACCACCAACAATGTACATCACTAGAAAATATCCACAGAATCGTTTCCCTTAGTATCTAGAAAAGTTGAAAAAATGTAAATAAAGTTATTGTTCGAATATTAAATGGAGCTCAAGAAATAAGGCTTTTTTTTTGCAAAGTGTACAAATCCATGCAGACCGTCTCGAGCCGTCCGTTTCACACAGAACTGCCGATTGTAAAAGAGCCAATGACCAGATTCAAAATCGCTGTTTTTAACACACATGTGCAAGCCCTGCTATCAGTCTAAAAACTTTACTGCACACATACACACAGTAAACATTCACCATACTTCAGACCAGGTAAACAAAAAAAACAGAAAAAAATAAAATAAAAAAATATAACAGGAATAATTGAATCCCCAATCCCATGGACCACCGTGTTTTAGAACAGGACAGCTACAGACTACAGGGAAGCTGCAGGGGGGATCATTTATACTTTACAAGCTACATTCATGTTGGGATATGCTTTGGCATAAAGTCATCGTTGGATATAAAACAGCTTTAGCAAGCGCGTTACATTAGAAGACATCTCAGTGAATTTAAGAGTGCTCACCTACTCATCAGCTTTATATAAATGCCATCTTTACAAATGAAGAATCTCGGATTGAACAAAGTGTTTGAGGTTTTCTTTCCAGACAGAGTGAACTGTGTAACTCTCCTGTAACAGCTTTAACCATGTCGTACTGACAGAATCTGTGAATCTGAGGGAACCAACGCAGCAAGCCACCATGTAAGGAAGGTCACTTACATGGAGGATTTTAGACGCTTTCAAAACATGACTTATTTTTAACCACCGGGTCAATAAAAACCATATTGCACTTTCACTGTGCGAAACAAAACCAACCTTTCAAATCTAAACCTACACAGAGCGGATTACGTACCAAATACAGGTAGAAATGGACGGATGATTATATTCTGCTTAACGGAATATTTAAATGGAATATATAGATGCATTCTTTTTTTCTGTCCATCCAAGTATAATCAGGAACATGTAATAGTAGAAAATACGGCACACAGACACACACACTGCTGAACACGTCAGTCGTAGCTCACCATCAAATCAAAACAAATGCATTTCTGCAAACAAACAAGCCGGATTATAATAAAGGAGAACATCAGAGTGAACAGAGCCGTCTACAGGTAGGCGTAAGAGTTGGTGCAGCGACAGGGGGTCTGCATCGACGCCACCGTGATGACCTCCAGCTCCCTGGCCACGGGGCCCGACCTGTCCTCCCTCTGATCCATGGGCCCCGGCCCTTGTGGCGGCGCAAACCCATTGAGCCCAAAAGCAACGTTCCCAGGCCCACCTGTGGTGACAGTCGGAGCCAGCTCCACGTTCATGCTCTCCATCGGTGCCTCGATGGCGCCACCCAGTGGCCCGTTCCCGTTCAGCAGCTCTGGCACGCACACACCTGGGGGCCCAGAGGAAGAGCAGCAGTGTGAAGACGGCTGTACGAAACTCACTCTCTAACATATTCAAAAACCTGACGTACCGTTGTGTCTGGCTTTCTTCCCCGGATTCGCTTCCATGCCATCAAACGACCTCTTTCTGTTGGGCACGCCGTTCAGGAAGCTGCGGCCCTGGACGGCGGGGTGAGCGTGGCCCCCATTGCGGCTCGTGCCGTTCAGAAACGCCCCGTTATGGGACTGAGCCATGTTTTGTTGGAAGTTCTGGGCATTGGAGAGAATTTCAGCGCACTCCTGGAACCCCTGCGCGTGGGCCAGGTCGGCGGCCGTCAGCCCGCTGGCATTCCTCATACTGCACAACGGGAAGAGGCCCAGTTAGAAAGGCTCGGCGTACGGGCGGCTCACACAGAGAAGAACAAAAAAACAACAAGATCAGACAAGCCCAAGCACGCACACACACACACACACACAAGCAGGCACACAGACTCATTAAGCAAATGACACAGACAGACATACACACACGCACACACACATACAACATACATACAGACAAATACAGATGTCTTGACAAGGCCTGAGCTGCTCTACTCTCGCATCCTCCTCGTCATCTTCATGGGATGACGACTGATCCCTGGAGGATCACTCTCATCTTCCACTGGGCCGAAATCGTTCGACAAGTTTCCACGTAAAGAGGGAAACATGTCTGCTGCAAGAGGACGGGAGTGAGACGACTGAACACAAACACCACGTCAGTCTAACAGGAGCCCGGAAGAGACTGGGAGGAAAGAAGATCCGGGTCCGTTTGAAGTGACCCTCCAGGACCAAAGGAGAGGGTTTAAGACGGCGATGAGAAAAGAGAACAAGAACAACATCAAGAGTCAAACGGAGAAAAGCTGCGTCCTCCCGTAAAACGATGGTTTGGCTCCAAGCATTCTTCCAAGAATCAAGAGTCATCCACATTTCAAGGAACAATCCAGGTCGTCTGTGTGAGGAAGGAGTAAAGAAAAAGGCAAAAAATAAACAAAAAAAAATTTAAAACAGCACTCCAGACGTCAAGACTCCAAATGAAGAGAAGGAAATCTCCAGGAAGAAGTAAAGATTAAGGCGTTCCATCATCCACAGGAGACAACGACGTCAGGGACGGATCTTCACAGGAAACTCGGCACACTTCAAATGGGAAGGAAGCAAAGTCGCTCCGGGCGTCAGGAAAGGAGATGGAGATGTTTTTTTTCTTCAACAGGGCGAAGCGGAAGTCAAGTCTTCAGGACGTCTCAAGGAAGACGGACACAAGTCGGACATGTGGGGAGCGTTCACGCCGACATGCAGCTCAACGCGACGTGGTGCTTTATGTAAAGTCGTGTTAATCACATCCAGTTGCAGCAGAAACAAGGTGTTTCTTCTTTTTTTTGTCTTTCGGGCAGTAATGAATGAGCAAACAGTGCCGTGTCGTATTTTAATTCAATTTCCAGATTACATGGCTCTCATGGCTGGAAGCAATCTCACTGGAAAGCAAATCCAGAAAACCAATTCTACCAATAAGAGACAATTACGTATTTAAACTCTGTTACTTTGTAAATATCAGGTAAAATGCTCTACTGTGAGCGTGACGAGTGCGCCGGACACCTGACTGCAGGTGGACTCCGAACAAGTGCCGGGAAAGCGTCCCGCTGACCGCCGGGGTTCACGTCTTGGAGCTTAATGATGGGAATCTCTCCTCCGGTCCGCTGGCCAAATCCCAAAAACAATGCGGCGCCTGTTCTGAGCCTGAACGTCGTTACGCAGCAAAATGAGCCGCCGGAGCGACAAACAGCCCAGTCTTTGTCAGAGACGTGGAGCTGCTGGCTCTCGTCCAGCTCTGCACCTTTTATTATAACGCGATAGAAAAGAATACGAAGAGCCTCATTTTAAACATCGGTTAAGAAAAGCTTAAGAAAACAGCAAACGGATGGATGAGTTCTAAACTTATGGATCCAAAACGGCTTCATTTTGATGGATTTTATGACTGGATGTTTAGTTAAATGCAGGTGAAATTGACTTCCACACAGCGAGGCTCAATTTAAAGCACACAGTGACTGTTTGTTCATTCATTCATGGTGTTTGGAAATTTGCTCATTCTCTGCTTTTTTTTTTTCTTTCCTCTTTTCAATCTAAACAGTTGTGCAAAAAGAAACATTTCAAGAACTAGTGCACATGAAAAACATTTTCTTATATAGAATTAAAGATTAAAAACAACAAAAGAGTAAAAAGAATAATAAATCACACAATAACTTGTTGCACATTACCCGTCCCCTTCAAAATTAACGCTTCCAAAAGATTCGGCCAAAAGGTTTTGTTTGGAGCAAAAACCACGTTGTGAGGCGGTCGATGGTTTGGTCTCACTAGAGGGAACTGGAGGCTCCTTTACAACAGCTCATCATCTGAAAACTCACATTTTCTCTCTCTTTCTTCGAGCAGAATCTTTCTGTATTGAGGATTCTGTAAGGAAAATACTGGAAGAAGTCTCGAAATTTCACCTGATGACTGCATGAGTTTCATTTTATTCATTTATTTTATTTTAAGCACAGAAGCACGTTACTTAAAAAGCGTGGTTGTTAAATTAGTACCTTCTGTGTGCTGAAGTCAAATTAAATCACCAAAATCAGGCTCTCTGTCTTTTTTCTAACATTTCAGAAGAAACTGGAAAGAGACTATAAAGTAACTCTTTCACTTTAAAACCTTTTTTCCAATGAAAAACTTCACAACAGTTTCCACAAATGTAACGAGACTGTCTTACTGGACATCAACGATAGAAGTTGTTTTGTACTCTGCTGTTACGAAACTGAAGTTTTGAAACTTTGTCTTGCATGCTGGATTAAAACACGAAGGGCTCGATAATCCCAGCTAAGGAGCTCATTTGTGTTCGAGACTTTCGAAATAACCTGATGATTCGATTTCCATTTCCATTTACAAAGAAGAAAAATTACTTTGTGCTTTGAGATAAACTCACTGTGGCACACAAATCCCTGCTCTTAGTTCATTTCCTGAAATGCTTTCATCTGAAAATATTTTTATTTAACTCTGCAGCTTCAAATCAAACATCCATCTGTTCTTTTACCAACTTGTTCATGATTTAAAAATCAACCTTTCCTTTGTACTATGCTCCAAATCTACAGCAGTATTCCTTTAGTGAGACCGGGCATCTTCAGAAAAAGTCATGAAAGTGCACGACTGCGTCTTACGCAAAGCAGATTAGGAATTTCAAACGGAAGCGTTAATTCCTTGTAAATGCCTGGTATGCTTTGCTTTTCGGTCCTAAGCACACAATATGCATCTTCTCTAACTATGGTCTAACCTTCCAGAGGCAGCCTATGATCATGCTACATGTTGACATGGGACTCACGTGATTAAACCTGTCCATATAAAGGACTCCTATGGTTAGTTGACAAAAATCAAAAACAAATCATACAAATAAAAAGATAAACAAAAAAAGGCTAAAATACAGGAACAATCATGGATAATAAGCAAAGCATGCAGGTCTATAAACTTTAGTTTTGATTCATAAAAAAACCTAGCATTAAAACCAATCACCGCAAGAAATACCTCAACAGTTTGCCAGTGTGTAGATAGGAAGCGATAGTGAGAACACTCAATGCCACAACAGTGCGGCTATCCCAGGGAACGGGGCAGACTCAGCAGTGTCTATTCTCCCCCTTTCTAGGATTACTTGAAAAAACCAAGTCATTTCCAATTCAATGGCTGCAAAACATTAAGACGTACGGTTCTGGTTCTGTTAACAGTATAGAAAACTTTTCTTTTGTCAACTTATTGTCACTTTCATAAAGGAAAAGGTGACAAAGATTAGATGTCAGAACAGACTATGAGACTGTATAGGGTTAATACTGTGACATACAAAAGAAAACATTTCTGTGTAATAAAAAGTGGAAAAAATATCTGGTACAGTGAAATGACAGTGAATAACCATTGCAACAGGATGAGGTTAGCATTAAACAGTTCAGTACATGATGCTAGGTACACCTGCCCCATCTGACTGACTGCTCTGGCATGTCTGCTGTGCTGTGCTGTGCTCCGGCAGCCTCTCAGCTCTGTCCTGCTGCTGCTGCTAGCTGCTAGCTGCTACCGGACCGCCTGGACACGCCGAGGCTCACGACAAAATGGGGACGCTTTCACCATCTCTGCATTTTAAAGGGAGTTTAAAGGCGTTTTGAGAGTTGGCGATGATTGACGTTTATTTTTGTGATTAAGCTTAAATGACTTTTTTTTTTGTTGTTGTGTTGAATCAAGTCTTTATTATGAAGTCGGATCACGATTCAGGCTTCAGAGCTGAAAAGAGAAGAGCTCTAAGACGGCTCTCATTTAAATGTCGTTGTCGTGACAGAGAAGCTCTATCGGTAAAAAGAAGCCATTACTGACACTCGGCGTCGGCGCTCTTCTCTCAGATTGGCGGCGTTCCGGGAGCAAAAGATGCAAGTGTGCATCAAGGAAATAGCAGCTGTGCGGCGTGCTAATGGATTATCTCGGGTCGTATCCGTCCATGTTACAAACTCCCGGCTCCATCATCCAAAGGCTTTATAGAAATCCATAAAAGCGGCGGTGTGCGAAAAGCTTTTGTTCACAACTACGGTAATGCATGAAGCCACGGGCTGAGCAGGCCAAACCCGCAGACATCTATCAGAGGCCACTGAGCCGCTACGATCGTCTGCTCTGCTGGTGGCCTGTCCCACGCTACGCTCAGCTCTCATCAGATGAATCAGTGATGGCAGCCGCCACCAAATCCTCCTAACCAATCTAACAGGATCCGCTAAAGCTCCTTTTTCCCCCTTCCTCTTCTTTTCTTCCATCAATAAAACGCTCCATCTTGAATGTTTGGAAAGAGCAGTAGATGCAGGAGCTCCTGCTGGAGGCCGGGCGAGGCGGCAGGTCGCAGGGGGTGAAGTGTGTTCAAGACGAGGAGCCACGAGGCGACGCAGGGCGAAGACCAGCAAGAATCCTCACAGAAAACTAACTCCAGCAGCTCCTTAAAGACGAATCCAGCGATTTTTATCTTTGGAGTTTATCTGCTGTGTTTCCAGTGTTTTTAATTGTGGCAGAATATAGAAAAGATGTTAACATCTCAGCCAAAACCTAAGGAAATAAGGTCTACTTAGTGTTTATTAAAGTTATTATTGATAGATGGCTTTGCAGGTTCTGATATAGAACTGGATAATAATTAGATCTAATATAATATAATCAAAACTGTCCGGTCAGGGCTGGTTTGACAAGGATATTCTGCTCTTTCAGTTGTACGAGGAAACTGATAAACTGAGCAAGACGACGGACGAAAGAAAAAACTATTATGTGAGTTTAAATGTGATCTGAAAGAAAGCTGCACATGCAGGTCAGATGAAACTGCTCTCTGGGTGGAGACTAAACCTTCAGTTTACCTTCAGAAATGAAACTTTGAAAACCTCAATCTGGTTTAAACTAAAAGAGAAGAAATCTGAATTTATAGAGTTGGGATTCTATGTTTTCACAGCTACAATTGAAACATGAAAGTCTTAGGATATTACCCAATTAAATGATGGGAATAGTAAATAAAAAAGACCCTAAAGCTTTTAACTGACTGCAGTATGGAAGATTATTTCCAGAAGTTTTGAAAATACTGTGTGAATTTGTTTTTTGTTGTTTTTTTTTTTTTTTTTAAAGAGAATTACAACACTTTATAGTTTAAACTGGTACCTGAAGAGCTGACTTCACATTATTACTATAAGAAGTACAAACATATTTATGAAGAAAGGTGATTATGTTGGACATGGTTAATTTATTTCACATCTTATATTTTATCGTTAAATTAGACTCAATCACGATCTCTCTTAGTTACAAATAAATCTACAGAGCCATTCAGAACGCTAACGTTTGAATTATACCGTTTCTAATCAAACATTTAGAGATACTTGAGTATATCTCATTTTTTAAATGTTGTAGAGCAGCTTCACATTTTTGGCTTTGTCAGTTTATAAAAGCTAAAAAAAAATCAAGTCTGGAACAGATTAGGTTCGAGTTTAAAAGCTGGAATTAGAGTCATTTTGTCATGAGCCTCTCGCCTCCCTCCCACTTGTGCCCCCACTACGTTTAATTAAAAAAATAAAGAAAGAAATAAAAACAAACTTGATAAACTAAACTAAATATCTGTCATCTGCAGGGGAAAAAAACATCACATATCATTTCAATCATAAAAAATACTCATCAGCTGATGAACCAAATGCACATTACACTGTTTCAAAGCTTTGGGTTTTTTTTTACACGTTAAAAAAAAAACAGGATAAATTTAGTGTAGTGAGACGACCAACACAACCAGGGCTTCAGCAGAGTGTCCCGATGTCTTCACCCAACATAATAACCGTGTTATTAATAGCGTGGCTGTTGGGAGTCCACATGTTATTTGGAGCCGTCGCTCTGGACTGTTTCTGATCGCGACTGGAGACGCTCTTTGTGAGGAGGAAGAAAAGCCCGCATTTATTTCCATACCCTCGGAGAGAGGGAGCGTGTTAGCATTGCTGGCGTTCCGTACTGAAACGAGAGGAGGCTCTGAGTCAACACAGCCGGCACTGAATATATTTGGCACCGTCTCGCCGTCTCGTGCGGGTCGTAAATCACGGCTAATATTCCTACAATGTGTCACTAATAATTCAAAGGCTTTTGCTGACAGTATGTGGAGATCTCATCATTATCTGAGCGCAGAAGCTACATTTAAACTGTCTGTGTGTGTGTGTGTGTGTGTGTGTGTGAACACCCTGGTTGTTTTGGGCTTCTGGATGTCTGTGAGAGGCCGATCAAGGTCAGGGATGGAGGCTGTTGCAGAAAATGAAAATGCCAGTAAAGTGATAAGCGAAAACAGAAAATAAAATATCTGTAATATTTATACTCAAATCATACATGACCTGATTTAAAAAGGATATTTTTAGGTTGAGGTAGTGGTTAATTAGACGGAGTAGGCGTATGTGACCGCTGGAAAATAAGAACTGAGATCCTGTCGGGCATCTAGAATCACTTGCACTTCAACATTTACATTCAGGAAACAGGAAGTCTGATTCCCTTTGTTGCAGCTACTGGTTAATCGAGAGTAACGACACTTGTACGAATGGAAAAATCCAAATGAAAGCGACTGCTGACTGTACTGGGTGTGTCTGGTAGAGATGTTACAGTTCATACACACACCCTAAACCTCTGTCATGAGCTAAATTTATCATGAAACTTCCATCAGTCCAGGATTCAGTGCAACGGTACCGGACAGTCGACACGGGATGGATCGCAGGTGTCTGCATTAATCTAACTCTAGAGCTCCTAAACAGGAACACACATGTGATCTACGCATTTTCATTCTATGCAACAGCGAACCTTTTGAGCCTGGTTTGGGAAAAGGAGGCCATGTGCATTTGGTCGTTCAGTCAAGTATGAAAGACACTAACAAAAACAAATGTTAACAAAGAAAACCACACTCTAATTTTAACAGAGATCATGCAAATATGGCCTACTAGGTAATAAACAGTTTATCAACCTTTACATTAAGTTGTCCTCCAGTGTGTGTGTGTGTGTGCGTGTGTGTGTGTGTGTGTGTGTTTAACAGCAGCGCTGGATTTACAGGGCTGCGCGTTTCACTCAAAAGGCTTTGTGCAGAGTTAATTATTTACCAGTGCAATAAAGCTTCATCTCAAATTACAAAAAGGCAATATCAAAGTGTTTCTCTATAGGAAACAAGACGGTGCTGCAGAGCCAGCGTCCGTTGATCCGTCGTATTACAGACGATAATTTTACACACAGAGGACAACTTAATGCCAATTGTTGCAATGATAAACAACAATTTCAGGGATTAACAAAATGTGTCACGTTTTCAAGAGAGCACCACCAATTCTGGAAACCCTACACGACGATGGCTTTACTTTAAAATCCAGGACTTATTAAACAATAAAAATACTTTCAGCTGTTGTGATCTCGCCCACCTTGGTGGTGTGAGATTAAAAAGAAACGCTGCTACCCGTTCTCAGACAAACTGTACCTCCAGCAGCTCCTAATATAATGTGGAAAGTGTAAATGTTAACACAGGAGTCTGGTATAAATGTTACCATCAGACTAAACAAACAAGGAGCGGGTAAAAGAAAAAAGGTCTGTTTCTAAATTTAAGTTGACATTTTATCAAAATGCAGATTGTTCACTGTGGAACACAGCGAGGAAAAACATTTGGTGTAAAGTTACATTGTACAGCAGTTTGCTTTCAGGCTGGATCGGAGGAAGTTTTTAAAAAATCCAGCTTATTTCATTCCATCCGTATATTTTGACTTTAATTCATTCGGAAACAAACACGCCTGGCGAACTGGCGCCGCCCACCGCTGCTCTGATTTGAGATGATTGGTGGTGATCTCTTGCAAAGGTGTAACTGAGATGTTGGATAGTACAGAGGAAAAGAGATGAGGAGACGGCGCTGATCGCCGGACTTACTCAGCTTTCGCTCCCTGAATCAAGAGAGCGTTGATGCACTCCAGGCTGCCCGCTCGAGCAGCCTTGTGGATGGGCGTCTCGCCCACATAGTCCTGTCCCACAGCAAAAAAAAACTGCAGTTAGAGAGGGACAGACTGACACAGGACAAGCACAAGACTTCCTCCACAAGGTGTGTCGTTACTACATGCTTCCTCATTGCATTGCTTCAGGGCCAGATTTTAGGAATGATAATAAAAAAAAAAAAAAGGGAAGAGGCTGAACTTTTCACCCAGACTTCACCACCACCCACACACATTTACAGTTATACATTAATGAAAAAAAGGCGCGCACACACACACACACACACTGCGGAAGCTCGAACTGACTGCAAATGGAAACGCAGGCCAGGCTGGTGTGTTACACGGCTCCACGAGCAGCAGTTTATTCCAGCTTATGCTGAGCAAATTCAGGGAACATTGCAAGCAATGTGTTTTTACGATGACGACAATGTGTTATGCAATTGCGACCTACTAATCTGATTTCCCTCAACAGTGCAGTGGGGCGTGAAATGTAGCCCGAGTGCATGAATCTGTGCGTTTGGAATAAAAGCATGGAGGAGGAGAGGGAGGTGTGGAATGGCCTGACAGTGACTCCACAGGAAGAAATTGATGAGAGATAGAGAGGACTGAGAGGTAATGCTGCAAGGGTCATGACCCCAACTTAGAGTGATCCGCCTTGATGGGATCATCTGAGCTCAACCTCTTACTTCGCTGTGCTTTTTCACTCACATTTCTGAAGACCTGAAGTGATTTAACCTTAAATGTTGAACCAGGTAACCGTAGTCACTATCAATCTCCTCAGGAGGGGAGAAAAAAAAAATCCTCCAGCAGGCAACTGTATCATTCAGTGAGTGTGGCGCCTGCAGGCGTGTGCACAGCGCTCATCCGATGTTCATACCTGTCTGTTAATGTCTGCACCAGCTTGAAGCAGCCATAACAAACACTCAGGGTGGCCCCCGAACGCTGCGATGTGAGTGGGCGTCTGCGCGAACCTGGAGGTGACCGCGTTCACCCCGCAGCCCACCTGGACCAGACGCACCAGGCACTCCAGCTGCAGGGGGGAGACAGAGAGTCAGGGGGGAGGGGGCAAGTAGGTACACGCAGACCAGCGCGGGGGAGGACTGGAGTCCCGCACTTTCTGGCTTTTGGGCAGGCCTGTCTTTTTACAGTGAATACTACCTGAACTGTGTTGGTTTGAAAACTCCAGATTAAAATAAACGATTAGATATTACACATTTTTAGCCGATTTTAAATGTTAATGTTAAAGAGTAGAGCAAAGATACGTTTAAAGTTACATTCCAAATCATTTTCATAAACCTTTCTCAACATTTGTTTAGCGGTACCGCTGAATAATTTCAATAAAACAAGACGCCCCGCTATGCAAACAGCAGTCATTCAGCCGTTAATGGCCCATTGTCTGCCTCCAGCTGACGACGGCTCACTGTTTCTCTTTAGCTTCATCACAAATCAGGAAATGGCCGAGAGGAGGAGAGGTTTCCGCCCACCACCACCACCACCACCACCACCACCACCACCACGCTCCTCACGACCGGGGCCGAGTCTACCTTTCCGAAGTGAGCGGCCCAGTGTATGGGCGTCCAGCCGTAGAAGGTGTCCTCCACCGCGAGGTCAGCCGGGTTCGAGGCGAGCTGGAGGAGCGCGCACAGGGCGCCGACGTCTCCATCCCTGCACGCCCGGTGGAGAGGGAAGCGGCTGGTCAGCACCTCCTCGCTGGAAAACCCAGACTCCACGACCACCGACATGACGGCGACGACGTTAAACAGGAAATAAAAATAAAGGAAGGGAAATTAAAAAAAAAAAAGATGATGGAAAAACGTCAACCGGTGGAGACGGATCGAGATGGCGGGCTATTGTTGGCTCGTGCGCGCAGACGGAGTGCCCGTGCTCGAGGACACACGCCACCCTGAATGGTGCGTCTTTCTGCCCGACAACACAAAGCAGGCGGCGCGGAGCACGCGCCGAGAGGAAACCGGAGAGAAGCAGGGAGGGCGGCAAAGCCAGGACTGGATCTGAGCTGCTGGACTGGATCTCAGTTACTGGACTGGATCTCCCCTCCTGGACTGGATCTGAGCTACTGGACTGGATCTCTCCTCCCAGACTGGATCTCTCCCTCCAGAGCGGCTCCTCCAGAGGCACAGGATCAGACTCCAGGGCCTTGGGCATGGTAAAGGCCCCAGGTTGGAGCACACATGGGTGAAAACCTAAAATTCAATTAGTATTGAGAGCATAAGAATGACCATACTCTTCAGAAATCTGACATATCTGTTGAAAATATCATCTTTTAATTGATCTTCTGTAGAATTCTAATTTTCTGAGACAGTTAACTTTTGAGTTTGATTATCTGTGAGCCACAATCCAAATTTCAAGAATTAAAGACTTCAAATGTTCATTCTGTGTACAATGAATCAATATAATATTTTACTTTCTGAAAAGAGTGACAAAAATATTGAACATTTTCATGCCATTCCATTTTTAGGTGTACCTGCAAATGGCCCATCAGTGTGAGTGTGAGTAATTTACCTTAATATATTTTTACTGTAATTGATTGATTTATTGATTGATTGATTGATTTTTAAAGGGCAACTCCGGTTTTTTGACACCTGCACCTTATTTATAGGTGTGTGCGTGCTCATATACTCACTCAGACAAACATCGTGCAGTTCGGAGTCCTTCAGAAGTTATTTAGATCCAACCGATTTAGCCGCACTTAGAGGGGGCCACGGCAATGGAGCTTTAGCGCGGGACATAATCTCTGCAAAATCGCTTATTTCGGCTATATTTCTTTATCCATCGCCAGTGTTATCATAAAGTCAGCTCGTCTACCGTCTTCAGGTGGGTCAGCTGACAGTTTTCGCTAACTTAGCCACAATTAGCTCAGATGGGAACGTTGGAGCTCCTCTCCCCAGCAGAGAAGCACTTTGAGTCAGCCTCGGCTGTCACGGCACCTGGGTGTCTGACTTCCAGGGGCCAAGTTGGGGCCGATTGGGTAAACGGCCCGGACTGCTCCACGGAGGCGACAGGAGAGCTCCAGCAGCCGCGGCCTGCTTCACGGGCCTCCGTGGTTATGCGGCGGGTCCCCGCGCGCTCCGCGGCCGGCACAGAGCGCGTGGGGACCCGGGAGATCCAGAGCTGCTGCACCACGGCTTGCTCCACGGAGGCGCGTGAAGCAGGTCGCGGCTTCCAGGGGCCGAGTTGGGGCTGATTGGGTAAACGGCCCGGAGCTGCTCCACGGAGGCTGACGGGAGAGCTCCGGATCTCTGCTCCTGGGCGGAGACGCGCTCCGTGCCGGCCGCGGAGCGTGCGGGGACCCGCCGCATAACCACGGAGGTGGAGAGGATCTCCGTGACGTTTCCATCCGAGCTAATTGTGGCTAAGTTAGCACGGTGTCAGAGAAGAGCGAAGCGCAGCAAATACCATCAGAGCAGAGCAGAGCTTTGAGCATCCAACCCCGGGGCGCTCCTGGAAGTCTCTCCTCACCAAGAGTCTCTGGTGGTCTCCAAGCTGGGCGAGGAGCGCTGTGCGCGGGCCGCAGGGCGGCTGACCGGAGAGGCTCCAGCATCCGAGCTAATTGTGGCTAAGTTAGCACGGTGTCAGAGAAGATCCCATCAGAGCAGAGCTTTGAGCATCCAACCCCGGACCAAAAGGCAACCCGGGGCCGCCACGGGGCCCCCCGCCCGGCACGGCGCCCAGCGCCGCCGCCGTTTCGGATGGTTCCCCCGACCCAGCGGCCTAGCCTCCAGGCCCAGCTCCGCAGGCAGGCGACCGGACAGACGCACCGGCCGCCTCTGGCCGTCTGACCGTCTTCAGGTGGGTCAGCTGACCCACCTGAAGACAGTAGGTGAGCTGACTTTATGCAGCCTCCCAGCGAGTCAGACGCCCGGGCGCCGTGACAGCCAGGCTGACTCAAAGTGCTTCTCTGCTGGGGAGAGGAGCTCCAACGTTCCCATCTGAGCTAATTGTGGCTAAGTTAGCGAAAACTGTCAGCTGACCCACCTGAAGACGGTAGACGAGCTGACTTTATGATAACACTGGCGATGGATGAAGAAATATAGCCGAAATGAGCGATTTTGCAGAGATTATGTCCCGCGCTAAAGCTCCATTGCCGTGGCCCCTGCTAAATTGGTTGGATCTAAATAACTCATGGAGGACTCTGAGCTGCACGATGTTTGTCTGAGTGAGTATATGAGCATGCACACACCTATAAATAAGGTCCAGGTGTCAAAAAACCGGAGTTGCCCTTTAAGTAGCTGCTGTGAGAGATTGTCCCTACCAAAATGTCATTGTATTGTTTTCCATCTTTGTTCATGTGGTTGTCTATCTCTCTGTAATGGACAGGCGTACCCTTCCTGGGATCGGTTCCAGCCGCTGACAGTTGCCTTATTCATTAGAGGCTGCTAGTAATCTGTGCCATTGGCCCCTCAGACCACCACCAACCAACTCTCTCACTGCATCACCCAGGCTTCCTGGTGTTCCCCCGTGATCTCTCACCCAGATAGTGACCAGGCCCTACCTCACTAGCTTCTGAGATATGATGGGATTGGGTATCTTCAAGGCAGAATCTGGAGAAGAGTTTTTGTTTTCTAGCGTAAACCATAACAGCACTCGAGAACTTCCTTGTAAGTTATTCATTCTGGCTCCCCTGAGGACGACTTCTGGATGTGCAGAGATAACACCTCACAGACGTGTTTTGGACGACGTGTTGCTCAGTGTGACTCTCCACAGGTTGGTCCTGCAGCATAGGAGATGGACGGACTGAAAACAAACACGTTTTTGTGATTTTCATAGCAGGGTTAGGATGTCACCATGTTGAAAACTTTAATTATAGCATTCTCAGGGGAACACTGGAAATGCCATAGTTGGTGCTGTTTGTATTTATAATACAAAGGCCAGCTTGCATGCCCAGAACAGTATGCTGTAAGCCAGGACCGTCCCAAGACATTCGGTGACTTTGGTTTATCTTGATACAAAAAGTAACTCTTTTGAGTCACAATTCTTCATCAGTTTTTCTCAGTCTTTTTAAGTCTTTCATTTATGTGTAAATGTGTCTAAATATTGATTTCAGTGAATTTAAACTGTGTTTTTTCATTAAACTTCTTTTGTTTTCGTGTGATACAAGGAACACATGTGTGTTGAAATAAAAAATGTGAGCAGCACACACAGCACTCTGGAGTCCTCCAGTCTTATTGTTGCTCTGCTCACACATGGGTAGAACTATTTGCTACAATTGTCAAGTGCATAAAAGCACGAAAGGTGATTTTTTTTTCCTGTTAACCTAGAGAAAAAGAGAAATGCTTTTTGGGAACTTTGCACTCCGGTGATGGAAGCTATCAAAGACTTCCATTGTTACTGACTAGCAGTGCAGTTGAGTTAATGAACAGACAAGACTGCCAAGAAGCCCTCAGGTATTGAATATGGTTGAACTTGTTGGGTTACTTTTAAAACTGTAACACCAACTTCAAAGAAAATGAAATGTCAGTGTTTGATTGACAGCAGCATGTTCTTTGGAATGCACTGGTTATGTGTTTTCTGAAAGCAGCGTGTCCTGAACCATCAGCGCACGAGAGCAGGATGAATCTTTTGACCCCAAGTCAGAAGACGTGACAGGAAATGGTTTTTCCATGGATTTCCTGCAAAATAAAGATCCCTATCACATCAGAATCATTCAATAAATGTTTTTACCACATCTGAAGCAATTTTGGAAATGTTTTTGTTCAAAGAAGTTCATGGACTTGTGGAGATGACATTATTAATTATCCAAATCCTGCTTCTTTTTATGAATGTCACTTTCACCATAAAAGTCTCACCAAAACAAAAAGTCTGGCACTTTTATTGAACAATTTGACATCCTTATTTATACATATAAACAAACCATGTTCTCGCACTTCCTGCACAGTATGTCCTTCAAGCTTGGGTCCTCTACCAGAGGCCAGGGAGTTTGAGGGCTCTGTGCAGGATCTTGGCACTGCGCTCTAGACAGAGATCTCAGATGTTGCTCCCGGTATTTCCTGGAGCCATGCGTCCAGCTTGACGGTTCCTGCCCCTAGTGCCCCCATCACTGCTGGCACCACTGTTGCCTTCACACCCGGTTGCCTTCAGTCTGAATCTCTAAATCCCACAGGATCTTGGCTTGGTTGTTCTCCACCACTTTCGGGGGTGTTCTCCATCTAGACTCTGGGTTCTCCGGCCCGTACTCAGCACAGATATTTCTGTACACTATGCCCACAACCTGGTTATGGCGTTCCATGTCTGCCTTTCCTGCCAGCATCTTACACCCTGCTGTGATCTGCTGTACTGTTCTAGGAGCTTCCTGTCACAGTATGCACCTGGGGTCTTGTCTAATGGGATCCACCCCGGCCTCTATTGATCTTGTGTTAAGGGCCTGTTCTTGTGCAGCCATGATCAGAGCCTCTGTGCTGTCCTTCAGTCCTGCTTTTTCCAGCCACTGGTATGTTCTTTCTATGTCAGCCACTTCTTCAATTTGGCGGTGGTACATGCCATATAGGGGTTTGTCTTTCCATGATTCCACCTCTGGCTCCTCTTTCTCTGGGGGTTTCACTTGTCTGAGGCGTTCACTGAGCAGGTTGTCATTAGGGGCCATTTTCTGGATGTACTTTCGGAGGGATGATGTTTCCTTCTGGATGGTGTCTTTGACGCTCACCAGTCCTCAGCCTCCCTCACTGCGTTGCGTGTACAGTCAGGATGCTGGACTTCGGGTGGAACCCTCTGTGCATTGTGAGGAGTTTCCTTGTCTTGATATCGGTAGCTTCTATCTCTTCCAGGATGCCAAGCTGGTATCTTTCCAGCTGGGTATCTGATTACTGGTAGGACACACATGTTGATGGCCTGGATTTTATTCTTGCCATTCAGCTGACTGTTCAGAACCTGTCTCACCCTCTGTAGGTATTTGGCTGTGGCTGACCTCAGGGCTGCTTCGTTGTGGTTGCCATTTGCCTGTGGTATCCCCAGGTATTTGTGGGTGTCTTCCACATCTCTTATGTTGCCTTCAGGTAGTTCAACCCCTTCAGTAGTGATCATCTTCCCTCTCCTTGATACCATCCGTCCACTCTGATCTCGTCCCAGAGACGTCCCCATGTCCCTGCTGTATGTCCTGGTGAGGTGAATCAGGGAGTCGATGTCCCCCTCACTCTTGGCATACAGTTTGATTTCATCCATGAAGAGAAGGTGACTGACGATTGTTCCACTGCAGAATCGGTACCCATATCCACTCTTGGTGATGATCTGGTTGAGGGAGTTCAGGCTTCTGCAGAACAGCAGGGGGGACAGAGCGTCTGCTTGGTATATGCCACATTTGATGCTCACCTCTGCCACTGGCTTCCAGTTAGCTTCCAGAGATGTCTTCCATAGCCTCATTGAGTTTCCCAGGAAGGTTCTCAGTTCCCTGTTGAAGTTGTACAGTTTCAGGGATTTTGTTACCCATGTGTGCGGCACTGAGTCATGGGCTTTCTTGAAGTCAATCGAGGCAGTGCACAGGTTGGTGTCTTACAGTCTTGTGCAATCGCCCTGTCAACCAGTAGCTGGTGCTTGGCTCCTCTGCTGTTAATGCCAGTTCCTTTCTGGGCTCTGCTCATGCATTGCTCCATGTGCCTGTTCATCTTAGCCACAATGATGCCAGATAGGAGCTTCCATGTAGCACTGAGGCAGGTTATAGGCTGGTAGTTGGATGATATTGGTCCCTTCTGAGGGTCCGTCATGATGAGGACTGTTCGACCTTGGGTCAACCACTGTGGGCGGTTCCCTTCTCTTAGCAGCTGGGCCATTTGGGCTGCCAGGTGTGAAGTTAGCTTCTTCAGGCGGTAGGTGTGAATCCTGTCAGGACCTGGAGCTGTCCAGTTCTTCATGTCTGCCACTCTTTTCTGGATGTCTGCTGTTGTGATGACTGCTGGTTCTTGTTCTGGGAGGTTGCAGTGTTCTGCTTGCAGGTCTGCTAGCCACTTTGCGTTAGTGTTGTGTGGCACCTCTTTCTTCCAGTCTTCCTCAGTCTCCGCCCTGTGTGGGTCTGCTGTGGTCTTACTGCCCTGCCATTGAGAGTAGACCTTTGCTGGGTTGTTGGAGAATGTTGTGTTTGTTCTCCTGGCTTCTGCTTCTCTTGTATTTCTCTTTAGGCGAGTAGCTAGGGCTGTGAGTCTGTAAAACTGCAGTGAAATGGAGATGTTGTAACTGGTGCTATTTAAATAAAATCGAATTAAATGGAACCATTTGAATTGTAGTTTTTGTGTTATTTTGAGTGAACCTGACATGGTAATGTCTGAGTCACTGTTTAATGCCATCTCTCTTCTAGTATTTTATGTTGTTTGGGGGGATTTTGTGTCACTTTTTGAGATCATGTAACGTCTCTTCAAAAGATTTTTTTTTGTTTTGTTTTTTGTCCTTTTGTGGCCATTTTTTATTTCGTTGTGCCAATTTACACTTCCTAGTTGATGGTTGCGTGTCTCTGTTGTTTTTTTTTTTACAAAGGGGCTGTTTTATGTTTGCTTGTGTGGTTATTGTGACACTGTGTTAATCTGTTTCCCATGTCTTCCTCTTTGTGGTCATTTTGTGAGCCTGTGGAAATAAAATTGAAAGAGTATTTCTGCATGTCTTTACAATGGTTTTCTTTCTTTTCTTGACCATTTTGCCTCTGCTTGTGGTGTTATTTGTTATTTTTTAATTTTTTAAAAAAAATTCTTTGGGGTTTTTTGCAGCTCTGTTTAGATTGGATTAATCTGTGGCCACATCTTACATCTTTGTACTTTTGTTCCTTTTCTCAATAAGAATGTTGAATGGGTGAATGGGTTCCTTGTCTCATCTGTCCACATGTAGAAGAGCTAAAGGTTAGTTTTAAAATTGATTTAATATTCAGTGCAGTGCAGCAATGCATTGTTGCTTCCCTCTTATGCCATTTACCACAAGATGGAGGTATGCAATAAGAGCCGGAAAACCACCACCACAGTTCTCATCCTCAAGACACTGGCAAGTATAAAACACCACTTTCTCTGTCTGATCCTCCCCCTTCATCGGCTGGTATCTCCTTTCCCTCTGTGGAGTTGAAGATGTGATGTTAGCTTATTGCACACGGCGTGTTTTATGCATATGTAATGTGTAGTACTTGCTGGGTACACGCTGAACCTTCGTGAGATGCAGTGTTAACTGTGAACGCCAGAGGGCGCCGCAGACCGCTGTCCACGCTCCGACAGGGTGACGTCATGCAGATGTCCCCCTTCAACCCTGTACAGACCCGCATGTCTCGAGACCGGTCCACATCACGGGTCAGGCCAGGTCACGCGCAGTTTGTTCTCCTGCTTATTAGGTAAACCTCTGAATTCCTCGAATGCTCAACGATTCTAGAAATGCATCGATCTGGATGAAGGATTAGAAAAAAAAAAGAGAAAAATAAAGCAACATGATGAGTAGCTGTTCATTTCCCAAATTGTGAAAAGTAATTTAGCAATGGTAGATATTTTCTCTAACGTTCATTATGATTTGTGTTTAGTCACAGGAGCATCAGCATCACTGCTCCAGGAGAGGATCTTCTTTAAATGTGTTTGTGCATTACCTCTTTTAATGGTATTCTAAAATGTACTAAAGGTTTAGGAGCCTAAATACTGCTGTTAAAATATTGCAGTTAAGAATTTCCAACTCAAGGAGAGGGGAATATAAGCATTCTGTTGTAGAAATGATTGCACTTTTAACCAATAGTGTGAAATATATGTCAGTATGCTCTGCCCTAATTTTATTACTCTGGATATTTGCATGGGATTTGAATGTGTGTGTGTGTGCATGTGGACTTCTACTCACACATATACATGCTTGCAACAGTTTTCCTTTTATTGTGTTTTTTTTTTTTTCATTGTGACATGCATTGAAAGGTGCTGTATACAGAAAGATTAACCAGCATGAGCTTTATCAATGGGCTGAAGCTGGCTGCGGCTCCAGAGCGGCTCTCTGCCACCAGATAAAGCTCTGGGATGTGGTGAATGTTAATGAACCTCGGCGAAGTGCGTCATCCTGTTATCACTGTGATGATGCCATTCTGTACTTTAACCATTCAGCAGCCTCTGTGAAGCACTTCATTACCTACATTTCCCGAGCCGCCCCCGCCCCTCCAAACCCCTTCAGCGAGCGAGGGACATCTCGGTCAGCATTCATGGACGTGGACACTAATTAGCAGGACGGAGCACAAAAACAAGCAGACACAGTTTGAAAAGAAATGCTACAGAGGAAGTTCAACACTTTTTTTTTTTTTTTACACATTCCCATTTTCTTTGAAAATGTGCATTACACACACACACACACACACACACACACACACACACACACACACACACACACACACACACACACACACACCTTCATAAATATGGATGAAAAAAATTGACTGATTTTCCAAATATAGAACAGAGTGTGTCATGTCCACTTCGAAGAGCCGCTCCTCCCATCTCGTATTAATGAGACGGGCTGCACTGAACGCTCCGTCAAACGATTAGCATTAATATTGCAAGACTTTAAAATACCAATTGACGTCTGTGTAAGGCCTTATTAATGCTCAAAAGACGTAAATGCTTTAGAAAAATAAGGAATTTCTCTGTTAACTACAGCAAGCGGAGGCGTGTCCCAGGATGAAATCCTGTCGACGGCGAATCAAGCAGAGATGAGAAATGGTCTGCAGAGGTCTGCACGCTCACTTGTTTCTCATCTCACACCTCCAGATTTGTTTCATTTTCAAACCGGGAGTCTTCAGCAGTCACAGACAACGCTGTCTCAAGTGCAGCGTTCCGAGGAGACGGAGAAGGCCTCATTGAGGAGTTTCCATATAAAGTACATGCAGCGGGAGTCTCACTGCTGATCCTGGGTGTTTTAATGGAATTTCTCTTTAACATGTACAATAAGCACCCTTTCCATTATTATTTAAAGCTCTCAGAATGCAAGAAAGGAAAGATGTTCTGGACACGTTCAGGGTGTGGATTCATCCATGAAAGTTTGTGGTGTTAAACGTACAGCGTGTGGATCTGATGGGCTAAACCAGCGCTTCAAAACTATACTTTATAGATCCTCTTGGGGAAAGCATCTCCGTGAACGTATGCCGTCCTCGTCACAGTTGACTTTTAACTCCACAACACCAGGAGCGACGGGCGACTGCGGGGAGCGGTGACGTCTCGGGAAGCCACAGCGCTCCTCCGACGGCTGCGTAACATGAACCGCTGAACTTTCACACACAGGCTGGCTTCCCTAACGTCTGGGCCACCGCTGCCAGTCACAGGAAGATTGATGGAGTGATAAGACAAGGCAAGGAAGGGAGAAGAAACCATAAATAGAGAGAACATGTTTGTTCATGTTGGCATAAAAACTAAGGAAAACTTCGAGTTTTCATTTCAAGCGTTCGGCCCAGGGGATTTCCGTGGCTCCTGACATTAAAAAAAAAAAAAAAGCAAAAAAAAAAAAAACCAGTTTGACTTGATTTGGTATTATCCTGAGATACCAGCTTTCACCACAGGTTGGTGTCCTGAGCTACTCTGGGATGACTTCCTGTCATAATCCAGTCAGAGAGGAAGAATCATGCTCAACACTTGTGCTTTGATCTATTTGATGCAGCATCTGAAATCATGAATAACAGAGAATCAGGTGCTTTTCAAAGAGGAAATAAACGATTGAATATTTAAATTAAGCAATGACTTACTACTACTATTCAATGTGTATAAGATGCACTGTCAATATAACAGATCAACACCAGTCATATTTTTGATCAAGGGGATTTTTTTTTCTCAAACTGGGTCTAATAACCTACATCCTTGCCGCATGTTGTTTAACCCTGATAGTGTATCAGCAGGTGTTAAGAAAATGTTGTGTGTGTGCGTCCTGTCGACCCGTCATTCTTCACAGAAACTTTTCCACCAGGCCCAGACCTCTAATGACAGCGTGCCTCATGCCCATTGTACGCCGTGGTTTTCTCCCACCCATGGTGGCTCCGTCCGAGAGAATAGATGGAGGGCAGGATGATGACTTAATACAACCAAACCAAACCAGCGTTGTGTAACGTCTCAAACAGTGATTCAGCTGCTGGCTGCTGGATTGCAACCAGTCCTAATTTTATCTGGGCTGCATGCTTCACTGCAGCTGCCGCTGACAGGACTATTGTCTTATGAAACAAAGTTTGATCCATAAGCACCGAAATATTTCTAATCTTTATGATCTCAGATTTACCTTTCGTTAATCATACTTGTGACCAGAGATTACACACGCTTACTGAAATCAACATATATATATCATAATGGAGGATCCTACCAGAGGTAAAGCTGTAAACACATGCAGCACATCCTCATGCTGCTCTGTTTGTGCGCCACCGACAGGCCGCTTAGTTCAGTAGACCGAGGTTTACTTGTAATCCCTTGAGCTCCATCAAGAACAAAGATGATTGTGCGTTTGAGGGCTCGGCCCGGCTCTGCCTCCAGATTTATGATCCATAAAATTCATTGCCTCTCTTTAAAGACTCCAGGAGATTTTTTTGTATTTTTAACAAGCCTATTTCTATCAGCCATCTGTCTTTTTCTGTTACTGCTTTGTCTGTGTTGGGCTCACGAAGGCGGGAGTGTATTCCAGCAGAGAACACACCGAAGGCAGAGTAAACCTGTATATCACAGAGTTAACGCAGAGAGGCACGTTATCGCTCTCACTGTTCTCCACGGGCTATTCCCAATCGCTAATTACCCCAACAAGCATGGATGTGAATTATGGGAAGGAGCCAGAGGGGAGAACATGCAAACTCAAGAGTAACACGGCTCAGGCTTTGAGTCTTACTGAGAGATGGCTTAATAAACCGCTTTTACAATCACTTCCTCTAGGGTGCAATTTGCAGGATGCAATAGGAGAAATCTACTATCCCCAGGGCCAAATTAATCCTCATTAAACTGAAAACGTTTTATTGTGAAAATAATAAAATCCATCTTTTTCTTGCTCTTCACCGACCATCACACAAAGTCTTCCTCAGAAATTTTGCAGTTGTATCCGCAGGGAATTAAAAAACCTGAAACAAAGCGAGATAGTTTGGATAAACAGACTCTCATGTACTTCTCAAACCATCAATTTAAATCATCATCATTACATTTCTAGTGCAAACTGTTGGCTCTTTTATTAAAACAAGATCTTCTTCTTTTTTTTAAACAATTATTTGTCAGAAACATAACCCTCTGTTATTTTTCTGTCTTTTAAAAGTTTCACCATTATTTCTGCTACAATTAACAGCCAGTGAAACACAAATGCATTGAAAAAACCCACACAGTTAATCTTACACTGCTAAACAGAACATGACTGAAGTGATCAAAGGGTCTGAGAGTAAAATTTGAAAGTATTTGCTTTTCAAAAACTTTTTTTTTTTGGGCACTTCAAAAAAGTTTTTCTGTCCCCTCTGTGTTTTCCAGCCATGGATTCACACCCTGCTCTCCTCATTGTGAGCTTTGTATCAACATGTTCTAGTATTTCCTGTCTGATGCGATCCTCATCTCGCTCTGCTTGGCGCTCATTCAGCTGGCTTTGATACCGAGCAGCTTCTCGATTAGATAAGCTCCATAGAAATCATTTTATCTTTAACTTGTGCGAGTTGTGTAACGTTAGATTCAGACACATTTACGCGATGTTAAGTCAAAATAGAAGCGATAAGTAGTTTGCAGATTAAAGCCGGAGATGAATTATTCAGTTGTTTCTAAATCTCTGTGTGGATGAATCACATCCAGTTTTTGCTGAAAGTTAAATAATTCGTATGAGTTATCTGTCTTCCCTCATGCGTCACTCTGATGTGAGTTTATGGACCTGCTGTCAGTTTTTCTGCGTCTTGATCGCCGCCGCTGACCTTGGCTACAGATCCACGCAGGAATGTCTGCTGATAACGTATCAGCCTGGGTCAATACCCCACCTGACTGCTCTGTGTTTGCTCGGATCACACAGAGCGACCCAAAACTCGATCTTCTCATGCACAGTCCTATCACTTTGCTCACCTGTTGACTTAGTGGGTGGTGCAGACATCCTGCCATGCTTTAGCATATGCTTCTGTTCACACCACTTCTGGAGACTTTTAGGAAAAAAAGGTTTGTTGCATTGAGTCTCAGCTCTGCACCAGCTACATTAACCTGTGAGAAATGCAGCGAGCGAGCGCCTCCTCCCCGCCCTCCCCCCCCCGTTAACGAACATCCCGTCCGTCATGCAGGCTGACATGGCCTCCTCTTCTCTCCGTTCTTCAGCAGGAGCACAAAGGATCGCTCGCTGACGTCTGATGATACAGCTCTGAGTCAACCTCACGCTGGAGACAGAGCAGTGACGCAAAGGTGATGGGTATCACTTAGATAAACAGCAGGGGGGCTGGGGGGGGTCGCTTCATCATGGATGTCAAACATACATGAGGCTTGTTATTCCTCTTTCCTAATCTCACCATGATGCACTGTACCCTCAAACACTGGGCATCATCATGAGTTTTTACTCTGTTAGTGACAAAAAGGTGAGTGAAACAAATGTCCAACCTGCAAATGAAAAAGAGCAACACCGATCGGAGCCGTAATGTATTCTCATCATAACTGTATTTTTTTCTGTTTTGTAATTTCTCATAAACATCAGAAAATGAGTTTTTACTTCTGGTTACCGGTTACTCCACCACCTTCCTGCTCTTCATTAACTTTTAACCTCAACTAATTTCATTACCGCCGTGCCTCCAGCAACACTGGGCCATTACAAATTAATACGAACGTGTGTGTGTGTGTGTGTGTGTGTGTGTGTTGGACAACACGCCCTGGAGGCCGGACGAAGCGAATGCGGCCCAGAATAATTGGAAACGTCTCTTTTCCCCGAAGGCAAACAGAATGTTTCCAAAGTCAGCGTTCGCAGTGCGCTGGGCTGACACGGTGAAACGGCGTGGGGCACAGCTGGTGTTCAATACAAACATTGACGGCAGAGATATCCTATCGCCACAGGCCTTGAAACATCAGCTGAACTTTGCCAAAGCTAAAAAAACCTGCAGAGTAAAGTGTGTCATCAAGATAACGCTGCTATCCATAACCTTCTGGATTATGTTCATGCACATTCTTTATTTTCTCTCCTTTGTTTTCATTTTTATTTACTTCTGGCTGACTGGGTTTCAGTTGAGACAGGTAGATTGAAGTGAACAGCATAGGAACTGGTAGTTTGTGGTTTCCTGTATCTTTCTCTGTAGCAGCATGATTAAAATCCCACACGGTGAGCTGACAGGGACGGCTCTCTCTCTTAGTCAGAAACTACAGTACGCTGTGTTTGTCGCCGTGTTTTGGAACATTTTTATCTCACAGCTGCCTTTTTCCATCATTTTCGTGAAACGCAAAAAAAAAAAAAGAAAGAAAAGCATGTGATAAGACTGAGCCACATGTACGTAAATCTGTGCTGCAAAAAGCCTCCGCCCTTCCTGTAAATCCCTCTTCCTGGATTTCTCTATGGAGGTCAAAGGTGAATATCCGTCCCTAAAGACTTGATCTTCCTCCCTCTGTGAATCTTGTCATGTCCTTGGACTAGCATAGCGCGCGCGTGTGTGTGTGTGTGTGTGTGTGTGTGTGTTATTATTCATGGTATAATTTAAGGAACATACCAGCTTCGTTTGCGTTCATCATCTCTATACAGACAGATCATTTGCGTCTGGTGCCTCTACTGAACCCTGCACTGAGAAGATGAGGAATGCTGGGAAAGAAGAACCGGGCGTTGAGACATGTGATGCTGAATGGGACAAAAATGAGTCTATGACTCAGACTCAGGTTGGCTCCATGAACAGTCGACGTCAGTTCAGTTTCAGATCGTTCGCTGTTTGCATCGCTCTGAGACTGTCCAGGTTTTACCCTGAAGTTTCTATCGTAACTAAATCTATAGTAACTCATCAGCTTCAGAAACATGTCGGAGGAAACCTACTTGAAGGCATGATCATCCATACACATGGAGAACATGAAAACTCCACCCAGAATGCCCCTGTGTGACCCGATACACAGTGTTAGTGAAATGAAAATCATGCGGTGGAGGAGTGTTTTCCCTTTTGTTAAAAATGATGAGCACAACATAACGAAGCGTAGCGACATTTCCATCAAGTCTGACCGGTTTTCACTGCAATAATCTTCAATCTCTGACAGCGCAGATGAAATATGCGACACTGAAAGTATTTCTGCGTGGGCGTAATTGTTAATGTGGTTTATGTCCGCAAGTATGACGTGGACATTTGTGTCTTTAATGTGATAAAGAGCAGTAATAACTCACAAGAGTCGATTAAAGGACATGAAATGGGCAGGTGTGTGTGTACCATGTACTTAAAAACACGAAACAGGTCGTAGAATAAATAAATTCTTTGCGCTTGATTGACAGTAGTATAAACAACTGTGCAGAGATTTGGGGAATGACTGATTTTAGCGCTGTAAATGTGCTTCACCCTACAGCGTACGGTTCTACAATCACTGTCTAAAGAAGAACAACTGTGACAGCGAACACAAAACTCCTCTGTTCTTAAAGGTAAAAACATTTAAATCCACTGATGTAATTTGTTGTAAAATCAATGCAAATCATGCATAAAGCATCAAATAAACTCCCAGGGAACATTTCCAACAGCTTTTTTGATGTTGTTTTTCACGGAGAAGGGATTATAAATTAAGAGCTAACAGCAAAAGGCTTTTTAACTCTTTTGCTGCTAGACCGACTGATTTGTTGTTAATTTTTCCAAGAATACCTTCAACTGTCTTCAGTGTTATTGTTATTATCTTATTATTACATGTGTGTCAGGAAGGAGAATTTTCTTGGTGATTTTATCGATCGTCCCAAAGAGGTCCTGGGAGTCCCTGAGGTAAATGAAATTCTGTGGTTTCCTCTGCTAAAAGCTCTCAACAGATTGTAATATGCACATTTTTACTGTCATTAACTTTAGATTACAGTGACATTCCTTTGGGTGCTTCGTTATTTTTAAACATCACATTGACAGTTGTTGTCCTTCTCAGCATCCGGACTCTGTTTTTCCTTCACTGTCTCCTGAGTAGCAGCTGACGTGACTTTTCACCTCACTAACTGGTGTTGTTTGGAGTCCCACTATTTAGTCTACTGTCCGCAATGTGATAAAATCCATATCTCATTGGGCCTGTTTCACTATGATCAATTGGCAAATGTGAACAAATTTAATCACCAAACTTACTGTCGATCCATAATTAGGAAATGCAACTATTGAACTGAATATTGATTTTTACTTTGACTTGCTTTTTGGGGTTTTTTTTGGCCTTCTGCCCGCTGAAAATGGGCCAGCGGCTCACTCTTGGGTCACGACCCTCCGGTGGAGAATCGCTGATGATACTGAGGCATACTGAACCGCACGCAAAACACCTACAGGAGCAGCATCTCTGCTTTTTCAGCAAAATTCAAACGAAAGCGTGTGACAGTTGGGTGTTGATCCGTATCAGTCTGTGTAATAACTGGCGTCACAGGCGGCCGACGTCGCCTCCAGAGCTGCCTCCTCTCTCCAGCCCTCCCCTCCCTGGTTTCTTCAGCGTCTTCTGAAACCTGCCTCGCTCCTCTCTGGAGGAGCGCATCTCGCCGAAGTGACGAGCAGCCTCCCCTGAGGGGCGTGTCCTCCTCGTCCCGGGTCTTTCTTACTGATGCTGACGCACTGTAATCCGGTGCCACTGTGCTCCCAGACTCTCCGAGATGAAGTGGTGAAGCGCCGCAGAACAAACAAAAGAAGTAAGGTAATAGGCTTTGCTCCAGCCAGACAAATACTGAGAACAGCAGATGGTATAACAGTGTGTGCGGCTTCACTTCCTCTCTGCAGCGGCACAATGAATCACGCATGGCACACAGTACATCTCCAGTCCCCTCCTCAGAGCGCCGCTTTGACACCAAGTGATGAAGAAAAATGACTGAAAGTGCACAGAGAAACCCGAGCCTTAAATTGTGAAAGCATCACATAATAGGACATTTCAGACAATGCAAGCTGCTAAATGTGACCGGTGAAGTGATGCAAAAGTGTGTGAATGTGGGTGACAGGAGGGGTGAACAGTCCGAAATGTCAGAGAGCATCAAGACAGAGGAATGACAGCCCATATTAGAATAAACTCAACTGTGAGACTTTAAACACAGCAGACAGGTGCTGTGATGGAAACACACTATGAGGCTGAATGATTCACATATATGCTGAAGCAGTTTGTAATGTCTGTTGCATTTTCCACCGTGCAAGTTAAAACCGTGCAAGTGAGGCTGTTCATATGCATGACACTTTTATCAACGAAACCAACTGAAGAACAGCTTTTTGAACATTCTGCAGCTGAGCGTGGCAGTCTTTACAGCGACACCAGGCATTCACCAGAGTTTGACCTAGTTTAGTAACCAGTCACCTCTTTGCCTGTTGAGGACACACACACACACACACACACACACACACACACACACACACACGCACGCAGATGCCAACACACGTCAATGACTCTGATAAAATGGAACGATTCGCCGTATATTCTCCCCTCTGATGTGGTTCTAGTTCAGCAGCAGAGTGAAGCGAGGAGAAAAAACTTTGACCCCGGCTGATTCAGATGACTTTCCCAAGGAAAAAAAAAAAAAAAAAACCCCGGACCGCGTGAAGCTGCAGCACATTTTTGTTTTTGAAAATGTTTTTCTCTCGCATAGTTTCGAGTGGGAAGCGAGGATCCAGAGTTGGAGACGTCATTCGGGCGCCCTCCCAAAATTAAAACAATAAACGCCCAACGAATGTGCAGCCGAGATAATTTCACACCCTCGTGCACAATTACATTTACTGGTGGCCACACACACACACGCACGCACGCACACAACAGGCTAAAAGCAGCATAATCCTGTTTTAAACACGACATGACACCTGTTGTAATCGCTCAGCCGTGTGCACTAAATGCCAAGGAGGATTATAGCAGATGTCATGTCGTGGATTATGGAAGCTTTATGTACGTGCTCGTATGAATCTTTCCCCTGTCACCTCCTTGGAAATGCCGCGGGCCGCCACTTTAACCCCGTGCGTTTGTGCGTTGTGCGCGCGCATTGTGGAGCGTCGCACCACGTCTGCGAAAGCAAACACGCGGCTCCTTGTGGTGTTTTTCTTTCCCGGCGCTAAAGCCCCGTCTGGGCCGACTCTCGGAGCGTCGCAGGGAGGAGGGAGGGACGAACCACAGCTGCCGTCTGACGTAAATGCAGCACAAACGCTGTGTTTGTGTGGTCACGGCCCCTCTGACAGCTCCAGCCGGCTAATGGGTTACCTCACACTCCCTTCCCCTTCGCTCCTGCTCACTTCTGCAGAGCCGCTTCGTTCGGCTCGAGCAGATGCCGGCAGCTCATTGACGGTCGGGGTGGGGGAGGGAACGGGAACAAACTGGCATCTGTCCGAATTGGTGGCAGTTAAGGCGACTAAGTGCATCTGAGGCTGAGACGTATGTTTACAGTCAGCCTGCATCATCCCGGACCAGTCACAACGCGGGCAGAAATTACTGATGAAGTTCTTATTTTGTTCCAAATTAAATTCATTAAAAAAAAATACCACTAACTCAGTTATATCACAACATTTTGTCTTTTAACCATCAGCAATGTTCTTTTGTCAAAAATGTTGGCTTTTTTTAACTGGATTGTGCGAATTAAACAAATGTAAGCATCTGTGGGATTAAATTGGTGATCATGGAAAACGATAACACACTTATTTATTCTTATTGTGGGAATATGAGCATGTTGATTTTTCCTTCCATATGTGTCAGCACTCAGTTATAATTAGGAAAAGATCAAACTGTGCATGTGAATAAGTTCAAGGCACACGTTTCTGTGCTCTCAGACCCATGCATAGTGAAAAATATGTGTCGCCCATAAATTATTTGCAGGCTTTGCTCCTCTGCCACATCACCTTCTATTCTGTGTAACAAGCCGAAGTGTGTACCTGCTTTGTTTACACATTTATCCTCGCCCGTGTCCCCAAGTAAACCTGAGCTGTTGCACTGAGGTTGACGTTCACACGGCTACAGTTAATGCTAACCACGGTTCGGCTGAGTCATTTCACTGGAAGTCCAACTCGCCCATTGGCACGCCGTTGTTTGTGTGAATCTTTACAGTTCTGAAGAAATATGAGGGGGTTTTATTCTCCAGAACAACCTCACAGCCCACAGGGAGAACGTGACGGATCGGTGCATGTCAGAAAGGATTCAATCACTTCCAGTGATCTTGTGGAAAAAGAAAAAGAAAAAAAAAAAAAAACTCAGTTTCAAGGTTGTGGGTTATGTTTCCTCCGGGGAGAGTGCATGCGTATGAATCTGGCCTTTGTTTACTGGTGTGTGGACCTGCAGCCATTCAGCTCAAGGTGCTGCGGATTTGCACAAAGGCCAGACTCTCATGCGCATCTCCATGAATCGAAGGAGGGAATCTGACGTGCAGATGCAGAGACGCCCCACCTGCGGGGCAGATTTGATTGGTGCGCGGCGATCTCGATGCACGGCTCAGATCGGCTAAGGGGATTGTAAACGTGCCGCTGAGACTTTGACGCAGGCTGCTGACATCAGTGGCTATACCTTCTTTTGACCAAGCAGTCTGCTCACCGCGTACTCCCATGGAGGCGGAGGGTGGAGAGTGGAGGAGGGGGGGTGGAGAAGAAAAGCAGGAGGGGGGGGGTGGGAGCGGCGATGGTGAGTCTATGAAAGAAAAGGCTTGAATTGAAGGAAAAGGAGATTAAATGCTGAAGCAGAGGCGGTTCATCCACACGGGGTATAATTTGGCTCCAAGTTAAAAAAAGAAAATGAAAAAAGGGGAGTCGGTGACATTCAGACTCCCACCTGACCCCTGAAACTGGGGTAATTATACTGTCAATAAGCAAGAAACTGCGTCCCCCCGCCTCCTGCTTCATACCTGCAGCGCATAAGGCTGCAGAAATGTCACCCTGCACCTGGAACTAATTACATACAAAGACTTATCACGCTGAGATAATAATATTTGACTCATAATGTGGGATGGTATGATTTAAATAAAAGAAAGAAAAAAAGGACGGAAGCTGCGGACGCTGCATATTATCCGCCTGACGTCACACACGTGGGAGCTGGAGGTGACGCCGAAGGCACGGCGAGCAGGAGCCCAAGTTCAGGGTCCTCTTTATGAACTATTTTGCCATAAAAGTGCAGTGAGGAGACGGCGCTTTAACGACTGCAGACGGCACTGCTTGGAGCAGGATGAGCAGCGTGGCAGGTGCCGCCTTGCTCTTCTGCGCCGAGTGGCTGACATTTACTGGCTGCACAAGCGGTGGAAGAAGGAGATAAACGGAGGAAGCGAAGGAGGCCGTGGGAGGGCGAAAGGCAACGAAAGCTAGAAGGGGGGGGGGGGTCTTTGTGCTGCAGTTAATCTGAGGTTAATCACTGAAAGCGAGGCGTGGGTGGTCGGGTGTCGGATGAAGAGAGCAGGTCAAGCTGGACAAGGAACAGAGGGGGAACTGCGATGAACTATCTGCTGTCTGCTTTTATCTCGCAGCAACCGAGGCAACAAAATCAAACACGATGCAAAACACCCAAATAGGGAACGGCTCTCAGGCCCAACCAGTGTCACGGAAAGTCTGCCAGAAATATGAACCGCTCACATTTCACACCTGCAGCTTCCACAGGCCGATCACTTCAGAACTCACGATTATTTCGTCGTGTCGTTTCTGTCAAATTCCCACAAAACGTCTGGCACGTCAGTGGGAGGGGCGGATGAGGACTTCCCGGGAGATCTGCAGTGTCTCCTGGAGACTGAAATGTCCTGAGCAGAACTAACATTGTTATTCTTCTTCTGTTCTCGTGGAGTTTTTTCTTTTTTTTGTTAATCTGCCTCTGAAATTTAAAATCCTTCAAAGTTAAAGCCTCGAAGGCATTTTTCTTCTTCACTCGATGGAATCAGTGATCCGTCTCTTTCTTCTGAGCCGCCACTGCTGCGCTCTCAATCCATTATCTATCAGTCCGTCTCCTCCACCGCTCTATCAGGATGCTACGCTGCTACGCTACACCTTGGACAGGTCACCAGAAACACAACCACACACTCATGATCACACCTACAGGCCGGCTGAAAGTGACCAATTAACCCCAAACATATGTTTCAAACATTAATCGTCACGGCAACGGTGAATGAACTTAAAATAATTCATCCGTTCTCTGGTTGGTTAAACTTTTCTCGTGAAGCGCTCTCTAATCCAGCAGTGTCAACGTGCGTCACATGATGATTCATATTGACCCGGTCGGACACCGACAGGGACTGTGCTGTCGCGCAAGATGCTCACGTACGTTCAAGAACACTTTGTCCAGCGATCCCTCGACACACGGACATGCAGACCGTCCTCTTTGGGCCTGTAAGATGACCTGCTTCACCGGCTGAGAGAGAAAAACAGCCAAAACGCTTCACTAGGTTCCTGGAAATTGTCACTTCTTCAGCTAAAACATATGCTTACTTCCTCGTGACCACAGAAAGAAAAATAGAATTAATTAATTCTTAATTCCTTTAATTTATCTCTATATTATAAGAGATGATTCAGACACTCTTGATTAATTTATTCATTTATCCATCAGCCTGGTCCTAAAAGTTGTTACCAGAAAGAAATGTTTCAAAAAATTGAATCTACCCATTATTAAATGTGTTACCATCGCTCTAAACTCCATTTTAGTAGGAGTACAGGTAGAAGCGTGGTTCCTCTGTCCGTCCACAGACATGATTGGTAGCATCATGATCGAGCTTTAATTGGCCCTTGGTATGAATGTACATCGCCCGATGGCAGCTAGCGGTGGGAAACTGGACAGGGCGCTGGTTCATCACAGGGGAAACACAAAGAGACGAACAACGAGACACTGATCCAGAGTCAGGAGACCACACACCGATGTTAATCCCACTTCCTTCTTTCAGCAGTTTTCAGCGGTTTTATCCATCTTAGCTGATCCAGAACTTGTATCGAGCTTGACGGTGAACAAACGGAGGCGAGTCTCTGCTGTATAAACAGATTTGTGTCTCTCCACAGACTCACTATTCATGCACTTTTACTGGGGACTTGCTGTGACTTCAGTGGTGATTGGAGTAAGAGCAGCAGTCTGTACATATTCACCCAAACAGTCAGGGCGCTGATCTCACTCATTCTGCTCGCGAGCTACTAAAACTAATTATCCACTTTCTCCTCCTTCTCATTCCACTTTGCATCTTTATGGGCTCCCTCACTGAAGCTTCTGGATGCGAACAAACTGTGCTAAAACATTTACAGCTCAGACTCAGGCTCAAACCTAACAGGAAGCGTTAAAAGTAAAAATTCGTCTTCTTGACGCTGCCTGGACTTTCCACTCTGACTGTGATAATTGAGGAACTCTTAAAGCAGCGATACACTCAGGCGCGTGTTTCTAGTACACCGTGTTCCCAGTCGTTTGTTCTCGCCATGTGTAACTGGATACTGTAAGTCAGGTAAATCTCTCTGAGCACAGCATCTACAGTTATGGGGAGAACGAGCCCAAAAAGTGTGTCAGATTCGCGGCGCTCCCGCATTCCTGCGACTCCACGGGAAGCTGGAACACATTTTCTGGATTTATTGTTCTGGCACATGAGGATCGCTGGCATACGGGGGAAGAGAAACAAACAATATGTTCTGCTGTGTGTGTGTGTGTGTGTGTGTGTGTGTGAGACAGCAGATGAAAAGGAGGCTCGAGTGAGGAGGACGGCTTTGTTCATGATAACGAGTGCATCACTTCCTGTGTAGCTGCTTCGGGTTATTTCAGGCAGTTCTAGTAAATAACTCAAATCTTCACGTCGACTTCAACTAAATGCTTCCCAGGAGGGAGCCGGGCGTCTGAGGGGAGGACACACTCAGACTGAGGAAGGAGTCGGTAAATGGAGCATTTCAGAATGTTTTAGAAACACTACACTCATCTAGCTGTAAGTGCCCTCGTCTCACTATGAGAATATCTCCATATCTTTTAAATTCCTGTAGTAATATTTCTTAATAAGACTCATGTTTTTGTGTTTCACAAAGAAAGACGGTTCCACTACCACTGGACATCTTGAAGGAAATTCAAAAACCGCTCAAGAGAAGCTTTTAATGTTTCATTTTGCTTTTTTTTCCAGAAAATTCTTGGTTTGACATTATTGCCTATATGACTTTTAGTTTGTTCTTGTTTTAGATATTACTTCTGCTCCTAAAAGTTACTCAAAAATGACATACAGTAACGATGGCCTGAACATTTCCATGTTGCTGAAACGGTAGATTCTCTCAGCATGAACTCCTCTTCATGAAGGACAAACTAACAATATTATTACTTTAAATGTAGTCAGGAACAACTCACAGCATGTTCCCACTGTAATAAAGAGCACAAGAGCTGACATAATCTGAAACTGCTTCTCAGAGCTGCCCGTCGTGTCAATAACCATTTAAAACTTGTCAGTGGAGTCTATGTAAACTAAATTAAATCATGGTTCTTTTAATACGTTTCACATTGCTGGGAACAATTTTTGAAATCATATAAAGTATTTGTGTTGCGGTCAGAGAAACGGAGGACATTGCACAAATCCTATTCTTTATAACCATATCAGCCAATTCAGTTTTTTTTTTTAATTTAATTAAATATCTGGTACTTGTGGATATTTGACGTTCTGCAGTTTTCGGCCTCAGCATGTTTGTTGCACATGCTTCTCAGGTGCTTTTCGTTTTTCATATAGAAGAGGCGGGGTTGATGATCTTTGCAGTAAACAGAGGGAGAGGAAGATGTTTCGTTCTCTCTGTGAAGTTTTCACATATTGCATTTCCAGAATAAGCCGTTGCTTTGACACACATGTTGAGCTTGCTTCTTGTGAATGAGGTGAATGAATCCACCGACTGGATGAAAACATTGATCCTACTCTGCATATGTTAACATGCAAGAATGATTTTTGGGAGCAAAAAAAAACAAAAAACAAAAAAAAAAAAAAAAGCGCTTTCATTAAAAAGGATTTGTTCTTTCATCACCAGCGCAGCCAGCTCATCCTCCAAACTACTCCGAGGGCTAACCTCTTGACACCGGCTCTGGCTGTCCTGTTTTGGCTTGGGTACAAAAGCAGATGGCCCCTCCCTGCTCAAGGCTCCGGCGCTCACATGGCTGGAGCAGGCGAACGCGCAGATGTCCTCGGCGTCATTTCTGCCTCTCAGACACCCTCCTTCAACCAGCTTACGTCTCTTAATCCTCCTTTAGCTGTTCTTTTCTCTGGCAGACTTTGCTCAAACTGCCCACCGCTGAATCAGAAACACACTACGGTTTTTTTTTTTATTTTACTGCGTCGGTCGGCGGCGAGGCGGCAGCTGCACGCGAACACGATGAAGGTCAGGTGGAGGAAATTAAGCAAAGACAAATGAGAAAATGAGTTGACTCAATTATGATGCAGCACGCGTGGGCTGATAATGACATGAAAATAAAGTTGGGATGCATTCTTGACGAATTTGTGCCACAGCGAGAGACTGACAATTCGTCCTTTCTGCTTCTCATTGATCTGATCGATTGCGTCATCTGGTGCTGACATTACCTCAAAGCCCGCCGCCTGCGTGTTCCTCTCCTTTCTCTCCTTAATCAAGGGCCGTTATCCGGCTTTAGGGAGCAGCTGAGAGGCCATATGGACATTTAGCAAAAAGATCAGGCGCACAAGATGCGGCACCACCTGGAGAGATAAAACCTGCAACTTTCCTCCCATCTGGACTGCTGCGAATCCACTTTCAAGTCCTACTTCTTCAGTCCACAAACTAATGGAGAAAACACATGGAAGATATTGTCTATTTAATCACATCTGCAGCTGACATTTAGGGTGTCATCCGCAGTAAATTCTCCCCTTTAGGTAAACTGACTTGAAAAGCTGAGTGTGACACTGGATTATGCTTATGCTTTTAATAAGGCCTGTGTTTTTTAATGGGATTGTGTTGAATTGATACATTTAAGTCTAATCTTTTTATCGCCATAGCTTTGAAAACGTTATAACATTCTCCACGTGTTTCTAGATGTGCAGCTTTCAGGTAAAATTTAGCAGCTGATCAGCGTAATGGAGCTGCTCAAACGGCAAATGACTTCTGATGGAACAATCCAATTAACTTCAAGTTTAACAGACAGAATAACATTTTCAAGAACAGGAGCCTCCGCCTACTTTCTGTATCAGAAGCCTCCTAACTTTCGTCAATGAGAGCCAGATTTAATGTCTGCCATCGGTTTTAATACCAACTTTAATACCTCAAAGGTCTGCCTCTTATTACCTGATGATCGCTCCTCAATGCCAGCTCGAAACGCTGCCAATAGGTGAGCAATCTCTTTCTTCTTCTGGGAGAAAATTTACTCTCTTAGCATTAGCATTAGCATAGTGTCTCTTTTCATGCCACTTCTTGAACATTGTTACTGGAAATGTGTTCGTTCACATGATTAGAACATGATTTGCTCTGCAGTGATGCTGCAACCACCAGTTCAGTGGATCCAATGCTTCTCCTGAAATGGGCGTGGTTGTGTGTTCGTAAATGTCTCTCCGTTTCAGCTCTGCGATGGATCAGTGATGATAAATACTGTCTTCACCTAGAAAAGAAAACAATCCATCTCTCCCCTTTTTAACTGTGAGACCACCACAGTTGCTTTTTCCTGCAAGCGGCATGCCACATCTAGCATCTGGCTGATTTCGTCAATATCAAATGAAAGCAATCGCATGTCTTCGATCATGTCTTCAAATATCTCTCCTTGCAACAGTTTCAGTATTGATCTGCACTGTCCTGACGTGTGCACCGTCCACATCTACCACATGACTGTAGAACAACCACTTCCTGCAGTGTGTGACGCTGCAGCTTCCTCTTTAGTAACTTTAGGACATAATGTGAATACCTGTGCAATAAAGCAGAAAACACAAGGACATGCTAAATATGTATTTCATTTGCCCATGTGAAGTTATTTCAATCCCAAATACTCGCCGTTTCATTCCCTCATCCTCTCGTCCGCCCTTCAGTCTGGTGGAGCTTTGATGGGTTTACTTGGTTTGAACATGATTGTAATCAGGTTCTGCCGCTCTACTGATTTCCCAGCGTCCCATATTTCAAATCCATTTAATCATGATCGGCACAATTCAGTAAATCCTCTGTTAGTTCAGTGTGTGTGTGTGTGTGTGTGTGAGGCTGCGCTGCACTTAAATGTGACATGTGTGTCTGGGCGGAGTGGTGAGGGAACGAGAGAGTGACCCAGAAATTATTTATTTATTTTTCGTCCTTTCACTCCACTTTTTTTTTTTTTTTTGCAGCGGCCGAATAAAAGGCATTACATCACTGAATCACGGCGAGGAGTGCGCCGTCCCGCCTCACTGAGCGCCGACCTCTTTCCAGCGCTTTCCCCACAGCTCTCTGTTTTCAGACCCACTCTCCTCCGTTTCTTCTGCTGAATGCGTCTTTTCTACCCGCCTTTCTTTCGTTGAATTTCACCCACTTGCTGACCGCGCTCATCATTGTGCTCCATCCGTATTCCGTGTCTTGTGTGCTATCACCTTTCCGGGTACCCCGTATCCCCTTCCCTCGCCACCCTCGGCTCGGGATAATAAGCTGATCTGTGGTATGACGCACACGGCTCCGTCTCCAGAGGGGCTTTTGCGCACACAAGTATTCATAAAGGCTCAGTGTGGCGTGTTGTGCGGATGCAGGCAGTGGTCAGGTATTTACATCTTGAGATAACTGACACCACAGGATTACTGTATCAGCAGCCCTGCAGTTAGCATAACAGACGGTGCATTCTTGAGCAGAAAGGGCTTTTGTTACCCTTATGAAAGGTGATTATAGACACAGATAACTGTACAGATATCAGGAGTGAAGAAAAGGCTTGGATGTTAGTTTAGTTTTCCATGACTTCTTGGTTTGACCCTCACACCTTCAAGCAAGTGGGAAAAAAAAAAAAACTGCTGTAATTCTTGCTTCTGCATTTTATCTGGATTTATTACAAACGTTGACGCTTGCTGATGGTCGGTAGTTCTCTTCCTGAATTCTTCTAAGTCGTCCCAGCGTGCATCATCCTGCACAGACGGTTTCTCATCGGAATGTTGCAACACTTCCACATGACTTCTCTTCTTGTAACTGACTTCTGAGAAACTGCGTGAAACAAGAGGAGTTTGTGAAGCACCGACCGTAAAGAGTTAAACTGTGGGTCATCCGGTACACGGTTCACAAACAGCTGACTCAAAACCTCGAGTTAACTCAAGGTCATGGCAACAATAAAGCTGAAATGACTGAGTTACTGAAGTTACTGAAAAGAGTAATTTCTTCCTCAAACAGAATTATTTTCTTCCACATACTCTATATCATCCCAATGGTTTTAGTTTGGATGGGGGAACAGCGATACGTCAGTTCAGTCATGAGTGTTTTGCTTTTTTCAGCTTGAGTTTGTAGTGATGTGAGGAGACTCATGACTGGATCAGCATCCATCCATCCATCCATCCATCCATCCATCCATTCATCTGTTCATCCATCCTCTCGGCCACTTCACCAGTTCAAGGTCACAGTTGACTTGAGCCAAGAGTAGAAGAACCTTCAACCTGATCAGGTCACCAGTCCTTCACAGGGAAGACAAGGAGAGACGGACGACCACACAATCTGACTCGGTCTCCTTTGCAGAGTCACGTCTTAAACACAGTTTCAGGACTGTGAGAGTAAGCCAGAGTATCCAGAGAAAATACACCAGCACAAATCGAGAATATATGACAGGAAAGCATCAACTCAAACCACGAATAGATGATGGTGTAAAATTAAAATCAGCTTTTCGGTTTACTCTTATGAGTGCTTTTCTTTTCTTTTTTAAAATGTGTGACATTTGACTCTCTGTGCCTTGAAAGAGAAAGAACACAGACCTTTTCTGTTTAACACAGACTTTCAAAAATGTCCGTGTTTGCTTTTGGTTTCACACAAACCTGAGAGGCTGGTCTCCAAAGCGAAGTCCCTGTTCGTCCTATCTTCCACATCAACCCACTTTCTCCCTCTTTCTAGTTTTGGATTTTTGCACCACATTTTTTAATTCTTCTTTCAGTTTTCACCACTCCTGCTTGAGCTTGTCATAAATGTCACCTTCTGTTATGAGAAACTGGGTCCTATTTACACATAGAGATTACGTTTGTATCTTGACTGCAATCCCAAAGGTACCAACCTGAAATAAAAAACTTCTGTTAATGGCTTATTGTCACTGACCACAAGAGAATTCATCCCAGAAACCCTCAAACCTGTGAGAATGTGCACACATGATGATGGACGACGCACAAATTCCCGAGAACGACCTGGCCCTGCCAAAGTCAACAAGTGGAGACGGAGCTCTGGCAATTAACAGAGAAGAATGCGCCGTGCCTCACAAGACACAAAGACATCAAAAGACCAGACAATGGGTCTTTTCACCGGCTGTGAAAAACTGAAACACGGCGGGAAAGAATGGATAAGTAGGTCGGGGCCAGTGAAAAGAATATCGACTGTGGTGTGTGTGAAAACGTACAGTCACACTGTAAATACTCCACATTTCACACACGCAGGAACAAACCCAATGTGGACTGCAATCCTCCCACATTTAACGAAACTAGCTGGAAAAGAACTAAAAGATAACGGGGGCAATGCGTCGTTACCACGAAGTGGCGCCTCTGCTCCGTTCGGGACGACAGTTGGCCGTTGCATGGTTCGGTTTCTGTGGTGGTTATGAAAGACAGTCGCTGCTCATTGTGCGTTTGAGATGTGATACGGATGCAGGAGGCCGCTATTGAAAGCCACTGGAGGGAACAGAAGGGGACTGACCTGAGAGAAAATCGCAAACAATCAGCAGAACGACATTCAGAGCGGTGTCACCTCCCTGGAACTGCCCGTTTCCAGGTTTTAGGACAATATTCATGAGGTGTGTGATTACCATTCAGAACGGTCTATTCGCAGTTATGCAACTAATTATCATTTTGTTTTGTTTCGTTTTTGCAAATGACAGAGGGGACATTTACACTCACATTTTCCAGTAACTTGTATGATGATCCAGACAGTTATGTAGCTGTAAAGCAGTGGAGAAAAACAGAAACTGGCCGATTATATTAACTTTAATCATCTATTTAATATCAAATTTCTATTACTATCTATTTTGAAATAATTTCTGTTAATTCTGTGATGATTGAACAATGCCTTTGTAACTTTAGTTAATTGATAAAAGATAATTCACTCTTGTCAAATGGTTTGGTCCTTAATAATGTCAATAGATAAGTGCAGGTCTGTCGCAGTGCAGTGAAGGTTACTCATTTCAGTAAGAAGCTATTTCACAAAGATTTGCTTTAGATAAGACACTCACAATTGAATCTTTTTTTTTTTTTTTTGCTGTTGTTTGGTTTTGCTATACACTTCTCAGAAATGTGCAGCTTTTTTTATTCACTTTTTCAAAGAAAAATCTTCATTTTGTTTATTGTAGCATAAATATTCGCTTTAATTCACTTACTTTCAAGCTTATTTTTTGTTTTCACTCATGTAAAATGCTGCTGTTTAAAGTGTGCGCGCAGTAATCCCCCACAACAACGTGAGATCCGCCGTCATGCAACACCTGCATTAAAAGTCAGGTTGTTCATCTGCCCTCCTCCGCCAGTGCAGCACCGTGTGGTCCTCACAGTATCCTAAGAGAGCAGCAAAGGTCCATCTTTTCTGCTCACCAGTGTTATCAGTCCGTCTTTATTTAAGTGAATTAGAGACCTGGACTGATTGTCTGAGTAGACAATTGGATTCCAGTGTCACTCTGTCCACCAGTGCTTCATCAGGCGGAGATGGCAGGATCACATGTTGATCGCAGAAGCCCCTGACAGGACGGAGACGAGGAGGATCATCTGCTCTGCTCTGCTCTGCCTCGGCGGGCACAGGATAGATTTCCTCGCCGGGGTCCGAGCTGCTGGATCCTGAGTGGCGAGGATCATAACAGTTCATTACAGCAGATCGTGTGCGTCACGGTGTGAGGGATGGTCAATAGATGGAGCGCAGCCCCACCCGTCCCTGACCTCATTTCCCTCCTTTCAGAATTCCTCTTCACTGGACACTTGTTGTTCTTTCTTTTCATCATTTCTTTGTAGATTTTTTTTTGTTTTGTTTTGACATATTAGATCAAATTCTTCTCTCCGGAAACTCGCAGTGCTGTAATAATCTGAAGGTGCGGTACCTGCACCCTGCCTGTCGCCCATTGTCTAATGAGATCAGCTTCAGAGAGGTTAGACAGGTAAACAGATAAACTGCCTTTGGGCTGGTGACCGTGAGATCTGAATAATATGTTTTTGTTTTCCGCTGGACGTGATAATTCATTCCAGCATGACCTTGACACTTTGGTTTTAAACAGACGCTTGGCAAAACTAATTACACTCCCATCAGTTTCAGCTGTATTCCATGCTTAGTTAGGGCTATTAAATAGATGTTGGCACAATTTTGAACACAGGAAGCATGACACGAGATACACAATGGGCCTGTCGCCAGTCTAATTAGATTCATGCTTTGACATGGACTTATTTTCTAATTGGAAACTCACAAAAGCCAAAAGTACCGATACTGATACCTTGTTAAAAAGTTTTGTGTGTTCGTAAAAGAAGGTGCTAGAGAATAACACATTTCCAATAATATCAGTGGAGCAACAATAAAGGATATATGTTTAGTATTAGAAATCAAGCAGCCTGAAATGAGACACAGCACGAGAACATCAAAATGACAGAAGAAACGAAACGTGCACCACCACGTCCGATTTCTGAACTCATGATGCTCTCCTTCTGCTTCCCTACAGGTTTTCTCTCAGTTACCACACCTAATGAAGATCAGTAAATTTAAAATGTTGGACTGACATCAACTCCTCCAATATGGTATTAAAAACTCACAATATGCCACAAAATCCCCTCATAGTTCTGGTTATATGGTTATCAACCATTATCCTCAGAAAGTATTCGAGTCTGGGCTTCTAAGTCTTTTAAAAAAAAATTCTCCCCATGAATCACGATCCCCTTAGGTGCATGTGAAGGTGTGATTATATGTCTCTTTCTAATTGTGACCAGAATAATTCATGCAAATGAAAATAAAAATAAAAACTACTGATTAAACTAATAGTAATGCATGTAGTGCGATGAACAAAAGTACAATAAATGTACGTCCTTACCCCCAGTATACGTATCTATGATTCTGAAGCAGCAGCTGTTCCTGATCAGACAGTCGGAGTCGTACTCGTTGCTTCATTGCACAGTTTGGTGTCTCTGTTCCTTCTCTGCGGTTAGAAAAACACCAGCAGGCAAGCCGGGAAGATAAAGTTTGGCTCATGTAATAATTCAGCGTTTGAAAGCATGGGATTTGTTTTCTCTCACAGTGTCTGGTTTAATCTTGTTTTGAAGACGCACATCTCACCATCAAAGGATTTTTCTGCCGTCTTGTGATCCCGACCTTGAAGTCCAGATGTTGTCTGATAGGTGTTGTTTGAAAAGAGCGGCCAGGGGATGTTCGAGTTTTATTAGATCTGCTGCCTGGACATAACTACACAAGACAAGATGAATAGCGGTGGGTGCTTCACCGTCACAGATGTTCTTTTCTATGGAGCGAACTGTTCCGTCGGTTTTTTAGGCAACAGTTTAACTAGAGTGAGAAAATGTGAACTAAACTAGCTAGCAGGGAGAGCGTCCACTTCACATCCCGTCACGCACCGTCTGCTCACTGTCACCCTGAAGGATTTAAGTGGGTGCTAAAAGAGGCTGAAATACTTCATGACTTGACCTTTGAGCAACCACATTTGGGAGGAAAAAAAAAAAAAAAAAAAAGGGGTATCGGAATCCCACGTGAGACGCTTTTCAAACAACCTCACGGCTCTGGTAGTCACTTGTTTTTTGAGTAAACACTGATAACCGCTGAACACCAAGCAGTCACGGCTCACATGCTCATGTGTGTGTTTCCTTGCGGTCGTTCTGCAGAGCTGACGGCAGGAATTATACTAGTCTTTTGTCCGCACACAAAACACGGAGTTCTTGGACTTCTGTTGCATCAATGTCAGCCATTAATCCTGATAATGACAGAAAAACGCACACGGATTAAAGTTCATGTGAGGAGATGCTGACAAATAGACGGTATCATAAGTGTGTGTGTATGCGTGTGTGTGTGCGTGTGTGCTTGTGTGCAGGAGAAAGACACAAAGTGAGACTGACACAGCGAGAGAGAGCAGCTCTTGTGTCATTTCCAGCAATGAGCAGTCGCCTCTGTGAGACTGATGTGTGTTGAAAGCAGTTTGGCTCATATTCAGCACATTTCTCTGATGCTGGACACACTCTGGTCTTGTCTTGTTTTGTTTTGTTTTTAATGAGGTTCCTCTTTTCCCAAAATCTTCATCTGAACGGTGGATTCGTCATCTAACTCTGCAATGTGTGGTTAGAAAAACAGTGAAAGCTTCAATTTACAGTAATATGTTGCAATGGTATTTCGGGGCGACTGCTGACTGATCGCATGAATATTTACGTGAATTCTATTTCTGTCATCTTTGGGAAATAGTTTCCTCTTTTCAAAATATGTCATTTATTTTCCTCAGCAATGTCATTGTGACAGAAGCACAAGAGATTTTATGTATCCTTTTAGAATTACAAAAGTTTTCCAGGACAAATGTGTCAAATGTATGGAATTATTATTCACTGTAATTACAGAGCCTGATTATTTTGTATCACTGAAGAAGAAAATAGAAAATTGAACATGAAGGAATTAAGATAAAAGAAAACCAGGAAGTTCATTAGTTTTAATGAGTAAAAAAGAGGTAATCATACGACTATAACTGCACAATATTAGCGCCTACAAAAACTCGCCTCCCCTGCCCGGATGAGGGTCACCGGGGTCAGTCCCTGGAGCAAAGCCCGCCGGTGGTGTTTGCCAGCGATGGCCTGCTGACCGGGTAGCCTCGGTGTCCCGGTCAGGCGCAGCCCAATTACATGAGGCCCTCCGCTTTCAGCGTGGGGAAGCGGTGTATGGTTGAGGCAGTGTGAGAGAGAGCGAGGACCCACAGGGCATCGTGGACTCCTGCAGCAGAGACCGGCTCTAACGCTGCCTCGCTTAGTGGGGAGGGAGCCACAGCTGGTGTGGCAGGTTGAAAACTCACCTCCCCGCTCAGCATCGGCTCTGGAATAAATACCACCTGATAAGCACAGGTATTATGAAAGAATGAGATTAAAATGTTTATTTACATTAGTGAAAGTTTGAGGCAGCCACTGCAGAGAGACTGAAGAACCACGCGTGGTTTCAGAGCTGCAGGCTGCAGACCGCTGCGCCATGCACGAGTGAAGGCACGATACATCCTGGACACGTCAGCAGTCCATCACAGAGCAAACAAACCACACACACACACACACACACACACACACACTCACGTTCACACACACACCCTACACACACCCTACACGTTGTCAGTGAACCTCACATGCATGTTTTTGGCTTGTGGGAGGAGACTCCTGCATACACTGCAAGAACATGCAAGCTGTGCGCGGAGAGTCATCCCATCCTGAGCTCAGCCTGGGAATATTCTCTCTGTGAGGTGGAAGCGCTAACCGCTACACCCCGAGGAAAAGCTACACAGCCTTTCTCTTCCTGTACGCAAACATGTTCACCACAATCACTTGCTGTCACTTATGTTATTTCATGTCTTCCTCTGAGTTCTTAATAGCTTTGTGAACATTTGATTAGCTGGAGGCTTCCCCCTAACTTAATACTTAACTCAATATTGTGACTCAATATTTAATTCTTCTATTTTTTTTTTTTTTTTGGTGGCAAAATTAAACCTGAAAATGAGCCTCATAAGCCTCACAAAACCTCCCCTGACTTTGCTGTTTAAGAGCACCAAGAAAAGAAAAGTCACTGATATCTTTTAACAATCTGACTCAGATCAGTATACAGTTTATGTAACTGCGACAGCGCTGAACACACTCAGGAAGGACGGCGACTGCAGCGTGTCACCGAGGCACTTCTTCAAATGGCTGCAGGTTCAGACATTTGGTTATGGAAAACCGTGAGACAGGCAGAGTGGGTTGTGTGGTTTTTGTTGTGAGTGTGCATCAAAACATTGTGTGACCTTTCAGTTGAGACATTTTGCATGTGATCTGCATTCCTTTAACCTTTCAGACTGTGAGAGGGCCGAGTCCGCCTCTCCCCCTGAGTTTGATGTTTGGTATTTACTTTGACTTTGTTCTGTGGCCTGCTGTACAACATCAGGCCCACCAACATGTGAAAGTTGTCTTCTTTAGTTTTGCACTCATGCGGCCTCATCCACACAGATGAAACACACACTTGTATCTTTGACTGTGACTTTTTGTAAATTTCTCGTTCCCATTTATTTCTTTTCAGTTCAATTGTTTGACAGTTCGAGGTAACTTGTTTTGAAATACAGACAGCAGCTTTAATTAACACTTTTTTTTAGATCTTTTGTGTCTTTTGTGTTGCTGAAGTGTCTTTTCTGGGCTGGACCGTCCAATAGCAAAGAAAAAACTCTCAGTAAGTATCAAACTATAAGGCCTTTAATTATCAAATCATCAGCATAGAACCTCTAATTTGAAAGTACACAATGTCTAATGAAGAAAAGTTGTATTAAACAAACAAAACAAAACCACATTTAAAAGAAAATGAACTGTAACGGCTATTTCATGCACAAAAAAGTTAAATAAACTGTATTAACAATAACTGTCAATGGTGTCCCACCTGTAAGTTGACTGGTTCCTATTATAAAGAACTCATAACAGGCAATGAGAAAATCATAGCATTTCTTGATGGATTAACAGCATTTATAAAGTGATCACAACAAAATTTTCACAACTTTGAATTTGTTCAACTTGTCTTGATATCTTAGAGAGAGTTAACAGAGTAAGCTATCAGCTGTAAATGTTCTCTTTGTGTTGCTGCGGATCACATATATGCAGCATATGTTGAGTTTTTCAGCTCGTATGATTGAGTTGAAAAACTAGGAAAGAACATCATCAATGTCGGCTGATATTGCCCGTGAAATGGAAAAATCCATTCCCACATAGAGCATTTCCTCCTATATGACGTTGTTAAAAAACCTATATGTCTACATGTCCGATGTTTGATACGAAAGAGTCACAAAGCCCATTACCATATGCACATTTTGAAAGTTACATAAGAAAATATCTGTTTCTACAAGTGTGATCAGCAGTTGCCTGAAAGTATTGGAAAATCTGAGCATGTTTGATACATCTTTGATATATGTTTAACGCATCTGCAGCTGATTTTGCCTTTGACCCTTTACCCTGTTTCTTTTCATAGTCTGTCTTTAAATTTCACTTAAACAAAATCATCATTTTAACTTGGCTTACTCTTTTTGAATAAAAAAGTGAGGAATTTAATTGTAATTGGCTCTTCACATAAACTACATGGAGAAAAGTCACATAAAATGCTTAATTGGATACATATTATCTCATAAACCATTTGATTATGTATCTATGTGTAAATCCATATTATTTACAATGTGTACACACTGTTCCTATTTTAGATTGTGTATATCCTTTTTCTCTATTTTTTCATGTTGTCCCTGCTCTGCTGTTACAACATAGATATTAAACTAAACAAAGAAATATCTGATCAATTTTGATCCAACAATGTATTTAAAAAATAGTGCTTATTTATAAAACCTTCTTAGGATTCCACAATTTAATTTAAAATTACTTTAACATATAGTATATCAAAAATTGTTAAATCTTATGTCAAAAAAATACTTAAAATAAACTTTTTTGTAGTTTAAAAAAATCATTTTTGTACTTTCAGAATTAATGAAATGCCACAATTTTTATCTGAGTGGAATTTTATGCAGTTTATTTGTTTGCTTATTTTAATTTAAGGGGGGAAAACACATAAGCAAACAAATAGACAAACGTTCCAGTGACGCTCAACAGTTGCTTTCTGTTTCTGCTCAAGTCGCCGCGTGCAGCCGGTCTGTGGAGCGAGAGCGTCGCGAGGCAGCCCGCGAGCAACGAGAAACATCACGTGGTGACACATCTCCGCGACTGACGTCACCTCCCTCATCTCCAGGCAACCCCTCCATCAGCACTCGCGTCACCGCGCGCCCGAGCCGCGCGGTTGCCCGGCAACCTGCGCCTTGCGCTCGGGTCCGGCCTTGCCGTGCACCCGGCTCGGCGCTCTGACGTCGGTGTGACGTTAGTGAGGTGGTATCAATTTGTTATGGTGGCGGAGGGGAAGGGAGGAGCAGGAGGAGGAGGAGGGGAGGAGTTCCCCCAGTGTGAGTGCCGAAGCCTTCAGCGCTGCATTCCGCCGGAGCTCACAGGCACAAGCACACCGGCCGCAGACAGCGCAGTCCCGGGCCGAGACACTGATAAACTATAACGTGAAGACCGGAGGGAAAAAAAAAAAGTTTTTTTTTTTCCACTTTGTCTTGTTTGGTTTTTTTTAAACCCGGAGCTCCGCGTGTGGAATGGTTCACGTTTCTTCTGAGATCCGTCTGAGCTGTGAGAGAAGGTGGTTCATGTCTTTCTAAGGTAACATTTCTCTCAATAACCCTCACTTTTTGCCGCTCAATACGAAATAATTTCAAAAATTGAATTTTTTTTTTATTCACCCCATATCCTAAACGAATTCGCTTAGTTTTCTTCACTTTCTGATGAATTTACTTTCTGTTTCTTACGTTCGATACTTGAACTCTAGAATAATAATTATTAAAAAAATCTCCCCATTCATGACTTTGTTTTCACACCCACAACATTTCTTTTGACTCGCCCCTGATGACACAAAGTGCTCATTATTAGCTGAACAATGACATCCCGGCGGATTGTTTATCTATCTTCCGTGAATTAAGCAGGACGCTCTCTCCGCGGCTCCGCAGGTGCCAGCCTTCACACACCCAGACGTTCTAAGTCCTCACACTTCGTGCACCATGGTGGTCATGACGGAAACCAGCCGGGGGGCTCAGCCGAGCCCAGCCCAGGGAAGGCCACTGCAGGTCGGCTTCTACGAGATCATCCGCACCCTGGGGAAAGGAAACTTTGCAGTGGTGAAACTGGCCAAACACAAAGTCACCAAAACACAGGTTAGTCGCTCTTCTACACACACACACACACCTTATGGGATCTAATGTGCTTATTATTATTCACACATTTTTGTGCTTTTCTGTTTATTTCAGGTGGCCATAAAAATAATTGATAAAACCAGGCTGAATCCCTCCAACCTGGAGAAGATCTACAGAGAGGTGCAGATAATGAAGCTGCTGAACCACCCCCATATCATCAAACTTTACCAGGTGTGCATTATATGTGATGTCTCTGCAGTGTGGCGGCTGATGTGCGTGTGGTAATATGTGTGCACAGAGCTTTGTTTGTGGAGCGGTTCGTGATTCAGCCTGCATTAGATCCTCATTGTCATTGAACCGGATTGTGAAGGCTCCATGTGCAGACAGCCTGTCTAAATGCATGCACCATTCCAGGGAGGAAATTATCTTTAAACGATTCCTTTGCAGATGCTTGTTGTTGGAAGCAATTGCATAGTAGGAGGGCATTGTGTCTCATTGTTACAGGGATGTGGGTGCAGCAGTGCAGTCGTTTCATGCAAAAATAAAGGGCAGTTTGTATCTAAGTGGTCTGTGCCAGCCTGTGGTGAGGTGCTGGTTCTCAGAGTGCACTGAATCATAAGTACAGCCCAGCAGCATTAGTGCAATCCCTTTTGACCTCCCTGTGTGAGTGAGTATTAGAGAAAGTGAGAGAGCGGTAGTGTGAGAATAATCAAGGGTACCAGTCGGCGCTGGGAACAATGCATTTCCTACATGTCTTCAGTTATATAATGGTGGATTTGATTGCACGCTTGTGGGGAGCTGGAGGCGTCAGGAGAGTGCTGGTTAGAGGGACCAGTCCACAGGTCCGCACGTTAAGACCAATTAACACCTGCTCCGACCAAGTGCAATGTGTCTGTGCGTCACGTGAAAGCCCCCACACAAAGCACTGCTTTACTCCTAATCAAATTGAAGACTTAGTCGAAAGAATCCGCTTTTTCCCTCTCACCTGACCTCACAAGCTCTGCGGCACGCGTCTGGCGGTAAATCCACACAAACAAACAAACAAACAATACCCTTTGTCTTTTTTAATATGGATTTTTATCCTGTCCTTTGTTCAGTTTTGTGCTGTTTCACTTTACTTCATGTCGAGCAGCTCGCATGTCTTGAAAAACAAGGACATGACATCATTTATGGAAAAGCCTATCAGTACAAAGTAGATCTGAGATGACCATGAGACAGTATAGTCACATTGCCTTTGTTGTGACAAGCAGTAAATCACTTGATTTTTTTTTTAATCCAGTATTCTCTGATGCAGCCTTTTTTGTCTTTGTCTTTTGTCTGCTGCTGGTCTACCAAACATTTGCTCTGATTTATGATTTTTCTTCATTCAAATTGCAAATCGACTGAGCAAAACAAACCTCTTAGTACAATTTTTACTGAGCATTTAAGCTACAAAATTATTATTACATGTCGTGCAAGGCTCTTAAAAGATGCTCAGTTTAAACATTTGGTGTATATAATACAGTAGTGTGACAAAAGTAAGAAAAGAGCAGGCAGTTCTGTCAGACAACTGGGAATCTATTTTCCGAAATTGCATTTTTTTAACAGGAAAATTTAGGACGTACTGCATGTGATGAGCATGCAGTCAAATTAATCAGCAGTGACTTTGAACAAATACAGGTTAACTCCAGATCGACAAGATGTGGAAACCATACAATGATAGTGGAATATTAAATGTAAGATCAGATTTGATTGATTCCCCAGAACTGTGTAAGAAAGGTGACGTTACAAATTCTGACTTCATCTGGGTTGACTTAGAGTCACATGGTGATCAGTCGATTTCCGTCATAGCTAGAAATGATGCTGCTGCTCTGTGGTGTAAAAAAGATGACCTCTGTCTTGTCTGCATCCTGTATGTGATGCATCTTCCTTTTTTTGATTTCCTCTCTCTGCCCTTGGGTTGTCTAAGGTCATACTCGTCATATGTTGAGTACTTGACAATAATATGCAGCCGTCTTTCACACTGCGTCGCCTCTTTCTCTCCTTCCTGTCCTCCAAAGGGAGGATGTGGTCTCAGACCGTCTTGTGATGTGAGGGATACGTCCTTTTCGAGCATCTCGACTGGATTTGCTCTGAGACCCCTGGTAATCAAGGCACTGAATCCAGTCGAGGATGAAGGGAATAAAATGCCTTTTTTTCTCCATAGTCTGGGATTATTGAAAGCTCTCCTTGGCCTCGTGTTTATCACCCAACGCCTTGTTATCGCCATAATTCCCACCTCCTCACAGAGGAGCCAGTGTGACTCTTGGCTCTATTCACTGGGCATTATGCGAAGCCTCTTTTTTTTGTGTAGACACACGGAAATTGATTTTAATTTCAAGTCTAAATCCCTCCTTTTGTGTCAGCAACCTCAAAGCTCCTTTTGAGGCGAATGCAATGTGAAATCTGGACGTTTAAAGGGTTAAATCCTCCTCCTGCTCGGGTTTGAAGGGCCCTTGCTGTGCTGTGTTGTGTTGCCTGCGCTTCACAGCGGTGACGTCAGCCGCACCTCAAGGTGACTGAGCTCCGGAGAGCTGCCCTATCTCTCCGATAAAGACAACTTCCCGCTCGGAGGCATCTGTGTATTGTATCGTTGTCACTCAGTCTTCTAAAGGGGCCGAGGGCTGAAAAGAATTAAGCTCCGCCATTCAGCAGAGTCCAGTGACATTCAATTCAGAGTCGGCCAACAATATTATCCATACATGGGCTTTTGTCACCTGCTAAGAAAAAAAAAAAGAAGAATTGCTCTGTCGTGCAACCTTTCAGCTCACCGGCTCTTTTCCCTGAGGGCACTCCTGAGATGCTGAGCTTTACTGAGAGCTCCAGGAAAATACCGGAAATTAGCATTTTTCTGTGCTCGCCGCTGAAAACTCCGTTCACGGTTTTCCAGACGCACGATGCGGCCCATGTGACTGACCCATTTGCAACCAGTTTTTCAAAATTCCTGGAAGTAGGAAGACAAATGAATCGTCATGTCAACGTGACATTCCTGCTGCTAATGAGCGTCAGCCGTACAGAGAATATTCCCAGCCGTTTCACGAACCCTGTGAGATAATGTTCCTCTGTGGGTTTGTGTTGGCACTTATTAATGGGCTTTAAGGCATGATAAAAATGTCTGGAGGAAGTTGGTGACGGCTGCTTTATGTAACAGGTCAGATAATGGAAAGCCTGACAGTTGGTGTTTTATGTGTGGAACAAGTCAATGGAGAAGTAAAATGAGGGGATTTTGGTGGTGAGAAAATGTCTCATGTTTTAAAATGCCTAAAGCAGGCTGCACTCAAAGCCTGGGAAGGGATTTCACCCTCGAATACATTCTCCAGCTGCCCATGACCCAATTGGTTTGAACCCTTTGTTTAATTTATTCTTCTCCCCTTTTCTCTCTCTTAGGTCATGGAGACCAAAGATATGCTGTACATTGTGACGGAGTACGCAAAGAACGGAGAGATGTTCGGTGAGTAGGGCGACAGACTCTGTAACATTTCTGTCGCTCATGTGGACCGGTTCTAAAATACCTCCCGCTCCCTCCAGACCACCTGACCTCAAACGGCCGCATGAGCGAAGATGAAGCGCGGAAGAAGTTCTGGCAGATCCTGACGGCGGTGGACTACTGCCACCGACACCACATCGTTCACCGTGACCTAAAAACCGAGAACCTGCTGCTGGATGCCAACATGAACATCAAGCTGGCTGGTGAGTTTGCCTTTTTCCGTCGACTGTCAGAATGGTTTGTGCTCTGCTGGTGGGAAGATGATGCACTGTGGGGAAACTGTCAGTTCCTTTAAATCTAACACCGTCTCTTAGTACATGGAAACTTTTTTCTGAACTCACTCTACATCCAGATAAATAATAAACATTGTTCTGCTTTTCCTTCTTCTTCTGAACTGAAAAATTGACTCGGCAACACAGACAGATAAACCCACTTAATGGAGACATCTCAAGTGTAATGACCAAGGCAGAAACCAACACAGAGCCTTTTGAATGATAAATTATCAGTTTTGATAAGTTCTGCTCCCTCTGCGCCAAATTACATAAGACTCTTCGAATGATAACGAATCTACTTTGCCCGAAGCTGCGGCTCTGGAATGTAAAACAAACAAATGCAATAACAAACTTGTTGTGCAACTTTCTGTCTCCGTCTTGCAGACTTTGGATTTGGAAACTTCTACAACGCGGGGGAGCCTCTGTCTACGTGGTGTGGCAGCCCGCCTTACGCCGCCCCGGAGGTGTTTGAAGGAAAAGAGTACGAGGGGCCTCAGCTCGACGTCTGGGTAAGGGGATTATTTACAGTATTTCCAAACGAGCAGGCTTGAACAGTAATCAAGAATTCCGACTGAAAAACAGTTGTTCCATTATCCTCGATGCTCTCTCCTCACAGAGCCTCGGTGTGGTGCTTTATGTTCTTGTGTGCGGCTCTCTTCCCTTCGACGGTCCCAGCCTTCCTGCACTCCGGCAAAGAGTCACCGAGGGACGCTTCCGAATTCCTTTCTTCATGTCCCAAGGTCAGCCCGCCACCAGCCAGAATAAATCCCAGACTCCTGGAAATCGTAATCGCACGGGGTCAGAGGCTAATTCTTTTCATTTGCGTGCTTCAGACTGTGAAAACCTCATCCGTAAGATGCTGGTGGTAGATCCAGCTAAGAGGATCACTGTGGCCCAGATCAAGCAGCACCGCTGGATGCTGGCGGACCCGACGGCCGCCCACCAGACCCTCAGCCACTCCCTCACCGAGTACAACTCCAACCTGGGAGACTACAGCGAGCCTGTGCTGGGAATCATGAACACGCTCGGCATCGACCGCCAGAGGACGATCGAGGTGAGCGGAAGGAAGAAGGTTTTATTAAACACTTAAAGGACATGAAGGGCACGAAGTACATGTTGATTCAAGAAATAAATCCCATCAGGAGACTTATCTGATGTCTTTTAAAAACCCACGTTTAATTTGTTTGTATTAAGAGGAAAGATCTGTGAAAAAAGCTATAAAGAGGAAGAGCTAGACAGAAACTGTCATTGTGAATCAGAATGTTTTTAAGTAGGCAGACCTCTAATTCGCCTCCGTTTCTGCAGTCGTTGCAGAGCAGCAGCTACAATCACTTCTCTGCCATCTACTACCTGCTGCTGGAGAGAGTCAGGGAACATCGTTCGCAGCAGCTGAGCCGCCAGTGTGGCACCTGGAGCCAGAGGCCCCGGAGCACCTCCGACTCCACCGGCCCAGAGGTCAGCACTCCACCCTGGAGCACACACACACACACACACACACACACACACACACACACACACACACACACACACACACACACACACACACATCGTCCTAATCCAGCCGCCGGTTTCAGGACTAAAAAACTCTGTTCTCCCTGCTTGCCTTTAGGTAATTATGGAGTCCACTGACAGCTACAGAACTGCAACGTTTTCACTTCCAGCCAAAAACACTCCTCCTGTGTACTCGGAGGTCGAGTGTGACCAGGGCGGACTGTTCCAGGTAAATCCACTGAGCTGAATGCGATGGCTACGGCCGTCAGTGAATGCACCATAACTCTGAGACGGTGCTCTGCTGTCAGTCAGCGGTTAACAGCCTGCCTCCATCTGTTCCAGCGTGTGGTCTTTCCAGTTGAGGCCAGCCTCAACAGATTGCTGTGGAACCGCTCCATTTCACCCAACAGCCTGCTGGAGACGAGCATCAGCGAAGAAGTGCGACCAAGAGACCTGGAAGAGGAAGAGGCAACCCAAACTCTTGGCCCCCTGCTCCCTCCGACCACCACCTCCCGCAGACACACTCTGGCTGAGGTCTCCGCCCGCTTCCACCAGTGCAATCCTCCCTGTAAGGGCGACAACACACAAACACCCATTGTTCCTCATTCTGCCGGGTGACGCAGAATCTAATTCCTGTTCTGCTTCCGTAGGCATCGTGGTCAGCCCCTCGGATGGTGCCTCATCTGACAGCTGCCTCAAGTCCTCATCCAGTCCTGCCCCCTCTCTGCAAGCTGCCATGGGTGACATGTCAGCACTTCTGGCCTCGGGGGCAGAAGGTGGAGCTCTGCAGCCTACCGGAGCTCCGCTGGCTCTCTCCTCCCACCTCCTGCCCCAGGCCCAGGGTAGCCTGCCCGCTGCCAGCTTCCAGGAGGGTCGAAGAGCATCTGACACCTCCCTCACCCAAGGTACAGGAGCCTGAAAGCGAAATCCCTCCCAGCGTGTCACTTATCTAACCAGACATCCACATTTATAAAGCGTACTGTGTCCAATTGCAAGATCAAAAGAGTATTGTATAACACTTTCCCATGCTTTCCCGCAGGCCTCAAAGCTTTCCGCCAGCAGCTGCGGAAAAACACACGCACTAAAGGGCTTCTGGGATTAAATAAGATCAAGGGTCTGACGAGGCAGGTCGTTCCTCCGCCCTCCTGCAACCGAGGCAGCCGAGGGTCACTGGGTCCTGCCCTGTCTGAGCACCGCAGCATGCTGGAGGAGGTGCTGCACCAGCAGAGGTGAAGCAAACCGTCGATAAAGCTCGCATGGCAGAATGTGGACCACATGTTCTGATCCAGTCAATATGGAGATACAGACAAGAAGTTTGGTCACTCAATGAGTAAAGGAAAATTGAAAAAGATTTGTACATTTTCCTGATTTAGCAGAACTTTAAAGGCTGAAGGTGCAGCTTTAAACTGTCTCAAAGCATTATGGGAATTGTAGTGAGTTTTCTCTGACGCGAGACCAGGTGTCTGATCTTGGTTTTTTTCTGTTTTCAGGATGCTTCAGATTCAGCACCAGCAGCAGCCTCAGGTCCAGCCCGCTCCGACCGGACCTACCCAGAATCCTCTGCTCTACCTGACGCAGCAGCAGTCGCCTTCTCCCCCGCCTTCATCCGTGTTTGCTTCCTCCCCCTTGTTCGACGCCCCCGCCCAGCAGGCGTCGGGCCCCTGGCAACAAACTCTCGACTCCACCTCTGTCCCCTCTTCCTCCTCCTCCTCCTCCTCCTCCTCCTCCTCCTCCCCCGCCTCCGGCTGCTCCTCATCCTCCTCGTCCTGCTACTCGTCCTCCATGTCCCCCGTGGCCTCCGCTGCCTACCTCCTGGAGGCTCGCCTGCACATCAGCCAGCAGCCACACCCGCACACCTATGGCGGCCTCCAGCAGCAGCCGCAGGCCGCCACGCCGCACCCCTTCCCCGTCCTCTCCAAGCCGGCCGTGTGGAGCCTGGGCTCGGCCTCCGGCGCCGACCCCGACATGCAGGGTCTGGCTGGACAGCAGCAGCTCAGCAGCTGCGTCATGGTGAAGTAGAACACAGAGGCTGCTGACAGCAAAAAAAAAAAAGACTTAAATGTTGAGCCCTGAAGAAAAAAAGAGGTCAGAGATGAGGGGGAACAATTTTAAAAAGAAGAAGATGCAAACGGCAAATTTACAGCAGGTACACATGTGAGAATGTGTCCAGACACGTGTGTATTATGTGTGCGTTTGATATCGTATAAGCTAAAGACTAAGCAATAACCAAACTCTGGATGAGGCGTTGATCGGTATCAAACAGCCAGAGAAGCAATAATAGACTGAAGAATTCCCCTCGGGCTCTCTGACGGACTCACCAGAACAAAAAATGAGAGTTCACATCAACCTACTCGTCTCTCACGTCTGATGCTGTTTAAGTTTGGATTTTCTGACAGAAAGACTCTGTTATTTTACTTCCTTTTTACAGTCACTTATTGCTCTTTGTGTTTTTCACTTGCCTGGACAGAAGACCAAAACTCTATTCCCTTATTTTAATTTTTTTTCACCCCACTTTGTTCGCCTTTCTGAAGAGACTTCTCTCTGTAGCAGTGCAATGACCGTGCAGTATAGTGCCCTAAGCTCACCTACATTCACGGAAGGAGTTGATTTGTTATCGAAACTGTGATTTATTTTTATCCTTTCTCTCGGTAGAAGAACATTTTAGCTACGCAAAAAGCTGCTTTTACCTCAAGCTGCAACGAGACGCTGCGTCCTCATCAGCGGTGGTGAAGATGAGCGTCCCTCGCTGATTGTGTGAAGCACAACAGGTTCATCAGTCGGCTCGGTTAGCACCTTACTCGCGCGGATACCTGGATCCAGAATAATTTCACCTGATTTGCATCTTCATTGTAAATGCTTTTTACTACCTCCTCAGGCAACGATTCAAAGACGTCATCAGAACTCATCAAAAAAATCCACAGAATATATCGGAGGCGAAACGCTTTCTCATGCAGGACAAAGATTGTGGGAACAGTGCAATATTTCAAACACAGTGGACGTGAGGTCTAAATCACACATCCATTTGCCTGAGGTTTTTCCTTTTAGTTGGCTTGTTTTTACTTTTTTTTTTTTTTTCTTTTTTAACTCTGACCTTGCTGTGCTAGCTAGCTGACTAGAAACGGTACTTGTTATGTAACACAATGACATGAAACTGTAGTGATTTTTTTTTTTTTTCTTTAGAGGAACGACTCAAGGCATTTGGTAATGCTGTGTCTTCCCGCAGCATGCTTGTAGTTACTGAAAGTAAACATTTGGGTTTTACCAAAGAGTGAACAGCACAAGAGACAGGCGATCTATCAAAGACACACTACTGACTTCTCACTCTGAATGCTGTCTCAAGATGTAGCATGGTGGCTAGCTGCCATTTTCACACAATCTCCTTAGCTTTCGCTGCGAGATGAGAAAAAAACTCCCGCTGCCACCAAACCCTAATGCTACACGTATTGTTGATATCTGTAGGTGTTACTATCAGGACCATGGTAGTATTCATTTTTGTACTTTTCTAGAAAATAAGAACGAGAAAAAAAAAAAAACAAGACAAAAAAACAAAATCTGAACTTAGCAATACTATATTGTGCAGGAAGTGGAACTTTGTTTTTTGTTTGGCTAGAATGCGTGACTGACCTGCAGTGAGCAGGCGAATAAGATGAAGCGCTAGAAAGCGGCAAGAGGTGTGTGCTGTTGTCAGTTTGTTAGTCGTCTCATATCTGTGAAACGTCTTGCAGGGGAGCAGTGGTTTTCCAAACCCTGCTTCGGAAACACGCAGTGTTGATATTTCTGCCCGGTGAGGATTTTTTCTTTTTTTTGTTTTTCTTTTTTGGGTTGATTGCACTCATTACCAACACTTGTGCCTTGAGCTGAACAAACAGGCAATCAGAGAGGTCTCCTTCGTCTGATTGCCGCTTCGAAGAAACGTGGATGGACGGCTCCCTTACCGGCCGTTCACTCAGACGCCCCTTTGATATTTTATTTCAACCTTTGAGACTTGCTGTTAGAACAGAGGCAAGATTTGCACTTTACTTCCGTTTGTGTTGCTGACTGGTTTTGTTCGTTTGTTTCTCATGATAAAAAAAAAAAAAGTCACAAAACTATTGAAACACTAAAACTCTTGATGCAAACCTGTCAGTTGACCCTTTTGATAAATTTTGGACAACAAGTATTTCATGTTTTGTTTTGTTTTTTTAATTTGTTACTTGACTGTGAGCATGAGCATTTCTGTGTGTGTGTGTGCGTGTGTGTGTGTGTGTGTGTGTGGAGAGAAGTAAAAGAAGAAAGGCAAGGAGAGAAAATGTTAGCTCAAGAATGGTTGTTTATTTATGTGGCTATTTATTTAAATAAAGTTCACTTCCTAAACTACCTGTGGTTGTATGTGCTGTTGTTTTTCCTGATCTCTATACTGGGAAACATCTGAACACAATTCAAATTCATTTCATATTTATTGACTGAGATTAATGAATAGTAGTCCCAAAATATATTGTTGTTGATATGACAGGATAATTACACCACAGTTTCATTATATTTAAAAGGACAGTTACACAGTGTGACAATGTTAAAAACAAGTGTTGTGACTTTGTGTGAATCTCGATGTGGATTATCAACATACAGATCTCATAACAAGGCTTCATATTGCTTTCAAGGCCTGTCAGTCCCACATTATCCCGTCAGAACACTTTGTTCTCAGTGCTGCTTACTGGAGTTTCCCAGAGTTTCTAAAAGTAGAATGGAAGGCAGAGCTGTTGGTTATCAGACGCGCCATGTGGAGCCGGATCCCAGTTTCAGCTGTGGAGGCTGACACCGTCTCTACTCATAAAATGAGGCCTGAAACTTTCCTGTTTGATAGTCCTCACAGTGAGGCCGACATGGAGAAACCAACACCTCTGGATCTATCGCCGTTTCTTCCTGTTAAAAGGCAGTTTTTCCTGTCCTTGTGCTTTCCGTTGTATTACATTCGAGCATTCAGGTGACGCGAGATGTTGTATTCAGTGCTTTAGAATTCAGTGTGAGATTTATTGAATTTTACTGGGTGTAATTGTTAACACTTGCTGATCAGCCTTTAACAGGATAAATCATGGACTGGTGGATGAATGGTACACATTAAGAATAAAAATTAAAATCCCTCTCTCCACATACAAAGCTTGTGACAACCATGCGTCATCATGTCCTAATGACTTGTTAATTATTCCAACAGAACATTTTGTTCTGGTTCGTCGAGCAGCAGTGCTTTCTGAGCGTTAAGCTATCAGCTTCTTTTATGGAGCCAACTTCTGACAGAGCGTCTACCTGTCAGGTGTCTGGCAGAGTTCTTGCTCAGATCACTGCAGCATTTTCTTAAGCTGCTGTAGGTTTATTCTGAAGGTGAAAGAGGGAAAACTTGCTTTATGTTAGAGTCACAGGACATTTATTGATCAAAGATAACTCCTGAATATCTTATTTTAGTACCAGAGGTCAAAGTTACGCTGCACTGTGACTCTCAGCCACTGAGATTCTCGCTGTTAATTTTCTCTCCTGCCGTCTTTTTTCCTCTCTGCAGCGCTCTGGATGTGAAGCTAAATGCTCCTGACCCGTGTTTCCTGTGCAGCACGTTCATTATTCTGTAAGCTTTTGTTGACTTGTTTGTTGCTCTCTGCTCTTTTGTCTTTTTGAGACAAATGTTCTCCCCACCCCGGTCTGAATCCGCTTTGTGGTTTCTTCCTGTTAAAAAGGAGTTTTTCCTTGAAACTGTGACTTTTGATCACTCTGGTGGGCTCTTCTTTTCTTTTCCTGGAAAAAAAACGTTTGATCCATTCAACCCCCTTTTCACCAGAATATCTGCCAACGACGAATCTACAAATCATTAAAACATGTCGTCTGTGGGCTTCACGTGAGGGTGCTGCGGCTCCTTCATCTTCACACGATGTGGTCAGTGTAGTGCAAAACGTTTCCACCATTTAACTGCGAATCTTTGACCCTTTGGTTAAAATAAATCTTTCCACAAATCGAGGACCAGACGGAGAGTTCTGCATTAAACAGCATGAGTACAAATAATATAAAAGAAGAAGAAATATAGACACGTCAGATTAAGCAAGAATAAGAAATTCTGAAGCGTTGTTACAAGCTCCAAGCACAGCTGTAACTCCAACCTAATGAACGATCAAATACCAAAACCTGCGAGTCCAATTAAAGGTGCTGTAGGCAGGATTCCACATCCCCGCCATCTTGCTTAGGGTTACCTAAGTAAGATGGCGATTTGACCCATCTAAGATGGCGATTTGAAACCCAGCACAGCCAATCCTGTCCTGTTTTCTCTAACATCACGCCCTTACGCACGTTAAGCCCCTCCCACAAGAACGTGCGACGAATGCCCCTCGACCAATCACGGTTAGAGCCTCAGGGGCTCTTCTGATTGGTCAAAGATACCTGGAGCTGTCGAGATTCCTTTTCAGCTCAGAAAAGAGACAGATGGAAACGCTGCGCCCTCGCGGTAGTGCAGTTATGCTACACTCCTAAAGGATTATCAATGGATACTCTGACATTTAATCCAAAGAAAACACAGAAAAATTAGCATTGACTAGCAAAATCCTGCCTACAGCACCTTTAAAGCAGAGACGGCACAGATCATGAAGACGAGGTGACATTATCCAAACTTAAAGAATAAACAAGACAAAGCCTGTATGAGTGCAAAGCTTATTTCATGTCTCCGTCCGTCTCTGCTGTGAAACGTGTTTACATTCCTATGAGAGCTACATGAACGTTGCACCACGTTCTAAAATGTTCTGCCACGTACAACTGAGGACTTTCATCATTTTGCTGTATTTCCTTGAGTTGTTTTTGTTTCTTTCAAGGTTGGGCAATCTTCGACTTTTCTCACGTGAAAGAATTTGTAAAAAAAAAAAAAGAAATGGAGGGCTGGTGACACAAACCTATTTTCTAAGACTACCTGTCACAGACATTTCAACGCTCGAGCTTTCACAGTCAGCGAAACAGGTTGTCAGCTGGAACGCTGACCCAGATATCAGCCTGAGGTCTTCATTGTTCTTGGAAAAACACGCATTTAAACTAAAGTGATTCATTTGAAGATAAGCTGTGTGTTGAAGGGCTTCTGGCCACAACATGCCTTGTGCTCGTGCTTATCCACGATTCTCTGAAAGCCACATGGGAAATAGGCCAAGTTGAGACGGACGACTGGAGTCGAGCGTCAAAACAAACTCGCAAAGTATGAGTCTTCGCTGAGGATCGCCTTTGTTCTTTCACTTCTGGATTCTTTACTTTGCGTTTTCTTTGTGATGCAGAGACGGTGACCTTAAAGCCGCAGACTCAAACTGGGTCACCATGAGTGGTGCTAACCACTACACCACGTTCACTTCAGAGGACAGAGCCATACCATATGGTCTAATCACATTTATTTTTTAGCGGATGATACCAAATGGTTTAAAGGAATTAATATTATTACATTATCATGTTGTCAGTCATGTAGAATTTGCCTCAACAAGAGCAATATTGTTCTTTCTGTGACTTGTACACACAGACGAATTACAATATTCAGACATCTCCCTCTGTCCCATCATGCCTAAATGTGTTTCCGTGACAGATTATTCATGCATGTTGTTGACTGACTGTGTTCATGAATGAACACTGTGGCTGCAAATGAATGGCCGCTGGTGGGGATAAATAAAGTTGTCTGGACTGAAGTGAAATCTTCCCCGTCGACGTTTGTCCTCACCGCCAGGTGACGTTGAGGTTTAGAAAGTTTACATGAGGTGAGGTGAGGCGAGGTGACGTCTGCTGGTGGCCCGTTAATTGGCTGTAGTGATTAAGGAACAGGTGACCCTCTCGAGTGTAAATAAGGTGATCAAACATCCTGCTTCGCCTGCATATATTCTCATTTTCATGTCCAGATTTTTAGATAAAATCATAAAATCTTTCTATTATTATTATTATATTATTATATTATTATAAACAGAAAGAGAAAGAAATAAGACAGACAGCTACATTTCTTATATAAACAGAAAGTACAGAGTACAAATACAGAGTACAAGTGGTTCCACATGGTAGGAGCCCAGAATAAGTAAACCGCTTGCACCCACTGGGCTGTCTCGTTCAATCGATGGATCAGCTGTTTAAAGACATTCTTAGCGTTGTCTTTTGTCTATTTTTTTTGAAAATCAAAATGTGGCGGCCTTTTGCTCAGAGTCAGTGGGAACCAGCTCCACAGAACATGGATATACAGTATGTCTGTTTTATTTATAATAACTTAGCATAAATCACCTCTATATTAAACGTTTGAATACATTTGTACTGTATAAGTTCCAACTCTGGAAGAAAAAAACCCAAAAGAAAACAAAAAAGTTTTAAGAAGAATGATTCAGAATAAAATTCAGCTTTTATTTATCCTCCTCCCTGAGCGGTGATGAAGCAAACGGATGATGCATCGGCACCCGATGCTGCCGCCGTGAAGACCGTGATGATGCACTGAGCTCCTGCTGGCGGGCTATTCATAAACCGAAGCAGCCGAGTGAAAGAGAAGACAGGTGTGTGACGTCTGTCAGGAGGGCCGTGGTGGTAGTCGAGTGACGCGGCGGCAGAACCCGAAGCCAAACTGTCGGCGAGCCAGAAGAGAGCTCTGCCCCCCTCCCCCACCGGCCTCTCCGCTCTCTCACTGTCTCTCATTAGACAGGAGCGAGTACGTTTACACACACACACACACACACTCACACTATTTTACACGTGTGAACATATGGCTCAACGTTTGACACCTGATCACTGGGACAGCTTCCTCTTGGGGGGGGCCGGGCTCCGGGAAGGGCTCCGGACTGGACGGCTCAAACGTGTCCGCCGCTGCAGACGTGACCTGCGTTTGCATCACGCTCCCAGGAACACTATGTGACCATCTGCGGCATGTTTCATGTATGACACACAGCTCCGAGTGTTTACAGGCGCTCTTTGCGCTGGGGGGCATGCCGTCGCTCCCAGACGCAATCACACTCACGTCTTAAACAGTTAGGATTCTTGAAGCGGAGCGCTGGAGGATCTCAACGCTCCCTCTCATCCATTAAAACACCTTCAATGTAAATGTTTAAACGCTGGGCCCGTTTCATCCCGGGAGATGGACTTAATGAGTGTGTTTTACACTTTTTGTCCAACAAATGTAAACAAGAGAAAAACCAAATAACAGAGGGACATTTTTCTCAGTAATTAAGCCTGTTCGGCGCTGGAGCTGCGTCTAAACACACTAATCCGTCACGTACTGGCCACATCTGAAAGGAATCTGTATGAACTCACGGCTGTAAACATAATCCCCCCCCCCTCCGTGCTTCCACTCAGCCCTTAAAGCCCTCCGAATTGATCCTGTCAGCGTCGTGGAGTGCTCACTATACATTCTGTTTATAACTCCTGTCATGTATGAGAGCATGTAAACCGAGCTGTGTGTGTGCGTGTGCGCGTGTGCGTGTGGATCACTCGGTTCGGGACACTCAGTACACAGAAACACAAGCCTGAGTATGACAGAGATCCGAGCCTCCACGCAGACAGCTCATCATGAAACATTCAGTGTGCTTTGAATCACTAACTCGCTTATCTGAATTCCAGTCGACCGAGGAAAAAGTTTTCCAAGAATCGGGACAAAAAAATTTTTTTTCCTTTTTTTCAGAAGGAAGCAAAAGCATAACTGTGGTAATGTGAGAATAAATCTGATCAAAGTGATTAGTTACAGACGACACAGGAAGTTGAGATCTGATGACAGAGAGGAAGCCGTGATTCATCAGGTCAGTGACACGGCGCCGGCCACGAGAACCGTTACGTAAAATAAACCCAGCAGTGGCACAGGCACTCGTAAACAAAGAGCGCGCAGCGCAGTGTGTTGCAAACCAGATAAAGCACACAGAATTTTCCTGTGAAGCCTCCACGGAGGCTTCTGGGTCCCCTCCCCTCGCCGTGAGATTAGCATCCTCCTAATTGTGCGTACGTGAGGGAGAAACTGTACACGTGCGTCACTGCGAATACTCCGGCTCTCTGGCAGGATGAACATGAATGCCAGAGGATCCCTGGAAATCGCGGAGGCTGGGAGCAAAGTAAATAAATAAGGGCCGAACGTGCAGACTGGGACTCTGCAGCACATAGTTTACACTTTTCTCTGGAAAGAACAGCAACTGCAAATAGCTGCAAGTGTTTCATCATCTTAGAATAAGATTTCAGAGGGAATATAGCTGGATTTTTTTTTTTTCTCTACATTGTGCAGCCCTCAGAGACAAGAGTGTGATTTCAGTCTGTGCAAATAAAAATGACTCGTTCCACTAATGGGACTGCAGTAAGGAAGCAAATAACAAAAGCCAGGAAAGAACCCTCCTGTTTGTTTTTGTTAGCGGCCTGAACAAGTTGTCGAACACACCACAGAAACTGCAGACTTAAAGACTGTCTGTCCGTCACGCAGTGAGGAGAAAAGGCACACTGTGTGAACCGCTGGATTATGGGAACTTTCCAGAGATAGCCATCTGTATTTTCCACTCTGTCAGCTGTTTGACGATGAGCTTCTGGTGACGAAACACAGCAAAACAATGTCTTGAGTTCACCGATGATGGCAGATTAGTGAGAAGCGGCTCTGGTTTCCTTGAATCGCTGCAGTCTGATGTGCGGCGGAGGCGCAGGTCGGGCCTGACCTTTCCGTCGTCCCGTACTTGGAATCATCTAACAGCTGCAGCGAATCACACCGCGATGCTGGAGAAACGGGGATGGCAGAACACATGGGAAGCTGTCACATGAACCGCACCGCCCCGAGATATTTATCCCTTCCCACAATTTTAAGCCATAATTTTGTATATTGTCTGTGTGTGAAACTGCTTTCTCATTTATTCCTCTTTTTTTTTTCCTACAGATTTTATCTCAATCCAGTCCTCTGACATGATGAAGTGGTTTTCAGTAACAACACTGGACCGTTATAAACACTGTTGCATAAGTGTGTCACTGCATATTCTCATTCGTCCAGTAAATATTTCCACAGTTTGATGAAACCACTTTGACAAGGGGTGAAATGTCCTGCAAGACAAAGTCCAGTTGGACTGATTCAATTTGCCTTCAGAAGAGTTGTGCAAGTTGTTACTCTTACTTTTCATTCAGTTGCTGAAAAAAAGCCACTAAAATAAAAGATCTGTGGCAAAGTCAAAACTGTGGGGAAAAGAAGAGCGACAGGGGAAACTCAGAAAAGATCACAAGACCTCAGAAGGGTACGACACAGAAAATATCTTAGAATTCAAAAGTCCCAGCTGAGTAAATGTATTTCAACACACTAACAGATGCAATCATAAACAAGAGTTGCATGCTCATTGCATGTTGTACATCTATTAGTATAAACTCTGGAACACATGCCCAATATTCCATATCCATGAAGGCAAAAGCAGTAAATTTACAGCATGTTTCACTTTACAATGTTAAAACTACTCTCAGACCACAGTTTTTGTTATTTTCAGTTTTCAAAATGAGCTCATGTGTGTTGCGCACCACTTTCTAAAGATTTAACTCGGCGTCCATGACTAAATGTTATCCTCTCTATAATCACCGAGTTTAATATTAACTAAAAGCTATTATGTCTTAAATGAGGCCTGGGGAACCAATACATCATCTAACTAATTGCCTTCTTAATCTCACACTCCATTCACGGCTCTAATCGTGCACCGAGCGGCGCGTAACGCCAGTGCGCCGCTCGGCCATTGTTCTCGTCACTATGGCGACGCCTTCCCAGGACTTTGATTGGGTGGATCATCCATCACCGCAAGACTGGTGTGGTGCTACAGTAAAGAGAGATTAAAGGCACAACACAGGAGCACGTACACACACACACACACACACACACACACACACACACACACTGGGAGGCTGTGTCAGCTGTGAGAGCTATGACGCACATCGGCCTCTCTTAATATTGTGCAGCAGGCTTTGGCGTCTGTGTGAGCATTCCATTACAGGCATTACATTCCATTACTGTCTCGTACCGAGTCCGGCCAGCAGCTGCGTGCTGACTGGGTCGCTCTCACACTCACCAGCACGCACACACAGACACACACACACACACACACACACACACTTACTCAGATTCTGTGTCACTCAGCTCCTCTTGTCCTCTCACATTATTGTCTGCTCATGGTTCTTCTTTTTCTTTGGAAAAACAGTGCTCAGCGTTTTTTTTCCCCTGTAAACGTCAGTTATTACCGCTGTACGTAGAACTGTAGACCAGTTACTGACCTGTGTGAGCAGCAGTCGTTCCCACTGTGCTCTGAGGACTGTTACCAGGTTTACAATGACTATCAAAATTGTACAATACATCAAATCTCAAAACAGGCCAAATGTACAATAATCTGACCTCTTTTGAGGATGTGTAGTTGAGACAGATTGAGAAATGATGGATCCAGCCATCTTCTTTACTGCTTAATCCTGCACAGGGGTTGTGAGAGCTCTAACCGCTGCACCACCGTTCCACTCGGTAACTCAGCTCCTAAACTAAAGAAGTAAATAAATGTTCGTCCACACCAGTGTCTCTGTCACGCCGCCACAGAAATCCACTCAAAACAGCGAGGAAGACGTGAGGCATGCAGCACGTGACACATTCTCCTCTCAGCTTCCTTGTGCTGCTCGTGGTGGCTTTGTTTCAAATGCCATAACAAGTTCCTCTTGTAAAGCGAGAGCACGGCCCTGAAATCCATTGTTGTGTCGGTCGACAGGGTGGATGAGGCAGGGAGGTGAAGGCAGAGGTGGGGCTTTGACGTCAGGGTTTCAGAGTTTCTCAGGTCAAGACGGAGATGCTGAGCAAGTGTTTTCAGATTTATTCCCTCAGAGTGAATAAATGTAAATAAAAATAATGTGGTCAAATCTCAAAACACCCGTTTTATATGTATGGATCCAGTGAAACGCTTCTGCAGATCCATCCAGCTTGTCTCTGCTCCGCACTCAGTCAGTTCATACCACATATTTCTTTGTACAGTCACATGCAGGATGATTGCATTGAATGCAAGCACAGGTGCAGTGTTTTGCCCAAGGGCACTTTGGAATTGGAAGACAACCCACTTTACCAACTAAAAGCCAACTGAATGCGTGCAGACATTCTTTGTCAATATATGGTAATCCTGTGGCTCGGTATGCCGTCACACAGGTTGCTCAAAACTGGCACAGGATGCTGACAACAACGGCTCTCTGAATAACGATTGGCTGTGAGGAGATGGCATGTTAAAGCATCACAGAAATATCCAACGGCAAGCAAGCTAATCTGTCAAACAGAGAATACCGAATGGACAAATCCAACATCTGCTCCTAAGGCGCATTCAAGAACTGCAATGATGTGCACGTACCTGTTTTTCCCCTGGCTGATTGCCAGCTGACTTGTGGCAGGCCTTTGTGTTTTAGCTATTGTACCAGTCCGCTAACTTATGCGAGCATTCAGAGTTTCCTGCACACCTGTGAGCATGAGGATGACATCTCTCTGAACAATGGAATAAAATCCCCCGTCCTTGAGAGTAAACTAAGTTAAAGCATGATGTGATCCCAGAGAGACAGACGACGGATTATTTCCACCATAATTTACAAAACTCAACAATAGTGTCACATGTTGATGCTTAAGGAATACTCCGAAGATTTCGGACCCACGCCCTTTCTCTATCATTGACAAAGTTAGACAAGCTCATAAATACCTTTGTTGTGTCTGTGCGTCCAGTGGCTGGATCACAGCTGTTAGCATTGTAGTTAGCTTAGCTCAATTGCTGGAAGTCAATAGGAATCAGAGCCGAACTGACAAAAGTGAACAAAATACTCCTTCCAGGGGTCCAGGGGACGGCGTATTAGCACGTGAAGTAAATCCGAATGGTTATAAAACACTTTAAAAGATGTGTTTTCTCTTCAATCCGTTAAAATAACGTTTTGATAAACACAGATCTGCACAAGCATAGTGCTCCGCGGAGGATATACTGGCGCACAGTGGCTGAGTCTATGGCTTCTACGCCACAGACTTTGTGCGCTGGTATATCCTTCCGCGGAGCACTGCGCATGCGCAGGTCTGTGTTTATCAAAACGTTATTTTAACGGATTGAAGCAAAAGCACTTTTAAAATGTTTTATAACCATTCGGAGTTGCTTCACATATAAATACACCATCCCCTGGACCCCTGGAAGGAGTATTTTGTTCACTTTCGTCAGTCCGACACTGATTCCTAATGACTTCCAGCAATTGGGCTAAGCTAACTATGATGCTAACAGCTGGGATACAGCCACTGGACGCAGAGACACAAAAAAAGGTATTTATGAGCTTGTCTAACTTTGTCAATGATAGAGAAAGGGCGTGGGTCCGAAATCTTCGGAGTATTCCTTTAAGGTTTGTTGCAGTAACTGGGTTTTCTGAGTCAAACTCCTCGTGTAACGAGGAGTTTCTGATTTATAAAGAGAGTAAAGAGTCTGTGAAGATTTAGTACTGCGTATCTTCCAAGTGATGGAGCAAAACTCAAATAATCCACATTGGTGAAAGGTCAGAGGTCAAGCCCTGTACATATAAAAAAAACAAATATACATGTAAAAAAGCTTCCTTTCAACTCTTTAACTCAAAAGAAGAAAAGTGTCTTTTTTTTCTTCAAATGACATAAATGTCTTCGCTGCGTTGCATAACACACTCTTTAACCTTTCATGTGTCTCTGCAGGGACGGCTAGCATGCGTCAGAGAAATGATGGAGGAACAGAAGAGCAGTGATCGCTCAGAGTGGCGGCGCCTCGCTGCATCACGTGACGGCACCATGACACAGGAGTGTCAGAAGTTGTGCCTCCATGGAAACTTGGTGGACTGACTCCGAGTCGGAGGGCGGGTGCGTCACGGAGCTCCGGGCTCGTGTTACCGCTGCCTGGTAACAGCGGAGGCAGGGCTGTTGCTCTGTTGCTATGTCACCTCGTGCATGTTTAGTTTCATGGGTCCGATCAGTCAACGCATGTCACTCAGTCTGCAGACGACTTGAGAGAAAAAAAAGAGATGAAAACCAGACGGGAGAGGGAGTAAATCTTGATGTTCCAATTCTCCAGTCCTGCATGTTTTTTGTTTTGTTTTGCCCGTCCCAGGAAACCTGGAGTTAATGAAAACAGAGTCTCACCACCTTCGGGTGACAACCGGTGGGCGTCCTGATCAGAAACCCGAACCACCTCGACTTCCTTTTCTTTTTTAATTAGTACTTTTGTGTTTGCAGTGAAGACAGTGCAGGCTGGAGCGGCTGCAGCTGCAGCATTGATGAGACCTTGAGACGCAACGTCGGCGTCTCCTGCATCCATTTCCGGCCTCAGGGGAACACAGGAAACAGCGTGCAGGAGGTGTGAGGGACCAATTTACTTCTACTTCTTTAACAAAAGGCTCACAATTTCTAATTTATTTATATTATTTTGCTCAGTTGAATCACTGAAATGACTCATTTATCCAAAACTTAGCATCTGTTTCCTCTCTGCACTCATTTTAGGTTGCTAACAGAGTGAGCTCTGTTACTGATGTGGACTGAAAAAACAGAACTTACATAGTTCTAGTTGTAGCAGCAGCAAACAATTTTATTTGAGTTTTACTTCTCCTCATAATGTAACAACCAGACCCTCTATTTAAAAGCATTTGGGGCCCAAGACAGTTCAAGTGATCAAAGCACCGCATTTCTGTGTTTATAGCATAACTGCTGCTACAGTTGTGGGTTTTATAAGTGTTAGGGTGTGCCAAAAAAAAAAAAAAAACATTTTTTTTTAACTGTTTCCTGCTGTCATATGTATACTACCTGAATAACAAAGTGTAATATTGTGGATATTGGAAAGCTCAGTATTTCATGAGGGACCTTTAAGTTTGTGGCTTTTAGCTGGGCTTTTGTGGCTCCTTCTTCCTACCAGCCAGTAGGATTATGAGCTTTTTTTGGCACACGGTAAAGCAGATGGGTTACGCTGCTGGGAGTTCTGTTTGCCGTGTGATGGTGTGTGTCTGCAGGCTGCAGGGTCGAGCGCTGCTGATCACTGTTTCCACGTGTTTGCTCGAAACTCTTATGATATCCTATCGTCACAAATACTACAAGCCAATGTGTCTGTTTGAAAACTGGTTTTTGACGAACTCGGAGCTCAGTTGAGACGAAACTATTATCAAAATATTTATACGGTTGTGTTAAAGAGAGTAAACTGCTGCAGCTGAGACGTGATGTAATGTTGTATTTTGGTGTTGCAGCATTTCTAACACAACAATGAACATTAACCCGCACATGCACACATAATGCAACTGCTTCCTGCAGGTTACGGTGCAGCAGCTGCCTCTCTCTCTCTCTCTCTCTCTCTCTCTCTCTCTCTCTCTTTCCTCTGCTTTATGTGGACGCAGCGTGTTTGTTTTTCAGTGTCACCTTTCTGCGTCCGTCTGCCTGCATCTCCATCACCTCCCGGGGCGGCGGGCGGCGGTGGACACATTCAGTCATCAGTCTGCACTGACGTCAGCCCCGCTGCCGCTCCACAATACCAGCAACAGTCTGCGAGATGTTTACAAGCTCACTTCTCAGGACGGTTATACAAGAGAGAGAGAGAGAGAGAGAGAGAGAGAGAGAGAGAGTATGTTTGTGTGTGTGTGTGTGTGTGTGTGTGTGTGTGTGTGTGTGTGTGTGTGTGTGTGTAAAACACATTTGCAACACGGGAATGCCTGAAATATGGAAAGCACATCACAAATCAGTAAATTCTGGGGTGAGGGCATGTCTCGATGTGAGAATAAGGTTATGGTGTGGTTGAGGTTAAGTCAATGTAATATCCTTATAAAGCATGAAAAGACAGCTTGTGTGTGTGTGTCTGTGTGCACATAATGAGGGGAGAGCTTGTGAGCCTGTATAATTGGGTCATGTGTGTTTGCACGACTGAAGAGCTGGCTGAGCATGGGGCCAGGGGTCGGCATCAGTAGGACTGATTGTTGGAGACAAGAGGAAATATTATTCTCTGAGCCCAGCAGTCATGAGGCTCTGCTGAAAGAGTTGAGGTAATTGTGAGTCTCCCCGCCGGTCGCGCTCTCCGTTCAGTGTTCCACATTTTAACGCACTTCTTTGACTCCTCTGTGTCACTTTTTCACCCAGCGATGTGCAGACCTCGGCTCACACCCGCAGGCCGTCGAGCTACATCCCATTTCTGCCCCACAGAGTTATTGCCTGACCTCGAGTCAAACGGCAGGAAGAAGCACTTTGTTTGAAGGAAGTGAACGCATATCCTGTTGACGTCATGTTCCCTTCGCCGTTTCACCGAGTGGAAAAAATGACAAATGACTTTACTATTTCTCTGGACAAACACCTGCTTGGAAAACTGCAGTGCCTTTAACAAAGAAATCAGGAAGTGTTTCCACAGAAGTTTTTTTTTTTTTTTCTTTCTTTCACTCGCCTGAAAACCCATCGGCCTGTAAAAATGTCGGCCGGTGGCAACTCTCGGGGGGCTCGGAGCGGGAAAACCCTTTCACTCAGTGACAGTCTGCAGGCATTGACGCAAGAGATGAAAAAAACAGACGGGAGGACGGGGGCTCCCAAGATGGAAAAGCCAGTCAGTTGGAAATAACAATAGGCATCTCCCCTATGGGGCGCCGAATGTAAAATTTCACTGCTGTGTAATAGGTCACACTTTTCTCACATTTAGGTCACTTTTCTCACATTTAGCTAATTTTTCTTTCATTTCACAGAGACTTGTTAAAAATGTGTACAAATGAAAAATAAATCTATATCTAAATGTTAAATGTCACAAATAAATGTTAAATCTAAATGTTAAATCTAAATCTAAATCTAAATGTTAAATCTAAATGTTTAGAAAATATGCAAAGTACACAGGTCCAGATACTGCAAAACAGTGTTTAGACAGAACACTGGAGGAATACGCAGGACTATCTGCCACAGGAAAGCTGTTAGGTGACCAGCTAGATTTACCTCTCACCATATTCAAATTAAAAAGAGCAATTGCAGGCGCAAAGCAGTCTACACCGGGCAAAGATGCCATTTGTTACTCAATGTTGGCAAAGATGGGAAATGAGCAGTGGTGGGCGCAGTCCGCTAATCAGCTAACCGCTAATTAGCGATGCTAAAATTTTCATTAGGGGATTAGCTGTTCAGCTAACTTTGAAAAACATTAGCGGACTAATTAGCTTCCGCTAAATTTACACATTAGCGTAGTGGTAGCTCTGGGAGCCAATGTAGGCTGACTCTAGTTTCCGAGGGTACTTGAACGCCTCTCGTACATGCTTCCATTACTGTGCAAAGTAATAAAAAGTCTCTTCTCTGAGGTTAAAAAAACGCTGAAATTTGTTTCGAAAAAACATGGATTTTGTAATGCATATAACTCCCGATCCGTTTGTCCAATTGAAACGATTCAAAAACTGTTAGAAAGCCCCGGAACTCAAGATTCCGCCGTTTTCTCCTCCTGTCCTCTTTTTTTCTGCATCACGTGAATCTCTGTCGCTGAGTGTATGTGTGTGTGTGTGTGTGTGTGTGTGTGTGTGTGTGTGTGTGTGTGTGTGTGTGTGTGTGTTTGTTTGTTTGATTGGGTGCCTACGTGCGTATGTCTGTTTGTGTGTGTGTCCATCTCTCTTGCGATTAGACCCAAGTTATAGCAACACCGTCTGTAATTAATCGTCATTTATTTTATTTTGAAAATTGACCGGATTTTCTTGCCTTTTCTGTTTCCGACTTCCTGTCTGGTCCGATCTGCTTGATCCAGCTTGACAAATGGTGCTCTCGGCACTCGCGGCTCGCGTGAAAAATAGAACAGAGCGGGCGCGCTGCAGAGCGCGAGCCGCGGCGCTCCCCTTACGTGTTGTGCGGGCAGTCGGATAGGTTAACATGGGAGGCAATCAGAAACTCCGTGCGCGGTGCTTCCGCGTCAAGTGCGTTCCCCCCATTAGGCCTGTTGCAGAGCCTGCAGCGGCTGTGGGTGAGGCAGTTAGCAGTTAATGTTAGCTTTAGCTAAATCTTTTAGCAGTTTATCGGTTTAGCGTTATCAAAGCTAACTTTTCAGTTCGCAGAAGAACGGTTAACAAAGCTAACTTTTTGGTTAGCTGTGCCCACCACTGGAGATGAGTCCCTTGAAATAGTACTGAAACTGTTTAATTTAATATGGGATACTTAGTAGTTACTGAACGTCACTCCACTTCTACGAGTGTATGCGTGCCCACCGACGGGCTTCACTACTGGGACTCCTCTTGGTGCCAGCCAATCACCCAGACAAAAATTGAAACCTGCGAACCAATCCTAGCCGTGCGCTGGCACATCGCCACGCCCCTCCCCGAGGGTATATCCTGAGCGGCTCGAGCGTCGCTCTTCCTTCTTCTGAACAGCCAAGAAGGAAGCAGACAGCTGGACCAGCAGGTAGGTGGGCACGCATACACTCGTAGAACTGGAGTGACGTTCAGTAACTACTAATTCTACTTTGTGTAATGCTTAGCCCACCTACGGGCTTCGCTATTGGTACTCACCAAGGTGGAGGCTGTAGGGCAGGGGTCGGCAATTAGATTTGGCGGCAGGCCACTTTTTTTGAGGGCACTTCAATTGCGGGCCAAGGGGTCTCCGGCTCGCGCGCGCGTCCATCCACGGACTGGAGATTGGGGGGGGGGCATCGCTTCTGGCTGCATGCTGCCCTACGGAGGCGGTCTGAGCTCGGTGAGTTCCACCGTCTTCTGCAGGAGCTGCGCCTGGACGGCCGGTTCCAGCGCTGCTTCAGGCTGACGCCCGGTTTCCATCATGCCAACTGTTCTGCGTGGTCGGAGCCCTGCTGCCCTACATTAGCACGTCCGTGAAGATCTCCATGCTGATAGGCTGTCCTGGCGCAAATTCGCTTGAAAGGTTCAATTATTTCAACTCCAGCGATGAGCAATGGAGCGGCGGGTGGCGGGCGGTAGCGAGTGGCAGTGCAAGTTGACGGGTGCGCGGATTTTTCCCTGGAAACGCTCACCATCCGCCTCCCACCGCTCAAGATTTAGCGACAGTCACGTCATTACATTGACTTTGTATGTAATCTCGTCGCCCGAAAAATTCGCATCGCATCCGGTGGAAACACACCGTAAACTTACTGGAGAATAAATACACACAGTGAGCTCGGTACAGCGCACTCACTTGAGCTCTATGTTCACCAGACGAGGTGCCACTCCTCTTTATTTTTTAGTGACAAACCGGAAACCACAACTAAACAGCACATCCTTCAAAGATTGTCAATTGCAACACAATGACAGATATCGCACTCCAACAGGGGTGTATGCGTCCGCTTGAGGGCCCGGGGTAATGCGTGCGTTTGTGCGTGCGCATGTTGGAATCCTCTCGCGGGCCGGGTTGGATGGTTCGGTGGGCCACATTTGGCCCACGGTCCGCTAATTGCTGACCCCTGCTGTAGGGATAAATGTACTCCCAGCTGGTGTGCTGACAGGATTGGTGTGGAAAAAAACGGAAGTAAACAGGCTGTATGTCCAGCACGGCCACAACAACCTCCAAGAACATTAGGGCAGGCAGCCTCGCACCGAGGCGCCGCCCGCAACATGCACAAGCATCGCCACAGCGACACACACACACGCGCCGGCCGGGGCAGAGCCACAACTGCAGGCGGAGAAAACCCTGGTCCGCAACCCCACACGGGAGGCAGACGCCGGGCCGGACGAGGGCCAACACGGTTAAGCGACAGAACTCCTGTTCATGCTGAGAACCGACACGGTCACAGTGTCTGTGCACATATCCATCAGATATGGACGCACAAAGGTGGATGTGGAAGCCCAGGAGGCAGCCTGGCAGATGTCACCCACCGTCACACCTCTGCACAGGGCCACAGAGGCAGCCATACTCGGCGTGGAATGAGCACGAATCACCACCGGCGGCGGGAGATTCTGCGCCTCATAGGCAGCTGCAATAGCGGCCCCCACCCAGTGGGCGAGACGCTGGGAGGACAGCGGGGCTCCATGCCCCCTGGCCCCGAACCTCACAAACAGCTGATCCGTAGTGCGAAAGCCAGCTGTGCGCTTCACATAGCAATGCAGAGCCCTCATCGGGCAAAGCAACCGCAGCCGCGGGTCGTCCCCAGACGAGCCAGGCAGGGAGCCAAGCACCGTGATCCGGATAACTCGCGACCGGAAGTCCGACGTGATCACCTTGGGACGAAAGGCCAGGTAGGCCAAAGGTGCACTAGTCCCCCATTCTAACTGAACACCATGCAGGAGGGATGAACCGACAAGGCGCAGAGATCCCCAACTCTCTTGGCGGATGCCAGCACCAACAGAAGGGCAGCCTTAAAGGAGAGAAACCGGTCCTCCGCCTGCTCCAAAGGCTCGAAGGGGGGTCCCTTCAGACCCTCCAACACCGTGTGGAGGACCCGCGGGGAAACCACATGCCTGGGGTGCGGCCGCAGCCAACACGCCCCGTGCAGAAACCGCTTCACCAGCGGCTGACTGCATGCAGAGAAGCGGCCGAAGTCGCCATGACCCACTGTAATGGCCGATGCAAACACCGCTAGAGTGTCCAGCAGGGCCTGGAGAAAGTCCAAAACTCCACCAATAGCGCAGGAGCCCATATCCAGACCCCTCTCCGAGCACCACGTTGTGAAGAGATGCCACCGAGACCTGTAGGCCTTGACAGTAGAGCGGGTCCTGGCACTCTGGATGGTGGAAACCACCGCTGGAGAGAGATCTAGTTCCACTAATCCCACCCTCTCAGCCTCCAAGCCAGGAGTCTCCCGCCCAGGAGAGGGCGGGATCAGAGGGCGCCCCCTGCCTGCAGCAGCACATCGGGCCCGTCGGGGATCGGCCACAGGTCCCCGACCGCCAACTGAACCAGGTTGGGCCTTCTGTAGATGTGCAGGCTGCAAAAGTGGTTTGCCCGCCTCCGCTGCTTGGGGAAGCGGGACGGATGCAGAATGGTGTCGATCCCTCCCCAGGCACCACGCCAACTGTTCTGCGTGGTTGGAGCACTGCATGCCCTACGTCAGCATGTCTGTGAAGACCTCCACGTTGATAGGTTGTCCTGGCGCGACTTTGTTTGAAAAGTTCAATTATTTCAACTCGAGCGACAAGTGGCGAGTGAATGGCAGTGCAAGTCGATGGGCGCGCGGATTTTCGCTGAAAAGCTTGCCACCGGCTGCCCGCCGCGTCATCGCTCGCGGTCTGTCTCCCGCCGCTCGAGATTGAGCGACAATCGCGTCATTACATTGCATTACGTCCAACAACACTGCTTCTTCTCTCATTTATTGGAGGATCACAAATAGCACTCAGCTTTCTACTGACACCTACAGGACACAGGGGGAACTGCAGGTTATTCAACTCACCTGCTGGAGTTCACAAGTATGGATGAAATTATGTTGATGGTGATTTTGACCAATTAAAAACCAGAATAACTTGGATTTGAGGGATGTAAGGAACATAAGGTGTTATGTGAAGCCATGTTAATTGACATTGTGGTGTGTCTTAATTGAAACTATCTTCTGTTTCAATAGTACAACCGATCAAAGGGTTCAGATGAACACAAACATCCTGCTTGGATGTCTTGACTCTTTCAGATAAACCTTTGTTTTGGAAATGGATGACATGTTTTGATGAATGTAATGTTTCAAGACATGCTCCAGACATATTATACTCCAGAAAAATGTTTGGACTTTGCATATCAGCAGGGAGGTGTTGCAGACTCACTCATGTTACAAAAATAAAAACAAACACTGAATGAAAAAACCCCTTGGATTCAAACCAACATTGCATTTTATTTTTTCAAAGTGCACATCTGCTCATACAAAATTTTATTTTTATTTCTATTTTCAGAGCATCATATACAGTCATGTTCAGGAGTGAAAATCCAAAGGAATGAATTAAGTCTTTGAACTACCAATACACTCTTAAATCAACTGAACAGCAACACTTTTCATTTCTCCCACCTGCATTTAAACATTCCAAAATGTGTATACTGTTTGTTTTAGAACAAAACGTATATAGTCCTGCACTAATATTAAAATGTCCATGTTCCATAACGGTAAGCAGAGAAAACATGTGTACAACTCCCAGAAACTTAGTGCTACTTCATCTCAGGGAGCTTTCATGTGGTGCAGCAATGAAATATGAGCACTAAATCTTTCCCTAGGATTCACGAGAATACGGCTTCTCGTTTGTGAGTTTTCATGTGGACCAACAAACTATCCTGTCGACTGAAACTTCGGGAACATGTTATACAACAATGTGGCTTTTCACCTGTGTGAGTTCTCTTGTGGAGATGCAAATGGCCCTGCTGACTGAAACGTTCCCCACATGTTTCACAAGAATAGGGCTTCTCACCTGTGTGAGTTCTAATGTGGCGTGTCAAAGCAGTGCGTACAGAGAACCTTTTCCCACATGTTTCACAAGAATAGGGCTTCTCACCTGTGTGAGTTCTCATGTGGCGTGTCAAAGCAGTGCATACAGAGAATCGTTTTCCACATGTTTCACAAGAATAGGGCTTCTCACCTGTGTGAGTTCTAATGTGGCGTGTCAAAGCAGTGCGTACAGAGAACCTTTTCCCACATGTTTCACAAGAATAGGGCTTCTCACCTGTGTGAGTTCTCATGTGGCGTGTCAAAGCAATGCGTACAGAGAATCGTTTTCCACATGTTTCACAAGAATAGGGCTTCTCACCTGTGTGAGTTCTCTTGTGGAGATGCAAATGGGCCTGCTGACTGAAACGTTTCCCACATGTTTCACAAGAATAGGGCTTCTCACCTGTGTGAGTTCTCATGTGGACCGACAGATTACTCTGTGCAGTGTAACTTTTGCCACAGATTACACAAATACTCATCTTATTACCAGAGACAGGTCCTAACTTCTGACTCAATCTACGTCTTTTACGGACAGTTTTGCCACACGTTTCCTCACAAAGCATCTCTTCTTGTCCAGCCTGCTTCACTGAAACCGTAAAGTTTTCCACACGGTCACTATGAAACATACTGACTGTTTTCAGCTCTGCATTTGCAGCTGATTCTGATTCAACATGTTCATTCACATCCTGGACTTCAGAGCCAGGAGAGAAGAGCTGCTCAGTGTCCAGAAGTTCTTCTGATTCACTCAGGTAACTTTGATCCTCCTCATTAGAAGGTTCCCTGAAGGAATCACTTTTAAACTTCTTGGTCAGCTGCTCTCCATCCTGACTGCTACCAAATTCCTCCTGCTCCTCGATCTGTGGAGGTTCTGGTTCCTCCTGTTCCTCTTCACACGGTAGGAGTCCTGGTTCTTCTTCTTCCACTTTGATCTGTGGAGGTTCTGGTTCCTCCGGCACTTCTTTAAATTTTAGAAGACCTGGTCCTTCTTGTTCCTCTTTGTTCTGTGAGGGCTCTCGTCCTCCGAGATCTAGACAGTAGTTTGTTTCCTGCTCAAAGCGCTGATCCTCCCTGCAGCCAAGGTGCTGTGGGAGCTCTGGAGAGACAAAACAGAACAAGGCAAAAGGTTCCTTACTTTACTTCTACAGTTCCAGCTTGAATAAACAAAAGAAAAGAAAAGGAAAAAAAACTAGGGCTTTAGTGGTGAAATAGAAACTTTCACTCAATTTCAAAAATAATGTAAGTTAGGTATTGCTTCATATCCACTTGATGATTGACCTCTAATATTTGCACAACATTCTGTAACTGCTGACCATGCTACCTGTGTTGGAGCGATAATAAGACGTCCTGCTTTTAAATCCTTTCAGGAAATCTTCAAAAAACACCAACACGCACATCTTTGTCAGTCCATGTTCAGGAAAAGTAGTAACAGTTCAGTTGTTTATACATTGATAACATGCAATTCAAAAAGCTTAATGTGGTTAATCTATGTTAATGCGTGATGAGATTAATGCAGTCCACATCAGAATGCTCTGATACTGAGTGGCATCATAACATGGTTCACTGTCACTGTGATATAGTTTTACTGTGTGACAACTTGGATTTTCAATTATCTTTTGATTCTTATATTAACAAAATCAGAATGTGCTTCTATTAGAAATGGTGAGGTCTTTGTGGCATCTTGGAATATAAAGCTTGATACATAAGTCTCATTCATAAGTCATTTTTTTCCCACATTTCAAAAGAGTTGTTAAGGATCTATGGTGACGATCGGAGCTTTTCCTTTGAAATGTGTTAGCAGTGGACAGTCATTAACAATCAGGACTCACTTGACTTCGTTTCTAAACTGCTTGCTGGCTTGACATCAGATGTTAGTTAACCTTGAACAAGAACAGCACAGCAGCTTCTCCCACATTCCTGACGGTCAGCTTCAACAGAAACACACTGATACAACACACACATTCTGCTTCTGTCGAACGGTGGCAAGACGATGGAGATCATCCACGAGTCACATTCATGTGTTCATTCACACTTCTCCATACCTGTTCTGTGTAACTTGAGTTCCGGTTTCAAGATGATTTCCAGCAGTTTGTTCTGACGACGAATCTCCTCCTCGTACCGGACGATGGTTTGTTCAAACACGGTGAATATTTCTCCAGCGGCAGCAGAGAGTCTGTCACTGAGAAACTTTCTAAAAGCCTCAATTGAAGTCATTGTTGCTGCAGAAGATGAAATATTTCCTCTGAGATACAAAAACACACAACTCCAATTAACGGTCAAAGCTGCTTCTTCTCTCATTTATTGGAGGATCGCAAACAGCGCTCAGCTTCATACTGACACCTACAGGACACAGGGGGAACTGCAGGTTATTAGACTCACCTGCTGGAGTTCACCAGCATGGATGAAACTGTCTTAAAGGTATAGTGGACGATGTTTTTAGCCAATGAATTACGTGATGAGAATCTCAACTATCGGTCCTCCAACATGTCAGTCACGCTGGAGAAATGCTTGCGACAATTGATGGGCGTTTCCTCGGGAGGAGCAGTAGAGCATGATAGGGTGGTTCATTTTTCATAAAGCGAGTAGCAGACGCTTGGCTTCGACTTTTGAGAAAATCGTCCACTATACCTTTAATTGTGATTTTGGCCAATTGAATGTTAGAATAACTTGGATTTGAGGGATGTAGGGAACATAATGTGTTTTTCCTCACATTAGAAGCGGCGGGGTTGAGTCACGTGGGGAGGCGTGGTGCACTGATGTATGGGGCGCCGAATGTAAAATTTCACTTACAGTGTAATAGGTGACATTTTGTGAACATTTAGGTCACTTTTCTCAAATTTAGCTCATTTTTCTTTCATTTGACAAAGATTTGTTAAAAATGTGTGCAAATGAAAAATAAATCTATATCTAAATGTTAAATCAGGGTGACGATACCTTCATCTCCAAAGAGGACATGGAAGATTTACTGATGCTGGGAATAACATATACTGAAGTGTCGTCGGTCCTGAGGATCTCTAGACCCACTCTGCACAAGCTGATGCGGGCATACAGGATAAGACATACAAAATTTTATGAGATTTCTGATCAGGAATTGGGCGAAACCATCAAGGACAGAAAAGCAGAGCATCCTCACGTAGGAGAGATTATACTAAATGGACATTTGTGTGCAAGAAACATTGTGGTGCAAAGACACCGTCTTTGAGCCTCTGTGAGAAGGGTTGATAACACTGGCGTTGATTCCAGAAGAACAGTAACAGTGGAAAGACGTGTGTACACTGTGCCTTGTCCAAATTATTCAGTATATGGCACATTGACGGCAACCATGAACTCATTCGGTGGAAACTAGCTGTACATGCCGCAGTGGAAGGATACAGCAGAATGTTGACATTTCTGCAGTGTTCGAACAACAATCGAGCCGAAACTCTTCAGGACCTCTTCAATGCAGCCATCAACGAATTTGGTTGACCGCTTCACATCAGACCCGATCAAGGAGGGAGAATGTCCGGATACGGGAAGACTTGAGACTTCGCAGAGGTGAAAATTCTATGTTGACTGGAAGCTCGGTCCATAATCAGCAAATTGAACGATTCAATCAAGACTTGAACAAAAACTGTCTTGATGTCTTTGCACCTATTTTCTATGAGCTTGAGTCAATGGAGACCTTGGATGTGGACAATGACTCTGATTTGTTTTGTCTTCGTTTTGTTTACATCCTCAGGATAATTCGCACATTAGAGGAGTTCAAAGCTGCATTTAACCATCATACAATTTCCTCTGAAGGGAACAGCACCCCAGCTCAGCTTTTCACACTAGGCAGACACCTCCTGACACTAAACTTTCTAGAAACTGCAACCAATGACAGGACAGTGGATCCAGTGGCAACATCTCACACAGTGATCCTTCTGCCCCCTAAACCAACACGACTTGCAAGAACTTGTGGCAGTGGACCCACTTGAAAATGATGGGAACAAGGGAAAAAATATATCACAGAGTCCAAAAATTTGTATTCCACAAAATTATGGATGTGTAATTTTTATTAAATAGCAGTCAATGCAACAGTCCCGATGTAACATAAGCAGAGTGGTGAACATCTTCTGTAAATAGTTACAGTGGAATATTTGTAAATACTCAACTTGAATATAAAACACGAAATACCAGAAAAAACATGTCAGAGTACTTGTGTTAATGATTTTTTTTTTTTCCACTTGCACATTTGTCCTTGTCGGTCTTCAGACTGCACTGCACTAAAAATGACTCCATTCATGACAGTCACATGTTACTCACATGTACAAATGTCACCGATCACACAGTCAGTGAAATTTTACATTCGGCACCCAATACTCCCCTCCCCATCACCTGGAACAAAAACACAAACAAGCGCACCTTCTCTGAAATATTCATGCACATACACACACACACACACACACACACACACACACAGTCTCGTATTTCTATCCTCGTGGGGACCGTCCATTGACTCCCATTCATGTCTAGCCCCTAACCCTGACCCTAACCCTAACCCTAACCCACACTAAAACAAAGCCTAACCCTAAAGAAATGTTTTTGCACTTTTACTTTTTTCAGTAACAACAACATGGTCAAGAAAACACTGTTTCTCCTACTTAGGACCGGAAAAAGGTCCCCACAAGGCACGTCGTTTCACGTTTTGCTATCCTTGTGGGGACATTTGGCCCCAACAAGGATAGAAATACGAGAACACACACACACACACACACACACACACACACACACACACACACACACACACACACACACACACACACACACACCTCCTCATTTTTAACATAGACTGTATGAAATCAAACAGACGTCATGTAGTCTTACATTTTCACTTTGATCTGGGGGGATTATCATTGATCTCGATACATTTATCAATATTGCACAACGTGAAATATCTGGTGAGTTTTATAACTGTCTTAATGGTTGTGACTTTTTATTTGACAATCCTCATTATGAAACATTTTATTTATTTATTTATTTTACAAAAATTCTTAAAAACCAGAGCACACGGGTTGCAAAACAAGCTTAAGACAACCTAAAATGCGTTTTGTGAAAATATGACGTAATGCTGGATTCATAAAACAATAATGGCCGTGGATAATCTGTTAATGGATGACTGATTGTGTTTTATTGCGATGTGGAGCATCCCCGGATAAAGAGCTCTGCTGTGTTACCTGACAGATCAGAGATGTTCCTAATGCCTGCTCTTGCATGTCATAAAGTATTGAAAAGCTGCAGCGGCGGCGGCGGCGGCGGCGGCGGCGGCGGCGGCGGCGGCGGCTCCTGGCCCCGGCCTCCGGGTTTCGTAACAGAAAAGCCCTGCGTGTCCCCGGAGAGACACCTCCGCACGGCGTCTGTCTGGACGAGCATTCTGACTCACAGCTCCTGCTCCACCGGGGCCTTTCACTGCGCATCAGCATCACGGGCCTCTCCCGGCCGGCACCACTGGGTCTGTGTGCCACTAAACCTCTGCCCCACTAATCTTTATTTTCTGGTGGGACAGACAGCGATTGCACCCTCCCATTTACAGATTCCTGTCTGGCGGGCGGCTGATGGGTGTGTGTTTAACCTCACGCGGTGTGACAGCTGAGATTTGATTGTGCTTTGTTGTGCGCTCGCTCTGGTTTATGAAGAGAGGTCTGTTCGGCTGCTCCCTGTTTCACACCGAGGGACAGTAACTCAGCAACTCAGCAGCACGCATGGAAATACAGTTATTTCCATTTCAGAGTGTTATTAAGGGACATACACGCAATGAAAGGTTTGGCTAAACATCCCGAGCTACCATTAAACAAATTAGATTTTAAAAAAAAATATTGAAAAACATTAAATTCAGCAAAATAAGACCCAATTCAGCATTTCGCTCATAAAAATTCCCTTAAGTAGAAACATTTCTCCTGGATTTATGCAGCCACTTGATGTTGAGTCCAACAATATCATGTACTATACGCAAAAATAATCCTAAATACGACTTACTAAGCGCTGGGCGTTTGTTTGAAAGGGGACACTGGTGCTGCTTTAAATAATTGAACAGAGATTTTTCTTTTATTTCATATTTTCAAGTCGAGTGTGTAAATCAGGTGCAGAGTCCGGGAGAAATTCATCCATTACCAAAGGAAAACACTCCGAAGTGTCTCCCTGTGGCTTTTTACAACATTTCACTTAGAAATGTTTTGCTGCACAGCAGATAATCTTTCAAATTTAATCATATCTTATAGTTTGATATCAAAAAAGGCCCATAAAATTAATGATGTTTGATCGTTTTATCAACTAATCCACATCACAGAGCGATGCAGCAGCAAGAGTTCTGACAGGAACCAGCAGGAGAGATCACAGTACTCCAATATTAGCTTCTCTTCACTGGCTTACAGTTCAATCCAGAATTAAAAATCCTTCTTTCAGCCTATAAGGCTCTTAACAACCAGGCCCCATCGTATCTTGAAGAGCTGCTGGTCCCATATTTGCCCCAGGAGAACACTTGGCTCAAAATAATGCTGGGATACTTCATAAAATGCAGTAAAAATTCATCTTTGGGCTTGATGGTGCAGTGGTTAACACTCTCACCTCACAAGAATAGAGTCTCTTCATCAAGTCTGGACTCTAAGTGTTTTTTTTTTTCTTTGTGAAGTTTGCATGTTCTCCCAGTCTTCTCAGAATATTCATACTTCATCCCAGACTCTAAAAATGCGTTTGACTTGAACTGGAAAGGCTCATTCGCCCACAGGTGTGAATGTAAGTGTGTGTGAGAGTCTTGTGATGGACTCAGGAAGTTCGCCGCGATGGCCTGAAGCTGGGTGACGCGCTGTGAAACACGGATGGATGAATTCAGTATGGAGCCACGAACAGCTTCAGCACTGGGAACGAGGAATTACAAACATTTGAACTGATTTTCTAATTGAATTGTGGTTTGAGTTTGGCAGGTCAGAAGCCTCAAACTCCACCGCTCTGTTTACGTGTCTCCTCAGAGATATTTATCACTTTACTTCAGTCCCCGGACAGATTCAGACACTACAGTCAACAAGCCATTTGTTTACATGACAGGAGCTGTGTTCTCCAGGTTATTCATCCAGGTTATTTATTGAGGTGCTCTTGTATCAACAGTGCGCCGTCGTTAAGGAGTGCCTTCGTACACGTTTGTCTCTACTTTTAAAAAGCGATGCATACTCTCAGGTGAAGCCTCCCCTCCCCTCTCCCAGCAGTCACTGTTGTTGTATACAACGCTGTGCCCTGATTATTATTTAGGTCAGTCGTTACACCTCTTGACCTTTATTTCTGCAGCTCGGCTGAAACATCACTGTTGACTGTTTAAATACTGACGCCGTTCACATGCCAACCACATAAATATTGTCTAGAAATGTTGCTGCGCTGTTACAGCATCCTTCTCTCTGCCATCTCCGGTCTGTCCTGGCTTCATGATCGCTGGTCTGACCTGCATTTCGCCGCCTTAACCTGCTCCTCCCTGCTGACTAAAGGCATCTTTGAAGTAAAAAGTCACACTGACAGTGGAGTAGTGATCTACAACTCTTTAGCCCTGATTGGAACGTGACTGTATTTTTATGTGCATCATAAAGAAAACAACTTTGAAAATGTTATTATTCCGAATGCTTGCATGCAAACAGATGACGCCTCTCATGAGAAAATTACTGTCAGACTTTTTTTTTTTTCTCCTCAGTCTGTTGAAGTCTGTTGGGCACGTTTTTGCTGCGTTTGATAAATAAAAAGTAGTTGTAATGTTGCTCGTATTGAGATCTGAAGTGCGACTGTGGAGGTAACATTCAGACAGTGAAGACTCCAGTTGTAAAATGTCAACAGTCCATCGTGGTAAATTGCTTGCTGACAAATGGCCGTTATTATGAATACTTAACGGGAAAACGACTTAACGAGATCACTTTGTTGTGCAGGAGGCAATCAGCTCCACGCAGCATCCAGATCTTCAGCAGCCGGTTGTTTTTCTGTTCAGGCCATTAAATCATATTAACCCTTTTCCGCATTGGCGATCTCAGCAGCAGGCTCATGACAGTGACGAGAAATTCTGCACAATGTGCTTTTTGTAGGGTTTGTTTTGATGGATTTGATGAATATGCAGCTGAGACTAAAATGTTTAATTTGTGCTGCGATTTGGTGACACAGGTTTCTTGGAACAGGCTGAATATGTTGTGCTTTCTCGCACGAGGCCTCCCTGAAGCTTCTTTAATATGCTAAAATGAACCGCGAGCTCCCGTCCTCTGATGTTCGGGGGCGAAGAGGGAAGAAAAAAAATCAAGCAGAGGCGGAGACGTGAGCATTCAACATTCAGTCTCAAGAAACAACAAACACGTCCCTTCAACCACATCGCTTCAACCTGTATCCCCTCAGATAAAGTGCAAAGGTCAGTCTGGAGCTGCTGAGCTCCCCTCAGGGGCCTGAGCGTGACGCACAAGAGGAATCAGAGCAAACAGCTGCTCTGCCCTCCATTCCTTTCACTTTTTTCCTCCTCTCTCCACTCCAGCGATTCACTCACACTCTCTCTTAGCATGTCTCTGTCGGCGCGTATAGATCCAAGCCGCGTTGAAATTGCCGTTCTTTCATGTGTTTTCTTGAGCGGGCGCCAGAGGACGGCGTGTTAACGGCGCGTGACGCAGACAGGGGGTGAGGGACGGCCGGAGCAGGGCTTTTCATCGTCTCATTAGACGACATGTTTGTGATTTATGCCGTTTGACGGAGGGGAATGACGCAAAATGTGAAAGTTAAAACCGGGACGGGTTCTGCTCATCTTCTGCTGCGAGTCTCCGGCTTCACGGCCTTTAATGAAAACCCTGTGATTCCGCACAATGTTCACTATTGTGCTGCATTCCTGGCTGAGGGAGGCATTTCCGAACAGGGATCGACCTCAGGATCCACGCAACATTTTCAGTGGAAGTTCTGTCTAAAAGGACGTTATTCCAGCGGGGAGCAGACGGAGGTTTTAGCAGAACTATTAGTCATCGACATGTGAAAGCTGCGTACTCGAGTGCAAAAGCAGCTGTTGCTGAAGTGCGTCTTTGATCTCGGTTTTATGGGGCTGCGTGCAGTAAATGTGGTGTGGGGGGGGAAAAAAAGAAAAAGACTACAACAGAGGAGTTGTTTCACTTCCTAAATTACATTACATAAGAGCGATGGTGCCAGCTGTTGATAAATAAACAGTAAATTCTGGACGGGTAACTCAACTCATCCAGTGAGAGGCTGTCGTGTGTGGAATAGTTTAATCACAGATGAATTACCCGAAAACAATTAGAAACCTGTTCAACACAACCAGAGCATGGAGTTGACCTGCTAATGTCGAGCAGATAGAGCAGGAATTCCATCTCATCGGGACCAGACCAGAGAAATTAGCAGCATAAAGGGCAGAAATATGCTCGACGGCGAAAACGCAGATGCCTCCTCGTCGCTTCCCATCAGAGGTCGGCTCGGGACTCGCTGGAGGGATTATATCTCTGGTTTAGTCCGGGAGCGACTTGGGGCTCCGGAGCCGTTTTAGCCTGAAAGCCTAATGTTTTGCTAACCCTGAGCTAAAAGGTTAGCTGTGATAATGGGGCTGTTTTTTTTTTTTTTTTTTTTTTATTGTAAAATAAAAACAGTACACAGTGCACATCACTTTCGGTTGGCACGTCATGATTTGCTGCAGAATTGCCTCAAACTGCTACTTAGTGTGTTTCGTGCATAATGAATGAACTGAATAATCAGTGTGAATATTTGTGTTTATATTGAGGAAAATGGTTCCTTTTGGTCTTCAGATTGCACGGCTCTGCAGGACAAAGGACAGAAAACGTTCTAGTCCCTCCGAGATCATAAACTAAAGGCTGCTCTCAGCGTTTAAGGGTGTTTTTATGACCTCTTTCCCGAGCGTCTTTTTTACGTTCTCTCGTGATTCATGAAGGAATCTTCCCTTCTGGCTTTTAGAGGAACCTGTAAATTCATGGAACATCTGTACCCGACGCAGGAAACATGTCGCAGGCTGCATCACATGCTTCTTTCGTTTTCTTTTATGATTTCTTCTTTTTCAGATGTTGTTTTCTCTCTGCAGCTTTGATCTGTGCCGAGTTTCTCTTGCAGCCTGTGAGGCTGCTTTGTGCAGCACAAACAGACCTGTGGGGATTTGAGTGCGGTTCACTTTAGGGCCGGTTCACCGGTCAAGCTATATTCTTCATTGTTAAACGCAGAACTGTGCTTTTTTTCTTCTTCTTTCTTTCTTTCTTTCGAAGCCCATTGATTTCCTGGAGTGGGATTGCATTGATAATAGAGGCTGAACTATTTTCAGTGCTGACGCAGAGGCGCGGGGTCGAGACTGTCGGTGCTACGAGCCGGTGACTTCACTCCGCCGGGTTAGATAACGGCGGCCGGGAGGCGTGACGGGCCACGCCGGCGGGGCTGTCACCGACACCGGCGGCCGCACCGAGGGGCTCGAGGCCCCGGTCTGACTGGCTGCCGGCAGTGAGGGCGGCGGACCCCCGCCATGATGGTCCTCCGTCACCGCCGGCAGCCGTGCTGCTGCACACCGGCGCAGAAACCGGCGGAGACGTGTCATTCACACCACGGTGTGTGGTCTGTGCGTGCGTCCCTGTCGAGCGAGCGCCGACAGGCACATCAATTACATCTTTCTGAAGGACCTCGGCATCCTTTACCCTCATCTCTGACATCCAGCTGAGAGGAGACTCTGTCTTTTTCAGATGACTGCACAATACGTCAACCTGCTATGTCTCCGAAAACAACGCTTTCCTGAAGACATACTTTACAGTTTATTGAGTTTTTTAATAATCTGACATCTGCAGTCCAAACACACGTCTTTCACTTGAATCTTGCCGGACATTTTGACACGAATATGAAGCTTGTTTGTCTTTTAGACGTCGGCCGCTCTGACGCTGGCGGAGAGTTCGACTCTGGTCCAGACTGCCTGAGCCAGGAAAGCTCGGACGTAGAAACTTTTCCTGCCTCCAGACCATCAGTCACGGTCCAGACAGGCGATAGATGTGCTGTGGTCAGTTAGTTTTGTTGAATTTAACTGAATTAAACAGAACAGAACGTCCTGGGTTTTTGGCTCACGAGTAACAAATGTTTACACTGAGATACATCTCCTTCTGGTGCACATTCACGGCAGTTATTGAGGGGTAAATCATTGTATTTTCATCATCTTTCCAAATTCTCAGCAGCTGGTTGTTCCTGACGTTTTCATGCAGCAGGCCTCCAGTGGATGTCCAGCATGCACGTGCACTGTGATCGATCTTTAAGTAACTCAGAGACTGGAAATGAAACATTATTAGTGTTGAATGACTGTAACAGAGACCGATTTAATCTCAGGAAATCTGAGAGTAATAGTAGCTGCTGATTGGAATAAAATGAAGAGAACATTTAATGGGTGTTCTCCTGCTGCAGCTCCCGTCCAAGTTTCTTGTTAGCGGCGTTCAAGCTGCCAAGACGAGACAGGAACGAATTTCTGCCTTCGAAACATCAGAAATAGCTTTGAGTTGTAGAAACGGTCGGGAGAGAGAGAGCGGTGGGGATAGATCCACAGACAGTGAATTTCTGGAAACAAGCGTCTCTAAATGTTTTGACCAAAATGATTCATTTAAAGTCGTAATGGACCGTGTAGCGTAGTGTCTTTCAGACTCAGACACTTCCTCTAATCATGTCCGCGGCTAGTAAATAAAACCACCTGCAGACGTGGACGTGTCAGGCCAACCAACGACACGGATCACAGGCAGGCTGCTCAGCAGGCTCAAAGTCTCTGACGCTCACAAAACAACCTCCAACTGTGTTCATGCATAAATTAGTGCGACTGCAATATTAATGCATCATGATGACGGAATAAGGAGATCTCATTATATTAATGTATTTTACTAACTTATGCACGGACGTTACAGTCCTATTATTTTATTGTAGATGCTATAAATGATATAGATACATCTCAAAGTGTTCAGGTCACTCGTCATATGGACTGTATTGTACAAACGTGCACGTTCAAGCACCAAATGGTTGATAAGACTTCACTCAGGAACATGTCTTCGTTTTCATAAATTGTTCTTAAATAATGTCTTCTCATCGTGCGACTTGCAGAACATGAGCGCACACTGCCATCTCTGTGAGCGTCTTTATGTAACAGTTGGAGCTGCAGCCTTGGGGTCAGGCGGCTGTGAGTCTTAGCGTGCAGCCGCTGCTCGGGCGCTGTTTGAACAGCGGCTACGTGCGGTCGCACGGTGGTCAGCGCGCCGGAGGGCCGGGGTCAGGGGTTTCATCCACTCGAGGGCTGGCGGCCCGACGAGAACGGGAAGAAAATGGAGTGATTTAAACGCTGCTGACAGGCCGGAGAGATGAGGAAAAGTGAGTGAGGTCTTTTCCAGAAAAGAAGCAGCTCGTGTGGAGAGGTCACGGATGGATTTTGTCACTTCAAATTACTCATCCGGATGATTTCCCTCTGCGGAAAATGGCTTCTTCTTTATGGGTGCATGTTGTTCATTCTGTGGTCGTGCTCTACTTTTGGTTTCTGCAAAAATAAATAAATAAAGTGCACAGACAGAAGCAGACTGGATGTGATATGATGCTTCACCGAAGACTTTTTGAAGACAAGAGCTGCAGGAATGCTGTGTGCAATGATGTGGAATTTATTCATGCAACCTCTCTTACGCACAGAGTTACCTCAGAGCAATTAAACTATTTAGGTTTCATAATCTGGAAAACCGAAGATTAAAATCCCTGCTTTATGCAATTAAACCCCGAACGTCTTTCCCACCGTGGTAAATCAGAAAAAGAAAGAAAGAGTGTCTCATTATATTGAGTTGATTTTGCTGTTCGCCAACTGATCCTCAAGGCCCCCGCTGCGTCTCACGTCACTTGTAATCTTCTCTGTCTGTGAAGGTCTTTCTGAGCTCGGTCCTATACCTGATTAGTCAATCCGAGGCGTCGAGCCTGAGGCAAATAATTAACCTCTAACGCAGCAATTATTCTCCAGAGGCAAAGGCAGCATTGAGAGAGTGAGATGAACTGGACTGGATGTGCGTCATACTTCATTTGTGAAAGGTCTGAGTGTGTTTCAGCGGCCAGTCACACACTTCAGATGACCTGTTGATTCTGAAAACCGTTTCGTTTCCTCCTTTACGTCAAGAGGCAGCCAAAACCCCGGCAGCTAAACAGATCCTATCGCCGTCAAAACGAGGGGAAAATGATATTGTGTTTACCTTTTCAGGCTCTAATAGGATGTTTTATGGAGGAAAGAGGAAGAGAAACCAGCCAGAGCAAATTAAAGCGTTTCAAAATCAGGAAACAACGAATTAATTCATGTTCTTAGCAAAGAAATAGAGACTGTGCTGTTTACCATCCACAGGGCAGAAAAGGCAGAACCATCATTAAAAAAAGAACAAACTCAGACATAAATCACGCTGTGCACAGATGAACTGAAAACACGTGTAGTATTAAAGTGAAATGTTTGTAAAATGTTTATTAGTTTTCATGACATTAGCGATGAAGTTACACTTAATGAGGTTTGTGTTCGGAGCACATTGATCTACTTACAGGTTTAATGCAATGTTCTCCATCTCCTGCTCACCGAGCCCGATGGCAGCCGAGGCTTCGTGTTTACTAATCCACTAAACTCCTGTTTGCCGGAGGAGTGACACCTGAACCGACTCATTACTGCAGGAGGTTCTCCCAGCATGACCCTCGATCCGCAGAGGTCATGATGCACCAGCAGCCTGAAACCAGCTCCATCCGACATGTCTGCATGGGAGGATCTCAGATCCGGTTTGTCCACGATTATATTTTTTTGTAAAACATTTCCAGCAAATTCTATCAAAGCTCCAGAGTGCGTCTGATTTTTGCAGAGGGATCAGTGCAGCGTCCTTAATTAACCCACATGATGGAAATGAAACGTTATAAATCAAATTTAGATTGGGTGTGTGCAATAGAAGAACCTGATGCAAAGGAGCAGCAAAAGCTCAAACTGTGTAACATACTGGCGTTTAGTTCATATTTATGGAAGTGGTCTTAAGTTAATTAATTCTTCAGGTGGTTTATTAGCTCACTGTACCATCTTCTGGTATAAAATGGTATTACAGGTCTGACGAGGCTGCAGCTAGCTGCTCGCTTTCTTTACTTCGCCGATTTAAATATTTTACACGACATAACTCACATATGATACCTTTTAAATACAGGCTTTGGATTTTAAACTGACTGCATTTAACCAATGACTGAATTGAGATTTGGCCAAGTCGCTGTGTGAAGGCGGCGTTCCGTTTAGTGCTGCTATTTAGATCAGAGAAGTAAGAAATCTTTGTCGCAGATTTTTTTTTTGACTCGTGTCATGAAATCAGCCTCGCTTTGCTGATCAGAAGAGACCCACGTCACTGTGCTGCCTGGTGACCTCTGGGATGACCCCGTGACGTCGGAGTTCGGAGTGGGGGATGGAGTCCAGGTGCTGCGTGATGTGTTATCTAATCTGCAGCTGATCTTCTGTGTTCTGACTACTTTTCACCTCCGGATCGACACTGTTTGATGATGAGGCTGGCGGTTCCGGCCTCCAGCGAGCCACGCGTCCACCTGACGTCAGGGATCGGTGAAACCGGAGCTGTTATTTTAATCTGGCTCTCGTAAACACCTAGAATGAGTCACTCGTGATTTCTGAGTGCAAAAAGTCACCAGTGGCACAAAACTTCATATCAATTAAACTGATTCATTTCAGTTTGAGACCGGATATTGAGAAAAGTTAGAACTGAAGATCATTTAACTACAAATTCACTACTGAAAATAACCTTTCACAGAAAAAAATACATCTATTTCTAATTTCTCTTGCATGTAACAGGCCACTCAGTTGATCCTCTTTGAGCGTATTTCTTAATTGTTGCATCTGTGTTGCTCTTCACTCTCAGGAGTCGTTTCCCTTTTTTAACACCTGCCTTCCTTTTTTTTTTTGATTATTTTTGTGGCTCTAGGTGGAGATGCAAGAGTCCACTTTACCTCTCTCAGTGCTAATTTTGTGCCTGTTTTTAGCTGATTTGTATCTTTGAGGACAGTTCGGAGCTGTTTATGGTCCTTTTGTGTCTCTCTGACATTACTTTGTCTCTCTTAATGATCGTTGTGCATCTCTGAGCTTGTTTGCATCTTTCCTCTTCTGCAGCTCCTGATGGTCCATCCGGGTCTATTGGTCATCGTTCTCTCTGTCTTGAATCTGGTTTTACCTTTTTTTGGTTTATTCCCCTCTTTTTGGTCATTTTGAGTCCCTCGTGGCAGTTTCGTGTCTATTTGTTGTCGGATGATTGGAAAATCTGAGAGAAATCTGAGAAAACCACTCCTGTGGGATCCAAGCCTCTGACTGACACACACACACACACACACACACACACACACACACACACACACACACACACACACACACACACACACGAACAAACACACACACACACGCTGAGCCACTGCCTCAGCTGTGGGTCTCTGCTGCCCCCCTCTGGGGAAATGACACATTACACATGAAGACATGGAGAAAGCAGTGAAGCAACCCATAAGTTAAAATGTGTGATATTTTGGTCAATAATGTCCTAAAATGTTAGAATCAACACCAAACTAACATTTTGAAAGTAATTTAACAAGTAAAGACACTTTATCTGGTCATATACTGTTGAAGTGGAATAGCTGCAGCCAACACTGTCATAATAAATGGGGCATAGTGGTCAGCGTAGTTATTAGACACACCGTCATCTCCCTAAATGATGGTCGTTACGTTCAAAATATTATTTTATATATTATTCCAAAATACATTTTACTACTCTATTTCATTTGTAATTTCTGCTCTTCAGTTGTTACTTAAAACTCAAAGTTGACCCAATATATGTCTGTTTTGGTAAAAGAATTGTTTCATTCGAAATGTCAAAGCAGATGTTTTTCTTAATATACAATTCGTACATTTTTTCACCGATGCTTATCAAAGACTTTTCACCAAATTTCCACGATCAAAACTCAGCTTCAATCTTAACAGAAATGTATTTTTATCCCAGTATTCAAACAAAAGGTGCTTCTCAATAAGAAAATATTCACTGTGAAAATGAAAATATTTGCATCTGCTTATTTTTGGCCAAATACAACTCCAGATAATTGTTCATCTTCAGAAGAATAATATATTGCAAAAATACTAGTGACTTCATACACCTCCCTTTAATTAGAAGGTACAGAAATGCATCATTTCATGTGAAACAAACTTAAACGCTTCTACAGCAAATTATTTAAGAAACAGACCAAACACAGAATAAATGGGCTTAACAGATGTGTCACTCACAGTGCTAAATTTGGTGTGTATGTCATCGCTGACTGCGCTCCTGCAGGAATCATCAAGCATTAATGAGCATTTCTCAGACTTCTCCTCTGCAAATGAAAAGTTTATCAAGCTGCTTGCCTGAAAACTAAACCAACTAAATCAAGCTACATAAACATGGGCGATTACGTTTACTCTGAGGACTACTGCTGAATAATAAATGAAAACAGAAATCAGGCTTGTTAAGAAAAAAAGTGAAATTTAATGAGGTGAGAGTCACTTTCAGAAATCAAGACAAAACGAGACCGTCGATGCTGTCACAGCTTCCAAACTGGGTACCTAACAGTTAGTCCGGGATCGGGTCTGGTGGGTACAAACTTATAAAAGAGGAGCGTGGACACGGGGAGGGAGGAGGGGGGGGGGAGTGAGAGGTCGTGGTCGGCGGCTCAGAAGCGTCCGGAGCGTTCTCTGTCTCTGTCGCGGCGCGGTCGCTCGTGGTCGCGGCCGCCTCCCCGGCCTCTGTCCCTGGAGCGAGACCGCCTGTCTCTGGACCGGGACCGGGACCTGTGGCGGCTGCAGGGGGGGAGAGGGAGAGAGAGAGAGAGAGAGAGAGAGAGCGCCATTAGAAACTGCCGCCAGCTGGTAAGAGTCATCCAGGTGTCTGCATGACGAAGCGGAACGTGTGTTTTACCCCTTCCTGCGACGGCCGTACAGCTCTCTCCTCAGTTCGCGAGAGATGGGCTTCAGGTGCATGAAGTTACAAAAACCCCCACGAGTGCATTCCCTGAGGGGGGACAGAAGGTCCAGGCAGTCAGAAAACACTGGGTTGTTATGAGGAAACTGCTACTTGAACAGATTTTTTGACAGTCTCATCTCAATCTGTCCCGACCAGAAAAATGAGAGTTTGACGACCTCGAAACAGTGAAAACGAAACACATCCACTTCACTGAAGTGCAAAAACAGACAAATACACAAAACCTTTTCACTAATCTATTAGAAACAACCTAAAAATTAAACTAGATGAAACAGGGAGACCCCCAGTGGACAAGATGGGAACAGCAGTTTCTTTATTGAAGCGGTCTCTAATTTTTTTGTTTTCTTTCTGCACTTCATCCAGATCTGATTATCCGGGATGAGTTTATTTGGCCTGTAATCATGGACTGGATGAAGTGATTTAGGAGGATGGAGGGGTGAAAGGTCATCCAGTGGGACAGATTGAACCTTTTTTTCACGCCATGTTTGCCGCTCTCATTGTAAAGTGATGTGATCCTTGTGAGGGTGCAGGTGTGAGTGTGGGTTCATTTCAGAGAAACGGTGAACCGTGCAGGTTCCCGTATCTCCTGTGTGATGAAACCTGAACTCTTTAATGTATGTTCATTTCAATTTGTGGCTTCTAAGGTTTCATCTGATGTGATGTTGTGTATTGTGCGATAATTAGTATTGAAAACAATGTTTAAAATACACATGGCTTCATATGGTGAATGAGACTCTTCAGGTTTTCTGTTTTTTGTTCTGCATTTTTTCCCCCAATGAAATCCTCTCCTGGTGTGTGTTTTTTTTTTTTATTAAGCTCACTCACCCCATTTCGTACTGACGACAGCAGGCTTCTCTGAAATCTGTGACCGGAGAGAGTTCAGCGTGGATGGGCTGCCCATTGAACCACCGGTTATTCAGATCTATCACAGCTTTCTCTGCGTCCTCTTCATACCGAAACTGCAGGAGGACCATCGAGACAACGCAGAGTAAAGATGAGGAGAGAACCGAGAGCTCTGGCGCAGGACTTTGAAAAATCACATGAACAGAATAAAGGAAGCCAAACCAGAACCCGCCGAAGAAACAAAGGCAGAGCGGTAAAAAGGTAAAAAAAGTAGAGCGCAGCAGATCTATCCTCTGCAATCTGCTTGTTAACTCAATAAAATACTGCAACAGCAACAAATCAAGGTTAACTGCTTCCATCCATAAAGGTTTGGCTTCACACATCCCGGTGAGAGTAGTATGTGCAACTGCCGAACGTGGAGGCGAGTGTGTGAGTTTCAAGAGGTGAGATAAATTGTTCTCATAGTAAAGAAACAAAAAAGTAACAGCAACACTGTGGCTCTGAGACCCGACACTCACCTTCACATACACATTCCCAACTAGGTGGTCCCCGAGGTTGTCACATACGTTCATTTCCTCCACTTCTCCGTACTTTTCTTCCATCTCTGTGAAGACTTCCTGTGAAGATGAGAGGGCTACTTCAGCTTCAGGGGGAACGGAAAAACGACTAAATGACGAGACACGCTTTGAAGACTGACTCAAGAAGAAAAGCTTCTGTTCTGTTGAGGCAGAAGCCCGACGTCACAATTTACCTCAAAAAACTCGTCGTAATGCTCCTGCATCTCCATGTCGCTGATGGCACCTGGTGGTTGACAAGAATAAACAGTAAACAGGCATAAAACTGACTGGGAAATTCATTGTTTTGTGAGAAAACATTTCCTGTCTCCGTTCAGCAAACAGCGGTTTGAATCCACTACTGTTTCCCATGTGGAGATAAGATCAGCTCGGCATCGTATTTTCACTCTGAAACTGACCTGTTGAACTGGTTGTTGAAACCCATTAAAGTGCGACTGCCTTCAGCCAACTGAGCACGGCCAGGTAAACAAAGGTCAAGCCACAATCTTTTAAAACAACCTTACCCCAGATCAGCAGAAGCTCTTTCTTTTCTGCATCTTACCAGGCTGCAGCTACTTTAAAATGACAGTTTGAAACTATTACTGAGTCGAGTCAACATTTAAAACATCTGATGTTTGTCCACGATCACAATCTGACCGGACACTGGGAATGTAAACTCAAACAAATCGATAAAAGGTGGTCATGTTCTTCTTCTTTACATTCAGAGATGCAAACAACAGAAAGTCGGCTTGTCTTTGCCAAGTGTTCCTCTTCACCTCACCGAGCTCTCTCTCCGTGCGCTCTTCCCCCGAGGGGAGCGCAGTTCAGACTGACTGGTCAAACATTTTGCCTGAATGCAAATAACATGGAAAAATCTCGTTTACAGCAGTACAGTAAGCCTTTGGTGAAATGTATCGTGGACATTATGTGGTATATGGTGCAGTGGGATTCAACAGCAAACCTGGTGCACAGGCAGGTTGTCTGACCCGGCTCCCCATTAACCATGTTCACACCAGCAGTACACCCACCACGAGTGTCAGAGAGGGGCTTAATTCATCCACTCAAGTTTGTTATGTGCAGAGGTTTTAGAGCCACTTTCAGCGTCTTCATAACAGTTATGAATCAGGTCAACTCAATTCTCAGGTGTTCCTGCACACAGTTGCTGGAAATAAACTGAACGTGTTTCAAAAAGCATCTCACAATGATTCAGCCATTAAGAGCGTCTCTTTAGCAGCGTAATATTAATGACACGAAAACAAAGCCTAGGTTCAGCTGAACTGCGACTTCACGACCCTGAGCGAGTGAGCCAACCGTCATGAACCTCACAGAGCGAACAGCATGAGCGTCCAGGACCAAGACAATATGGTAGATTGACTGGATTAGAGCATTACTCACAGGTGAGTCCGTCAGCGGACTGGGCACTGTTCTGAGGGTTCCGGTAAATATTCAGGAGGGCAATTGTCTGAAACAAATAAAAGTAATTTATAGTTTATCAGAGCACAGTGACAAACAGGAAGAGCTACAAAGACTGCTGGATATGGATCGATTAAAAGTTCACTACATGTGTCTTGTCGATTAAAAATAAATAAATGACTGGATTGTGATTGTTACCTGGCTAAATGTTGGCTTATTGTGTAACCTGGAGCAGCGGTCTCCATGTCGGCAGGCACCAATTTTAAAATAAAAAGAGCAGTTGACCCTGAATGAAAGGTAAGGAGGAGGAAAATTAATAAAAGACAAAGTCAACACATACAAAACAGCTGAATTGTTTAACAAATGTTATGTTTGAGAAAAGTGACACCCACATTGAAAGTGGGTGGAAAATACATCAAGAAGACTTGAAAACATAACACTTCTTCACAGTAATCTCAGCAGTTATGCAAGTTTAGAAGCATCTCACCCTTATGCTGTATGTTGATGTGTAGCTCAGAGGACACATGCAACTTGAAACCAAACAGAACTGGTCTTAACCAGTAATATGATATATATGGGGGGAAAAAGCGCTTTACAGGAAGGGCCAGTGACATGGTGGAGGGAGGAGATAGACTCTGTTCAGGTGGTCTCAGAGATGACTGCAAACTGAGGTCCGTCTTGAGGAGTGACTGTCACTATCTCCACGATGTCCTGGTCAACAGCAAGTGTACCTTCTGCATCAGACTCGTGCCGTCACAGTGCAGTACAGAGCAGTAGGATAACCTAAGACTCTGCAGCTCTGCCCTGTAAATAGTATTTTGAGGTGTTTTTTTCTGTCAATTCATTTCCACGTATATCAGTCAGAGTTAAGCCTTTTGCAAATGATTGTTTACTTCTTTATTTTTGATTTGGATGAACTGACAAAGATTCTTCAGTGTAGAGTAAGACGGTCAAAGTATTTTCTATTCAACTATAAAACGTATACGTTCTTATAACAAACCGTTTCATTCTCAATTCATGTATATATATATATATATATATATATATATATATATATATATATATATATATATATATATATATGTGTGTATATCTTACATGATGCGGAAAAACAAGACATCCTGACATTTCGGGTTTTTAACCTCGAAGTTTTAACCTTTTAACCATAAATCACATTGTTTTAGACTCTATTTTGAAATCCAGTCTACCCAGACATAGACAGGGAATTCTTAAGGTTATTGAGTAAAGTGAAGACTTTGTAGCCTGCAAAGTAAGGTGAAGTAGAGGGGATAAAGTTTGCTTTGGGTGAAGTGGCTGAAGCAGATTTCCTCGTTTCAGCGTCAGTCCATGTGTTTCCCATTCAAACAAAGACGTGTGGGCTTCAGAGCGCTGAAGCTAGCCCAACGACAGACAGTAGACGATTCCCGAGAAGGACTCAGTGGTAGAATAACTATATTCAGTCACAGTGAAAGTGGTTATTTCCCAGTGATCGGTTAGCCCAGATGTTACAGCAGCTGCTTTAACTGTGCACTAGCCGCGCGCTTTTAATGATAGAGGCTAGCATGCTAACGCTATCTGCTAATGCCATTGCAGCATTTATAGCCAGAAACTTCAGAGTAACGTCTCATTTTTCAGAGCTATTCTGTCCGGGCTGTGGCCGACATGGACGGAAGAGTCCCTGACGAACAATGAAGCCGTTATTCATTACTTACTTATCCTTTTCTGTCCCAAAAATGGAGGCCAAGTACTCCGCCATGTTGGCTCGCCCCGGCCCGAGCGCAATGAGCCGGCACTTCCGGCGACCTTCACAATAAAAGCACGTACTCGCTACCTTTGTAGTTCAACACAAGCCTCTCCTGAAGTCTGATTTATTGAACAATCTGTGCCATTCAACAATTGTTTAACAAATGACAAAATCAACTGAAATCAATTTACAACTATAATATACTTGATTTTGAAGATTTACCATGTTCTCACAACTTCATGGTTTATTTTTTTTCGAGTGCTTCCTTAGTGTGATTTCATAACTTTAAAATTAAACCATATCAACGCATCAGTACACCATAAATAAAAACCAAAATCCATGCTATAAAAAAAACACTAATTTGACTGCCTTTATTTTGACAGCAAAAACGGAAATATGGGTCAATTGTCATTTCCGGTTGAAATAAAACCAACCTTAAAGTGAACAAAAACATCAACATATGATTTAACAACGCAGTTAAAGTAGTTTACTTCACAAGGAAGCCTGAAACTGCACGTAAATGATCAGTTATACATAACTGAACAAAAAATACAGCTTCTTAACCAGCTGAAGTGTGTTTGTGAAAGTTACTCATTTTACACAATAAAATACATTTCTTCAAAAAACTGACAGATCTCAGCAAACACTTATATTTTCATACATGAAAATAAAAAACTAAACGAGTCAAACGTGAATTAAACAGACTGTTTTATTGAGACATTTTAATGTTTACAAGTTAATATACAAGTTTAATCATTTGCATCCATCATCAGTACTGAAGTACCTGTTTAGGGTTGTAATCAGTTTACTACATGGTAAGTGCATTCTGAACGGGACACCCGTCGATCAGAAAGACAGAAAACCAAACACACTGACATTCACAGTTCTGGGTCACCAACATGACAAGCATGTTTTTGTGGGAGAAAACCTACACTCACCAAACCCTGCACCAGTACTTGAATCCATGACCTTGCTGTGAAGGCAAGAACACGAACCACTCCACCATCCCAATGTGAGAAAAGTAATTCAACAGAAGAGTGGGGGTGCAGATCAGAGGGGGGTGGAATTACATTATTCACCAGAGAGGGAAATTCCTTAATGGAAACTAAAACTGATTAAAAAAAAGTCCAAATAAAGCAAAAAGAGAGCGAACACAACAGGCAGCAGGCAGCTTGTACACTTCAAGTCGATCCTGAAATTAACCTGCGTATACGTTCATATACATTTAGTTAAAAATCGGGCCACAGCATTTGATCATTTGCAGTTGAACTTTTGAAAAAGACAAGCAAATTTGGGATAAATATTTTTTTTAATCGCCTGAAGCAAATTTTAAATCTGGTTTGAAGTACTCAGCAGGAGCACGCACCTGGAACAGAACATCCATAAGAGGGTTGGTCTGGATTACCGGACACTGAAAAGCATTCACACATTGCCACAACGCAAGGAAGATCAGTTTTTAAAACAAAAGATATTTAAAGCGACTATCACATCCAAGTGAAAAACATTTTAGACTGACCCAAACACTCTCAAAACCTGGAAATAATAATATTTCACAACTGCCATAATTTTAGAGGAATGTCATACCTATCGAAACTGAAAGCCGAACCTGAAACTGGAAAGAGACAAAACAAAGTCTAAAGTCGGCAGTTTTCAAGAAAAAAAATCATGGCTGAACTGGAGAAAGTAAGCATTTTTTATGGGCTTTATACATCTTCATCTGTTTTCTGAAAACTTCTGAACAGATAGAAAAGAAAAAACAGCAGAACTGACAAAAAGCAGACATACAAAACAATACCGAGATAAAATAACCACAAAGAGGCACAAAGCAACTAAAACCTGCAAAATGACCACAGTTAGAAGTGGAAACAAAAAAACAAAAAACAAGAGACAATATTCATGAGGAGGCAGGACCAAAAAAATGCAAATATTTACAGGAAAAAAATGGTGAAAATGACACTGACAGAAACAGACTACAGCTCTACACTCAATGTAATCTTAGACATTTATCATTATTTTTAATTTCAAGTTTGAATTATGGTATTTTGACATAAGGTAACGAAATAAAGGGATATGTTGATGACACTGCTTAAAATCTGAAATATGTTTCACATTTTGAATGACACGAATGGAAAAATAAACTTCTATATTCTATTGTTTATACACACAGTGGCGGTGGAAGGGAGGTTTAATGGAAATCCCCTTACACCTGTTGCAAACGCTTTAAATATCTCACAAAAAACCTAAGGTCTCATTACACGGACATAGGACCCCAATGTGTACAGTATGTTATTATAATATCTTTAAAGATAAAGTTTCACATTACATTGATGATCAGGTGGGTTTTAGGAGAGCACTGTGGAGCTTTTTGGGTTACAAAGCATCGTGTTTAAGCTGCAGCAGGGGCTTGGCAGACACTAGTAAACAGATTCGTGGTTGTTTTAGATTTTTAAGGTAAGCGTGAGTTGCCGGTTAGTCTCCGCCCTCCTCGCTGGGGCCCAAAACTTGCATGAAACGACTCGGCCGAGTGGCTGTGGATGCTTCCCTGCCTCAGCTGAACTCCCCCGCAGCCTCTCTCCACGTCCTGAACGACCCGGAGGTATGAGCGTTGGTGGGACGGAGGCGGTTTGAGGAGGTGTGTGGGGGGGAGCTGGACGGTGTTCAACCGGAGGAGGGTGGAGGAGAAGGAGGGGAGGGGGGGTCTGGTCGTCGCGCTCCGACTCTTCCCGCTATTTTGTGAAGCTAACATCGCTAGCCGCTTGCTGCTGCTCCTCGTCAGCTTAACGGGAAAGAGGCCGCCCGCCCACCCACCCCCCTTAAAAAAAAAAACCCGAGGCACACACGTTTGGACGACAGCAGATAACTTTTCCCCCCCACCGACAAACGCCGGAGTGCGGCTGCTAAACGGGCTGACCCCGGTGCCTCCCGGTTAGCTGGATAAAGAGAACAGGTTAGTTTGTTGATCCGGTGGAGAGCTAGCTGCGCGGCTAACAGTCCGTGGAGACGCAGCCCGGTCACAAACACTCACTGCGTACGCACCCAAAGGCGATCAAACCCGCGCCTTTCACCCCCGGCGGCTGTCAAAATGTCTAACGGGAGCTTGCTGGAGCGTGTCGGGCTCGTCTCGGTGGTTTCCCGGTGCTGGTTTTCCTCTTGAAGTCCCCGGTTGGTGCGGATGAGCTTCTCTCGGAAGTCTCGCTGCGCTGTAAACCTTTAGCCAGGATTTCCGGCTCCTTTCCATTTGCCCTATGCTGTTTTGTTTCCGTTTATTCTATTTCCGTTTCAAAAGTTTTCTTCGAGCTCGGTTAAAGTGCGATTCGGGGAGGATTTGTCAGATTTAGTGAGCGCGGCGGGGTTTTTGGGATATTTAGCGGGTTGTTTGTCGCTCGCGGAGCTCCGGGTTGTGTAATGCTGCCTCGCCCCGCGCTGCTATATTGAAGCTAACTTGTCTGAACCGCAGGCCCGCCGCCCCGCAGCACTAACATGTGGCCCCGGGTGTTTACAACACTTTTCTGGGGGATTTCTTCCCCCCGCACGTTTCCCAGCCTACGAGCCGAGCGGGGTCCTCGGGCCCGGCAGCCGGCCTTTAGACGCCGCAGCCTCGCCCTCGAGTTGGCTAACGTTAGCAGCCAGTGAACTGTCCCGGACGGCCAATGAGGAGTCGAGGCTCAGAGGCCTTGGCAGCCTCAAACTGCCCCGTGTGTTTACCCCGCGCGCACCGGGGCAGATTTAAATACCCCCAGCTCCAAACACACTCCAGATGTATTAAAGTTTCAGTGTGTGGTCAACGTTTTGGCGTCTTTTCCCCCTCATACTGTACAGACTCTGATCATGTGCTACTTCAGGAAGACTTCCCGTGAAGTTTACATTTCTGATTTTCTGGAACTTTTTGAAGCAAAAGTTGAATTTAATCTGTTGATCCTGCTATATATTTGGTCTCAGATTGTTTCAACGTGGAACTTCCAGCTGTTTATTTGTCGAAGTCACTGTGCAGCGTCACCTGTGGCTTTCTCAGTGTATTTCTATTGATTTCTATTTCAGGACAACACTTAAGGAAAAAAAGTAGCTTTCATTTAAAATAGCGCTTATTTGCAAGAGTTAGGGAGTTCATTAAAAATAAACTCAATTAAATATTAAATTGGGAGACCTAATTTACTTACAGATGAGTCTTGATAAACTGACATGATAATTTAGCAGAATTATCCTCTGGTTGTAGGTTGTGTTATACATTGGGTGTATATCACACATCAGGGTAAATAACATGTCTATTATCTAATAAACTTTTTTGTGGCACTTTTCATACAAAGAAGCAGAATTTAAAGGATTCACATGACCCTTTTTGGTTCCAAATTGTCAGAATTTATAATTTAGTGTGGTTTTGAACCATTGACCGACCTGTAGAAAATATTGCTTAATTGCAAAAGCCTTTCCAAAACTTCATCTATGTTTACCTCATAAAAGCAGCCACATTCAAACACCTTTCTCAAGAGTACATCAAATTCATCATTGTTTCCATTGGTTTTGAAAAATGTTCTATATGTATACCTTTATTTTTGATTTGCATTATTTGCACTAATTCAGTAAGGATATGCAGTAATTTGTTAAATGTGATTTTTTTTTCTATGTTGAGAATAGTTTTAATAATGTAAAAACACCAAACGGCTCCATGTCTGTTGAAATTGTGGCTACAGACAAACAACATGTTGATATACAGTATATTCAGCTTATTATCTGGAATTTATTGTTTTAATTAATATGTAATTAATAAAAGATGAAGATGGTGTAAATGCTCCACTTGTCTTTAGACTTCAAACTATTTCAGAGATATACACTATTTTCTTTACATCAGAGTTTTTGACAGTGTAAGTTTTGATGCGCCAATCCAAGTAAAAACGTGTGTAAACACGTGTTGGTTTCTTTCTGTTTTCCTCACAGAATGTCTAAAAGTGAAACCGAAGAGATGATAGAGATCGAGATAGATGAACGAGAGAAGCAGGCATGTCTGGAGGAGGGGTAAGAAAGATTTTTATTGTTTTAAAAGCAAATGAATTAGATTTGAATGGAGCGCAGTTTTTCAGTTGTTCCTTGCGTCTTTCTGCAGCGTGGAGGAGCAGACCATCACTGCAGCCGATTTGGTGCAGCAGGACATCGACATCACAGAGCCAATCGGAAATTTGAAGAAACTTCTGGAGCCCCGGCTAAATATCTCACTGGATCCTTTTGAGATTTGCTTACAGGACATTCAGGTAAACATTTGCATTGCAGGCTTCAGCTGTGTGTGTGTGTGTTTCCGGGGTCTGAGGACTCTTGTCATTTGTGATTTCATTCTTCCCTTCAGCTTCATCCTGACCACAGCCTCTTCGATCAGGGAGTAAAGACAGATGGCACAGTGCAGCTCAGCTTGCAGATCATTACAAAACCAGGTACCGGTCGAACTCCTCACTGATCACTTCATGAGTCGTCGTGTTTGACGTGGCTCTAAAAACCCGCGCCGTGTTCCGCCTCCGCTCAGGTGAGGAGAAGCTGAACATCATGGAAATAGTGAAGCCGGTAGAAACAGTGGAGGTGGTGATCGATCCGGACGCCGCGGGAGAGGAGGGCACGCTGGTGGAGGAGGGACAGCTCATCGCCGTGGAGCGATCGGCGCTGTCCGATGAGACCTCGGAGCAGGTCACGCGCTGGGCCGCAGCTCTGGAAGGTTATCGCAAAGAGCAGGTCCGCCTGGGTATCCCATATGGTGAGGAGCGCTTCATCACCTCAGTGTGGAGCTGACTTTCCTCTGTCGCTACGCTGTAGTAACTACTCCAAACACTCTCTGCATCCAGACCCCATGCTGTGGACAGCGGACCAAGTCATCCACTGGGCCGTGTGGGTGATGAAGGAGTTCAACATCGACGAGATGGAAATAGGCAGCATCCACATTCCAGGTCGAGAGCTCTGTGGCTTCAACCAGGAGGAGTTCCTGCTGAAAGTACCGAATGGAGAGATCCTCTGGAGCCACCTGGAGCTGCTGCGCAAATGTAAGTCAGAGAGACGCTCAGATCATACACTCTCCTCTAATGTGAGGAGTGGAAAATGTGAGCCTGAAGCTGCCTCGTGTGTGTCAGACTTTAGCTCCACACAGTTTTGAACTTCTTCTTCGTGTCTATTTCAGATGTCTTGGCGAGTCAGGACCAGTCTGGAGGAGATGCCACTGTCACTATTGACCAGCGTAAGACTTCTCCTGAAACACTCACAGAAAGCTTCTAAACAAAATCATCTTATAAACACCTGCAGCTATGCCTGAAGTACGTGATCTCACTGTGCACGACTTGGGGAACCGTTTAACTCACTTGAGAGCGATCTGAGTTAGCAGTAGCTTCATCGCTGTCCCTTTTCTCACTGATGAAGCACCCTCCCTTCATTCTTCTCAGTAAAACTCTGTCGTCTGTCTCTCCAGCCGTGCAGATAATCCCGGCTCAGGTAAACACACACACCTCCATCAAAGTGCTCAAGCAGAGCCGTGGCCCCCGTGCTCCTCGCATCTCAGGAGAGGAGCGCAGCTCGCCCGGAAACCGCACAGGTAACGGCCAGACACACAGCGCACACACACACACTCGTTCTAACACCGGTGTGCACAGACGCAAAACTTCAAGCTTCAAGAATATTTTAGTCAGCAAATTTGGACTATTCTTTTGTAATTGTTGCGCTCACAAAAACTTTAATATTGAAAATGCTAACAGCTACTGACCGCGGGTGCATGTTTTAATTAATGTTTTAACATTCGACGCTGACGCTGCCGTCCTCCCACTGTCAGGAAACAACGGCCAGATCCAGCTGTGGCAGTTCCTGCTGGAGCTGCTCACAGATAAAGACGCCAGAGACTGCATCTCCTGGGTCGGGGAGGAGGGGGAGTTCAAACTCAACCAGCCGGAGCTGGTGGCTCAGAAGTGGGGCCAGCGCAAGAACAAGCCCACCATGAACTACGAGAAGCTCAGCCGAGCCCTCAGGTCAGCTCCCTCTCTGTGACCTCTCACTGAATGTTTCTGTTAAAGCTCGCCCCAGGCTGGGCGAGCTGGTGTCAGTGAACATCTGTGGAGTGCTCTAATGCACTGGTTGAAGTGAAGCTCAGTCTTTCAGAAAGCTGTGAAGGGTGATTACATTTAAAGGGCTAATTAAGGTCTTTTTATTCACCTCTGGCTTCGTGACTGCTCAGTACACTCAAGACATCTTTATAAAAGAAGAAAAACTAATGGAGGAGATGACAGTGTCAGTGTTATTTCTGGAACTCTCCTCTGACTTGACGCTTTCTCTCGTGTCTCTCCGGCTCTCTTAGATATTACTACGACGGGGACATGATCAGCAAGGTGCAGGGGAAGCGCTTCGTCTACAAGTTTGTGTGTGACCTGAGGACTCTGATTGGCTACAGCGCCGCTGAGCTCAACACCCTGGTGTCGGAGTGCGAGCAGAAGAAACTGGCTCGCATGCAGATGCACGGCATCGGGCAGCCCATCACCACAGTGACCCTGGCCACCACCACGCTAGACAAGGACAGCTGAGGGGGGTCCGCGGCACAGCCCCCTCCCCCCCCCCCGCCCCCCCGCCCCCCCTCAGGCTCCGCTGCCCTCCTCCATCGCTGATTGGAAACACAAAGCCAATCCCCGTCGGTGTGGATGAACAACTTTATCCTCCTCACAGTTCAGTTGATGGAAATCAGGCTGAGGCAGACAAGTTTGTTTTTTTTTTGTTTTTTTTTTTTTAAAAAAAAGCTTTTCTTTAACTCTAACCAAGAGAAGCGTGGTGAGGATGAGGTCTTTGTAATTACCGATCGTGTGCATGAGACCTAACGGCTGGGCGTGTGACTGGAAGAAACCCAGCTGTGAGCTTCATGTTGTGCGTCCTCCTATGTAGTTTAGGACAATTTCCACTGTATATACCGGTACTCTGTTTTTGATAGCCACGACGGCAAGTGTATTTTCATATTCTCCATTTATAGAGGACCCGTTTTGTATTTTATTTAGTGTCCTTTCCCTTAAAATTGTTGGACCCTTTTTTGTCCACGAGGGGAAATAAAGTGGCAGGCATCTTTCTTAACCGCTGTACCTGTGGTGTGTGTTAAATATCTACATTCCGAGTGTGATTGCGACAACGAGCGACGAGCCACATGTACATTCAAAATTTTATTCATGATATAGTGAGTGTAGAAAGCTTTTTCTTAACTCTAAGCAAATGGGTTCATTGAACTACACACAGAGGAAGGTCACTGAATCAATGAGAGGAGGGAGAAAAAAAAAAAAGAAAAGTTTCAAACCACTCGGCTTCAGAGACACCCAGAGTCGTGAGCGTCGGTACAAATTTAAAACATTCACCTGATTCGAAGCGTCAGCTCGTGTGTCTGTACAGGTGTGGATACGATGCACAGAGGTGATATGTGTTGTACTTCAAAGATGCACGATATGCATGTCACATTCATGTCTATGATCAATAATTTAGAAGCGGGGGGGGGGGGAGTGTGAGACAGTGGGAATTCAACACCTGGGGTAGATCTGAAAAGGGATAACGGGCAAAGAAGTTTTCACCACGTGACGAACAGAAGCACTGTACATGTATACACAGGAGATGTAGAAAAATAGAATGTGTGCGTGAGATTTGGTGAAGGAATGTGTGCGCTGGAGAAGATGACGACCACCCGGAAATCGACCTGTTCTCGCCCGGGAGGCCCCGTCTGTTGAACTCGCACACCGAGAACTTCTGTACAACCACAGCGAGAGGGAGAGAGCGTGAGAGGCGAGGGAACGGGAAGCGGTGGTAGTGAAACCGGGCCGGCGAGAGCAGGACCTCCGCCGGCCAAATATTTACAGTCCAGACAGTGGAATGATGCGCTTTCATTAAAAACTTCCCCGTCGTCCGATCTCCAGCCTCCTCCAAACAAAAGTGCAGCGACAGTTGGCATCAGAGACTCAACAGCAATGACATTTGGTGGGAATAATCAGACTTCCAAAAATGACAAGAGTGCATAGAACGCAAACAGTAACACAATCATCTTCCTTTCGGATACTATTACACTTCATATATTACATACGTAGAGAGAGCTTTGTTTCTTTGTTTGTTTTTTTTTCCTTTGCCCATGCAGCTAACACAACAGTGAAGCATGGAAATGAGCATAAAGAGCCAAGATTCGGTTAAAGCGAGTCCGTGTGATGGCAAAGCAGACCAGATTCTCAACACTCGTTTTCTTCTTCATATCACGAGATCACAAAGAAGACACTAGAAATGTACAATCCTGCTAAAATATCTAGTGAGGGGGCCCCCGACCCGAGGACCACCATGTACAGTATACCTTATTCAGTCATCGATATTGCCATGCACTACATATACTTACGGCTAATCTCTGTTCTTAATATATTACACATTAAAAAAAAAAAAAAAAAAATCAGAAAACAAAACATTCAATATTTTTTTCTTAATTTCATTGCGGTTTTTTTTTTTCTGCTATTTTTTTGTCCTTTTTTTTGAAAAACAAACCTGAAACACTTGTATCGCGCGGCGGGCCGCTCCGACAGCTCTCTACATGTGTGGAGTGAATTTTCAGGAGGAACACTGAGGACTCGGGGGGTGACTGGCTGAAATGTGCAGGTACAACAGAACCTTTGTCGATCGGATAGCTGGCTCTGATAAAAACGATTTAAGGTTCGCTTCATGTATTTCTTTCCTTGGCCGAAACGTCCTGACCCGAACATGCAAGGATCGATAATAAAAATCATATTTTTTTAACCTTTCAAGCAGGGTAACTGAAAATGAAAGAGGACATTAAAAAAAAAACAACAACAACAAAAAAACACCTAAGTCACTGAGCTTAAAACGCAGAAATAAAACAAGATCCTACTTTAGATCCTGTCTTTTAGTGTCGTGTTCCCCACAGAAGATGTGAGCATGGCTGTGCAGGTGTTTGGGCTCGACACGGTTTGATTAACAGAGCGATGGAGGGAAACGCAGACCCAGGGAGGAGGCAGGGTGGGGGTCAGTGTGGTGGAGGAGATGTTGGAGTCCTTTAGTTCTGCATCTGCTCAAAGAATTTGTAGGTGGGGTTCTCGTAGCCGTTCTGCTGCATCTTGGCCAGGTGGCGCTCCTCTGGCGTCACGGCGGCGTCCACCTTCGAACGGGAGGAGAGCGGATCGAATGAAATCCTCACACGCCGATTCAAAAGAGAAGAAGAAGGAAAGAAGCACCTCTCCCCTCTTTTTTACCTCGATCACCCCGTGGTGGATGGAAGTGTACTGCTTCTTCCTCAGCATCACCAGGGTGATGACGATGACGGTTGCTATGACGACCCCTCCGACCATGAGCCCGATGATGGCGCCCTTGTTGGACCCCACGTCCTCGGCGAAGAACACCTGCGGGGTGAAGACGAGGCTGTGTGTGAGCTCAGAGAAAGGCGGCCTGCGCCGAGCAGAGGTGGACGGTTCGATTCCTCACCAGCTTCTGATGGTAAACCTCATAACCGGCGCTCTGCCTGTCTTCAGTCTCCGTCCGCACCTGGGGTATCTCCTCCGGCTTCAGGGCAGACACTGGAAACAGAGAAACACTGAGCACAACTATACACTCATGTGTTCCATCAATTTAAAATTATTAATATGAAAGCAACAAGAAGAAATGTGGAAGTTATAACATTATAGTATTGTCATAGAAAGCTGCAAATCAGGACAATAAAAACTACATTTTTTAACCGACAGAAGGCTGAGTTCCTTGAGTCAGTCTGTCTGAGCAGATCTGCACAGAGGCAGAAACTCACTTTATCTTGATTTAAGCAGAAATTAGAAAAGCTGCCACAAACAGAACAGGTTTGAGGCAGTCAAGCATTCGAAGCGACATCGACATTGTGGCGCTCATCTGGTCACCGGGTGGAAAACAGGAAACGTGATGGCGGCGTCTCGCTCCGGTGGCGAGGCACTGCTGCAGTCTTAAATTCTGCTCATACAGGAGAACCCATAATGTGTGTGTGCGTGTGCGTGTGTGTGTGGTTATGGAGCACGTACCGGGTCGGGTGGGAAGCCCCCGGTCCGGGATGGGACGAGCGTCGACGGGTTCAACTGCAGGGAACAAAAAGACAACATCCACTGGTTGATGGAAAGTTTTTCATTTTTCAGATTTGGACGTATTTTAGACTGAGATTACATTCTAAATAGGGTCCGACTGGTAGTGAGGCTAAAAATAAACCTTGTCCCTGTGTGTTACCGTGGTTCTCCGTGTTGGGCTGGTTGAAGCTCTCCGGGTGGATGAAACCAAAGCCGTCCAGGCCGGGGTCCAGCGGGGCGGAGCTGTAGGTCTGATCGGGCATCAGGGCGTCGTTCCCGTAGCTCACCCGGCCGTCCACCTGCAGCAGACCAGCCGTCCAGAGCCTCTTTAGCAATGCAACACATTCCTGACGAGGATTCCTGAGCCTCTGAAGTCATATAGATGCAAAAAGACTAAAATATATGTTTTTTCTAACTTGATTTGTTCCCTCATGTGGTCGATCCTGCTCATTAACTCCCATCTTTCTAAAGCGCCCTGTCCTGTATGAAACCCTCGCTCTCCAGCCACGTCAGCATCAAAGTTTCAGCGTGCACGGCGACTTTGCTTCCTCTGTGGTATCCTTCAGTCGGGGTAAATCTATTTATATAGGTGGGAGAGTGCGCTTTCACACACACACACACACACACACTCCGTGCATAATGCGAGCGGGAGCGGGCGGACTCACCCGCCCGTCGCTCTGCAGGGAGGAGACTTGCTGAGACAGCTCCGACTGGACCCTCTGCACGATCACCGCTACAGAGAGAAGGCAGAGTGAGCGTCGGGGAGGCGGAGGAGAGGTAAACAGTCCGCCGGGTCAAGTCGGTGCACGGGATTTACTGCACTGTGTGAACGAAACACTCACCGACTTGGTTTTGGATGTCATTGGCCACAGCAGGAACCTTGTAGAGCAGACCCAGGGACTGATTCATCCTCTCATCGATCACCCGGAGGTGGGTCAGCACCTGGAGGACGACGGAGGGTCACATCGAGGCTTTATCTTATGCAAACAAATGGCAAACGGAGCTCACTGAGCAGCTGAACCACATCAGGTCGCAGCGTTTCAGGCTGTTGCCTAGCAACCTGCTCACCCACTGAGTTTGTGCACGGCGGCCAGGATTGCTCTCGAGTTTGACAAATCCGCCGTTCTAAAACCGTGATCTGTACTTGCAGCTGCGAGGGCGTGTGGAGGCGTACCTGAGGTCGGATCTGCGCCGCCTTCTTGGGGTCGACGGTGCGGACGTGCTCGTAATGTTTGAGCGTGTGCTGCCTGTCCTTCTGCTCGGCGCGCACGTACTTCTTCAGCAGGCTCAGCACCTGGCGCGGCTGCGGGGGGAGGAGTCAGAGGGATCAGTGTCGAGAAAACTAAACTTCTCCACGGTTTTGTTGAGAGGTGAGAGGTGTGTGTGTGCGTGCACGTACCCGTGGAGGACTGGCCTGCAGGGCACTGAGGTAATTTTCCAGAGCCAGGCGTCGGCGGCTGTTGAGCAGAGCCTCCACCCGGGCCATGTGGGTCTCCACCAGCTGCTGCCTCTCTCCCGCCGCCTCCTGCTCCAGAGCCTCCACCACCTCCTGGAAGTGCTGCAAACACACAGCACGGGCCGCTCAAAACACAGATCACTGATCGACTGTTACTTCCATTCATTCACTCATCCTCCATCCACCCCACTTCAACCGACTCAGTTCCTATTTTGGCAAAGATACAGAAAATGTTCATTTCCAAATGCAACAGACCATAAAACGTCACATTCTCATCTGGTTCCTTTCACAATCGAAACACAAAGCTGCTGTTTGCTGGGCTGAAAGACTTTTGAGGTGGTCATTTCCCAGCATTATTCGAAGAGTAAAAATAGTTGCAGAAGAAGATGAACTGCCCACGTCACCATCGATGTGGCACAAACAAACAAAAGACATTTTCAAAAGCGTGCTACATCCTGTTTGGTCCAGTTAGTTTAGCTGTATTTATATGAAACCAAATACAACATCACATGGCGCTTTTACAGAGAAAACAATCCCACATGAGTGAGCGTAGGCAGCAGTGACCAAACCTCTCAGAGGTGGAGGTTTTTTATTGTACTGGTTAGTGCAAGATGATGGTGAGAGACAAAAGAATAGTTTTCCCAATACTTTTAATACTTAAATTGAGCAGGAGCAGAGTGATAACCCTCCCGAAAGGATTTAGGCCAGCACTGTTTGCACCTGTTGTAACAACGGTTTGATTCAATGAACTCAATCTGCCGAGCGCAGCAGCAGTTACGCCGTTTTCTCACCTGAATAACGGCTTTCTTGTCTGCGCGAGGAAGGTTCTTGGCCTGCCTCTCCGCCTCCTCCCACTCCCTCATGACCTGAACACAAAGACGAGAAGCATCAAGGGCCGAAGCAAACACTCCACACGGTCAGGAGTCAAGGCTTGTTGCAGCGATCCCACAATTATTATCCCCCCCCAAAAAAAACAAACAAAAGGGCACACCTGGGACATCTTGTCACGGTGTTTGGCCTCCAGGCTTTCTTTGGCCTTCTGGAAGTCGGTGTGCTCGTTGTCGTCCCCAGGAGCCTCCAGGTACTGATCCACAGCGTCCGGAGGACTCGGGGCCATGGTGGGCACTGGAGGGAAGCAAAAGGAGGGAATCAAAGACGGAGAAGGCCAAAGCGGAGTGAAACAGAGTGTCTGAAATGATGGCAGAGAGACAGGATGGAGGGAAAAAAAACAAAAAAAAACACGCATGTCGATCCCAATGCATTCCACGAAGGGGAAAACTCATACAGGGTTACACTAAACAAGTAGGTTAATGACACACAACAGGTTAGGCACACAGGAGAAATGCTTGGAAGGGTGTATGTAGCTATGTATCGGTCATCCGGGGACAAACAAGGACCGGTTTCCCAGAATAAGTGTGTGTGTGTGTTTAAGCCCAACTGTGTCTCTGTTTAATGTGGGAGGCTGGAGATAAGACGCACAAAGTGCCGAGTCAGGATCAGGGCAGACAGCAGCGCCGCTGATGGAGCTCGCTGGGTGGAAACTGCAAATTGACCTTTAATGGAGCGCCCCCCCCACTCTTTCACACACTCGGCTGGTTAAAACACACTGATGGCTGTTACACACACACGGCTGCTGGCATGGCTCTCCAGCAGGGGGTTAGGGCATGCAGGCGCACACACACACACACACACACACACACACATACATGTGCAGGGACGCATGCTGACGTCTGAGGTTTTGGTGTTTACATTGCTCCGTCCGCATGCTGCAAGAGGGACCGGTTAGTTTTAGACGTGATCACAAAGAGCATGTGAAAGATTTGGGGTCGAAGTTCACCAGCCAGAATGCAGCCTGTGGTGAGGAGAAACAATAATCTGATTCTGTCTGTTCCAAGCCAGGGATTGATTTTTTCCTCCTATAATGGCCGCTTTGGACAAAATAAAAAGCTTAAATGAGCCAAATGAGACCATCATGATGAAGTCAGCCTTTAATTCATCTTTCTTTCATTAGTTTCAGGCTGAAAACAGTCCCAACAGATCCTTTATTTGCTGCTTGTTTAAAAGATGTTGCAAGAAATAATTCTTTATTTAACTTTAATTATCAGCTCAATGTTGGGAAAGCTGCACAACTTTTCTGGATCAAAGCTCTTTGAGATAATCGATTCATCCCTGATGTGTGTTTACTAAAGATGAAGCTAACATTAGCAGTCATTTGTCTTAGCACAGAAATAAATGCAGTCAGACCATCTGCTTTCTTTCCGATTAAAATCTTTGGCTTCATACTGCAGATACAGATTTAACAGAGCTATTCTTATGCTCAGATCATCGCTAACAAGCAGGTAAATAAGAATAAATACATGTTTCTGTCCCAAAATAAGAAAGAAATGTCTTTTCTCTGGTCTCCCGTCACTAAAACACAGAGTAGCATCAGTATCACAGACTAGAAACAAAAAGTAAGATGATTTGTGTTTGGTAAATTATTTCTTTGTGGTATCAAAGCTTATTTGCCTGCTGATTTATTATTTGAGGCATATTTGTAGGAATCATGCATTTGTGGATCATTAAATCTAAAGGAGCGAAGAGAGGCTTGTTCGGCATCGGCAGAGAAGATTCTGCAATTCTACAACCGGAGCAACGAAATCCTGAACTCTGCTGCTCGTCTCACAACTGTGGTGTCATTTAAAAGGGAAACAATTCAGTTTTCGATGGTATTAAGATGGAGCGCCAAAAGAAGAGTTACAACAAAGAAGTATTGGACAAATTTCCACAGTTTTTGTGTGTAGCTTGATTTCTGGACTATATTTGTGTGACTTTTTCATCATCTCGACTCCAGTTAAAAAGAGAGAACACACGACACAGTCTGTGGGTGAGCAGCCGAATGCAGTCGTCAGAGCTCCGAGGGGTTAAATGACACTCAGGACAGCGAGACAGAGAGTGAATGAAGAAGAGGAACTACAGCAGCGGCCTGGTGATGAGGACCCTTCAGGGTTCGGCTCCAGTCCCGGGACTTACACGAGCTGCTGCAGACAGCTAGGCAGTACTCCTCCGACTCAAAGTTATTCCTGTTGCCCCCACAGCCCCCAAACAAGAAGAGGGCACAGCCGCCCTTCTCGGGCGCGAAGTACCAGCGCTCCAGCATGTCATGACACGGGCCTGACTCGGCCTGAGCCCAGCAAACGGCTGAGACACGCACACACACACACACACAGGCAAATTAAAAGTCAAAAAACAAATTAAATGCAAAACAACCAAAACTAAACAAAAACTAAACAGAAGCATTTGAATTTGATGGGAAACTTAAAAGTGAAACAACAGAAACGATGAGAAAAGCCAACAGGAAACCCAGGAAGGAGGGAGCAGCCGGGCGTCTCACCTCGGACGACTTCCTCCACCGACTCGGTGGTGGTGGTGGTGGTGGTCGTCATGGCGACGCTAGCGCTGCGCTCGTCGCTGTAGCGTTCGTCGGCCATGTCGTCCACGTCTTCCTCCTCGTCCGCGTCCCCGTCTCCGTTCTCGTCCCTGTCGAAGGCTTCCAGCTCTTCGTCCTCGTCCTCGTCGTCCTCTGCGGCGGCCGGCTCGGCGTCCGCCTGTCGCGTCATGCTGCCGCGACAGAGCGTCGCCGTCAGGCTCTGAACCGACGGGCGGCGGCGGGCCGGTGAGCGCGGCGTGCAAGCAACCGACCGTACCTGTTATCGGAGTACTCGGTGTCGGCTCCGCCCCACCAGACGTCCGACTCCTCCCCCTCCGGCTCCATGCTGTTGGTTTCCCGCTCGGCCTCCGCGGGGCAGCAGACGAACTCCACGCCCCGGAAACGGTCGATGCCGCACGGCAACAGCATCCCGTAGTCATGGAGGTTCATGGTGCGGTCGCCGCAGGACTGCGCAGATGAAACATGAATGTTCGTCTCGTAAAAATGCCTCAAAGCAGACGGACGAGTCAGACTCTAGATTTCATTGATTATTTTCAATAAATGCAGCTTAACTTCACTGAACCATCAGCCTGCATCGCTTTAAGACTGAAGCATTTCTGTGATGGTCTCATCCCGACTGCATTCCAAATGATTTCTTAATTTGTGTGCATTTGATCAATCCGTGGATCCTGACATCAACGCCAACATTTGAAATAAATGTGCTCACATCTGACTGGCTTAATCATCTCAAAAGCTCACTGAAGGAAACATTTAAGGCTAAATATATCGACTTGGTGAGAGCCTGTACCGAAAGAAACAGAAATACAGAAGACTTATCAGAAAAAAAGAGGCCGACACGGCTGACAGCAGATAAGACGAGACAGCCGGACGACACATTGGCGCGCTGAGTCACCAGATGAAACATAATGAGGACAAAAGGTACGGAGAGAAACAGGAGCAGAGGGAGAGTCGGACTGCCCGTCCTCACCTCTTTGGCCACAGTGTGCCAGTGCAGGTGGCTCTCGCACTGGTCCATTCGCTCCTGGTGCAGGAACTTACACTTATCAGGAACGAGCAGGGCGTCGCTCACAAACTCCCCGACTGCAACACAAACCCAGACAATGAGACGACGTGCTACATGAATCCACGTTAAAACACATACACACATCAAAAATGCGGAAAATGTGGTTAAAGGTAAATATGAAACTTCTTATCTGCATCTCACGATGTCAAAGTTAGATTGTATTTATGACAAATCATAACTTTGTTGCAATATTCAACAAGGTGATCACATATTACATGTTCACTTAATACAAGTAGCCTGATTTTTTCAGTATTTTATGTATGAAATCCACTCAAATGCAATGTAATGTGATATTATAACACACCAACTGAATAAAGAAGAAAGTGACTGATAGTAAAGACTGTTTTAATCAGCACCTGCTGGACTGAGGAGTCTGGATCATGGTTAGGAGACTGAATAGAGCCAGACTTGATGCTAACACAAAGCTTCTCTATTATCTTCTTTCACCACTGTTGTTTTCATTTTCCCACAGACTCTCAGGTCCTGCTGTGGCTCACAGAAGAAAATGTCGACGGCTCACCCAGGCAGCGGTAAGGGACCACGATGTGTGTGTGGCTGCGGCACTGCTTGCGGCCTTTCTTGCACCAGTTGGGGATGCTGATGGGCTGGTTGGCCTCCACCACGTTTGTGATTTGCAGCTCGGGGTACACCTGCAGCCAGAAGACAGTGAGACCTCAGCGTTCTCTCGGCTGTGACGTCGTCAGTTTGCGCGCCGCGCTCCGGTCCACTACCTCCTGGCAGTACTGCAGGATGCCCTCCTTGGTGCCGATGCAGCTCTTGGTGCCCGAGGGATCGGACTCCCACTTGCCGCTCTGCACGTTGATGTGCATGTTGAGCTTCCCGCAGAACATGGCCACCTGGGGCTCAGTTAGCAAGCCCACAGAGTCATCAGCAGGCACCTGCACACACAAGGAGGAGGAAGAAGAAGACAACCATAAGTACAGCTCAACAAGACATATCCTCTTTAAGACGCTCAAACACATTTATTCCCTCTCAGTTATACTACTGAACTCTATTCACACACATCGCCGGGATTAGAAAGTCGGAAGGATGACGGCAAAGCTATGCTACCACTACGCATTAATATATTAAGTAACAACTGATTAAGGCCTAAGCCAGGCAGGCTGCACATCCATTTGGGGACAGAAGCCAAAGAGATAAGCGTTACAGTCACAGGGAGGCACATGTGCTCCTGGTCCGCCTGTTTTCAACTCGTTCCTTTCAGTGGAATGAGAGCAGAAACCACAGCACACGATACTAAATCAAGCCGTGCGAGAGGGAAACACCCTCCTGCCATAGAAGTGGCTCGGCCATCTGCACATGGTGTTCTTTCTCTCTTTGTATCGGGGAGACAATTGAAGGAAACGGCAGTGTGTTTGGCCTTCTGGGCTCTTTACTTCTCTGGCAGGCAGGCGTAAGACGGGACTAATGCTACAAGCTGAAAATAAAGCGCTCGCCATGAGGCCATCTGCCGCCCATCTTTAAATGACTAATTCAGGCTTGATCCTGTGTTTCCTCCTTCACATTTGGGTAGCGAGAGCCTCCTCTGAGCTCAAAGTCATGCCTTTCTCAGTGTCGGCGTCAGAGGGGCACTGGGTGCTGCGGTGGGCTCACAGAGTGTAGGGCAGCCTGACATGATACCACACTTCGCTTTCAACTTTTGTCTTTTCTCACCAATTTATTGTAAAAGCCGCTGCTGCCTTGAATCCTCCTCTACACCGACTTTGCTGTAGCTGTGACTCAGCCCATATATCAACATATATGTGTTCAAATGTGTAAATATTGCCTCATTTCTTCCCGAGAAGTTTTCCTTTGCAGCATGGAATTCAAAGCGATGAGTAACCAGACACTTTTTCGAGCGGATCGACGGGCGGTTAACAACGCGGACATTTTCAAAGCTGAAGCGTCAAAGTTAATCGAGAAAGAAAGACGAGAAAAACGCTGTTTACTTCCGGGAGAGGTCAGCACATCACGGCCGCCCCCTGTCCAATCAGAACGCTTTGAAGACCCCAGCGTGAGAGAGGACTCAATCCTTCAGTTTCCCCATGTAAACACCAAGCTAATGAATATACTTCTGAATTACTTAATTAAAAAAAAAAATCCAAATTGAAAACACCATGTAACCACAAATTGCGATGCAGTTAATCATCCACTTGGATGTTTCTTCATGAAGATTTTCTTTGCACCATCAGCAATAAACCAGACTGTTCAAATAAGGAGTCCAAGAAAGAAAGAAATTAGAAACTATTTGGCAAAAAAAGAGGACTATGGAGACTAAAGGGAGATATACTACCCCGCCCTTACCTAGCAAATAAAACTCCCTTAGTAGAAGTGCCTTTATTCCACTCAGGAAGTTACAGTGATATAACAGAAATCCACAACCTGCAGTGGAATAACAGCAAGAGTCTGCTGTCACGACAACCCCAGTATGGCCTGGAAACAGCGGCCTGCATCATTTTTTTTGCTGCTGGAGACATTTCAACCAGCAGCAGCAGCAGCAGGCCTGATGGAGAACCAGCTCCGCGCATCAGACGGCTCACACACCGCGGCCTGACTCTCCTCCCTGGACCACAGCAGGGAGCTGCCGGCGCCATCTTGCCTGTACGAAACTAATCAGGCTGCATCCTTCTTTTTTTTTTTCCATCCTCCTCAGCAGTCTGAGCAGCCGGGCCGAGGCGCGTCGAAACACTGCCAGAATGACGGAGCCCAGGCTGGACACGGACACATCGGGCCCAAAGCGCCGCTACTTCCCGAGTTCGATCGGTTTGTTTGATGACATGAAGAGCCTCCGTCATGTTGTTACAGATCGGTTGTCATGCCTGTGTGCACTGAAGTTGGCCTCAAATCCACTTTTTAAGGGAAAAGTTAAGGGGAATTTAACATATCCACAGGATTCATTTCCTTCACATTTCACTGTAAAAAAAAAAAAAACTCAAACATTTGATGCCTTATGTTTTAATTTTGTAACAGGCTAAACTGTCTATATAAAACAGGGGTGTCAAACAATCAGGGCCCATGGGCCATGAAACCTCTTCACAATTTAGTGTTTTTTTTTTTTCCGTTTGTAATGACTTTTCTACAGAGCTAATGCCACTGGGTGTATTTGTATTTTGGACAACTGTATTTCTTTAATGCCTGTTTTCTCGAAGTTGTTAAAAATGCCTCAGTAACCCCAAAACCTGTATTTTAAAAGGATGGTTGGACTTTACTTACAAAATGACTCTCACCACTTTATTTGCAGTAAGCACACACACACACACACACACACACACACACACACACACACACACACACACACAAGCACTTTGCATACATTTTGACCACTGACAAATAAACTGACAAATGGCCAGGCTTAGTATGTCCTATATCAAACACTGATGTAATTTGTTTTGCAGTTCAATTAAATAAATTCATGTAACACAAATAACCCCATTTGTATTAATAAATGCTTTCCCTTCAATTGATAATACCGTGATTTTATAGGTTTGTAAATGAAAATTAAAAAAAAAAATCTAAAGAAGCAGCATGGGGAAAATAGATTTTACGCTCCCTTCATCTATAATAATGTATTCTAAAAAAGATTAAACGTTATAAATTAGATTATGAAGATTTTTATTGCTGTACATCCTCCCTTAATTTTTCCACCGTCACTGACGAATCAGAGGCTAACTTCGGCGTCGTTGTGATTTTCTGCAAAAAGGCTAACCGATATTAGCATTTAACACAACCTCCACTGTTGTGAACTGGCACTTTTACACAGCTAATTCACTATGGGCAAATGCCTATCTGTTGCCGTGTCACTGAAGCTGGGCGTTTAACAGATATATTGGTACAACAACACAAAAGCATCCAGCAAGGCAAGCTGTCAATCACTGACATCTAACGGCAGGCCTCGGTAGCATAGCCGGCAGTGAAGCTAGTTTATTCTGCGCAGCAAATCTGTGTGGGTTATCAGCGACAGTGGCCGTCATGATAAAAATGGAGACGCGAAGAAAAACGTTAAAAATGACTCGGCGGGTGTTAATTTGTGGGCCTGAGACGGAGAGCGGGCCTCGGATCAGCCCGGGACTCCGATACTTAACACAGCCGTCATGTTATCCGCTATAAGCCGCTCACTGCTGTCAGCTCCACTCCCGGCCGGGTTTTAACGCCTTGTTTGTTTTTCCACCCCAAGATCTCACGCCGCGGTGGCGGAACCGTGTGTCCCCACCGGGTACCGACAGGCTGAGTGTACCGGGGGCCCCGCTGCGGGAGCCGGGGCAGCGCTGGCCGACGCTCCGCCACGGGCAGCGGCTCCCGTCGCTCCTCACTCACCTCGGATGAAAGCGTCAAGGTCGCCAGCAGACAGAGCAGAAACGCCGTGTGCTCCCCCATACCGTCCTCCCGGTCCCCAGCACCGCCGCTATGCTCTCGATTTGTCCCGGTGGAGATCAGAAGGAAGAAAGATTAAAACGGTTCTTGTGTGTGTGTGTGTGTCGATGCACGCAGCGTCGGCTGATCCGATCCCGCTGATCCTGAATGTGTGTGTGTGGATGTGTGTGTGGAGCTCCCCTGGCGGTGGCGGCGGTGTGTGTGGATGTGGAAGTGTTTGGATAGGACCTGAGAGCCCTTTAAAGCACTGTCAGATTGTTTCCAAAGAAATTTCTGAGACAGTTAATCAAAAAAATGAGAAATCTGGAAAACACTGATCCTACAGGGTGGAGAGAGCCTCTGAATCCGATGCACAGCCTGTCACTGACAGGTGTTGCCTTCTTTTGCCAGGCGGCCGTTTTTCGCATACTGGAAAAACTCGAGGTGAAATACCAAAAGGACGCTCCAGCTGAAGACAGACAATGTATGATTTCATCCAGCATGTGGATGCTCTGCTTCAGACCCAGCCGGGTGGGAATGAGTTGAATCAGTTTGAAAGAATTTTAACGGGAAAAGACCCGAAATTCACTAGAAAACTCAGCAAGCTCCTCTACAACATTTTAAGAGGGATGAATCCTAAGAAACCAATAAAACAAAAGAACAGAAAAAATCTGATTTGCTGAGCCTTCCACAGCCGACGAGCTTCCAGCGAGACACACCAGTTTGCTTGCAGACATGGAAGAGAAAGTGTGGTGTTTTCATGGGCCCCTGAACAACCTGAACAGCACACAGAGCAGGAGGACGCTGTTGAACTGCGACCCTCTGCTCGAAGTACAGCTCCATCCGAAACGTCATAGTTGAGATGGATTTGCAGAACAAAGAAGCAGCATAATGTGTCGTCGATGTCACGTCCCCAAAAAAGAGACGCAGTTTCATTGGCAGGTTCTTCTCTGCTCTGAGAAAGTCCTTCTGCAGGTGCCTTGGAATGTCGCCATTATGTGACATCGGAATCAGAATCAGAAAGAGCTTTATTGCCATTGTCAATGAACAAGTTCACAAACTTCTTACGAAGTGCAACGCTGCAATGTTAAACATAAGTTAGTAAAAATAGAAGAAAAAGTATATAATGTGCAATAAAAGGCATGCAAGTGCGGCCTTTGTAACAACACATCAGATGGGAGCCACGAGTTGAGCTGTCACATCTGGAGAGTCAGCAGTCTCAGGGCCAAAGAAAGGACATCTCCACACTGCAGGAGCCACCAGACGTCAAACCTGTGGAAGAAAAGCACAGATGCAGCGGTGGTGGAGGCTTCTGCAGGAACATGCTGTACTCTGGGCAGAGCTGTGCCTTTCTCATCGCAGCACGTGCCTTTTCAATAGCTATAAATTCAAATAAAATCCTTTAAACTCTCATCTCACCTCATAGGATTATCATTTGAGAAAGCAGCTGTGGTTTTACTCTGTGTCGGATCAGAAAGGCGATCGATACTGTCCACAAAAGTGATACTGTTTTAAACAGTTTATGTTTCATTTTTTTTAAGTTTAGATGACAACATTTCAATTGAAAACATTTTGGTTTTGCATTTTTATTTCAAAAATGTTGCAAATTTACATGGCAACGTTTTGAAAATGGTCCATTCACACAGAAACAGATGTAGATTTCATATTGGGCCACTAGTGGGAGCCGTCCAAGTCCAGGAGAATGTGGACTGGGACCAGGATGAGGAGATTATGGACTGGAACACGTCTACAAGCTTTCAGTGGCTCCAAGCAGTGCTGTGGGGCAAAGTTTAGCCTTTTAACCGTGAAAACATTGCACCTCACTGAACGAGCTGTGGAAGATTTGTAGCACTGATGATGGCACAAAATAAAAAATAAAAGAAACTTCAGGAAGAAGACATTCAACATTTTTATGAGGGAATGTCAATTTTTTTTTACCCTTTATGTTTTTTTATTGAACATATTAAACAAACAAATAGAACATAAACAATAATGTCAATATCACAAAACAATATTAAAAATGTAGATTTACATTGCAGATATACAGGACTGTCTCAGAAAATTTGAATATTGTGATAAAGTTCTTTATTTTCTGAAATGCAATTAAAAAAACAAAAATGTCATACATTCTGGATTCATTACAAATCAACTGAAATATCTCAAGTCTTTTATTATTTTAATATTGCTGATTATGGCTTACAGCTTAAGAAAGCTGAAAAATCCTATCTCAAAATATTAGAATATTTCCTCAGACCAAGTAAAAAAACAAAATTATAACAGCAAAACAAAATCAAACATTTGAAAATGTCCATTAATACACTCAGTACTTGGTTGGGAATCCTTTTGCACGAATTACTGCATCAATGCGGCGTGGCATGGAGGCAGTCAGCCTGTGGCATTGCTGAGGTGTTATGGATGCCCAGGACGCTTCAATAGCGGCCTTTAGCTCATTTGCATTGTTGGGTCTGGTGTCTTTCAGCTTCTTCTTGACAATACCCCACAAATTCTCAATGGGGTTCAGGTCAGGGGAATTGGCAGGCCAATCGAGGACAGTAATGCCATGGTCAGTACACCAGTTACTGGTGCTTTTGGCACTGTGGGCAGGTGCCAGATCATGCTGGAAAATGAAATCATCATCTCCATAGAGCTTTTCAGCAGAAGGAAGCATGTAGTGCTCTAAAATCTCTTGGTACACAGCTGCATTTACTCTGGACTTGATGAGACACAGTGGACCAACACCAGCAGCTGACATGGCCCCAAACCATCGCTGACTGTGGGAACTTCACACTGGATTTCAAGCAACTTGGATTTTGCTCCTCTCCAGCCTTTCTCCAGACTCTGGCGCCTTGACTTCCAAATGAAATACAAAACTTGCTTTCGTCTGAAAAGAGGACTTTGGACCACTCTTCAACTGTCCAGTGCTTCTTTTCCACAGCCCAAGTCAGACGCTTTTTCCGTTGTCTTGAGTTCAGAAGTGGCTTGACCATGGGAATACGGCTATTGTAGCCCATTTCCCGGACACGTCTGTGAACAGTGGCTTTTGATACCTGGACTCCAGCTTCAGTCCACTGTCTTTGAAGCTCCCCCAAATTCTGGAAGCGGCTCTTCTTCACAATGCCGTTAAGCCTGCGGTCATCTCTCTTGGTTGTGCAGCGTTTCCTGCCACATTTCTCCCTTCCAACAGACTTTTTGTGAATGTGCTTTGAAACTGCACTCTGTGAACAGCCTGCTCTTTGAGAAATGTCTTTTTGTGTCTTACCCTCCTGATGGAGGGTGTCAATGATGGTCCTCTGGACAGCAGTCAGATCAGCAGTCTTCCCCATACTTGTGATTTAGTTTACTGAACCAAGCTGAGTGTTTTTCAAGGCTCAGGAAACACTTGCAGGTGTTTCGAGTTGTTTAGACGACTCAAGTGATTAGTTAAATAGCCTACTAGTATACTTTTTCATGATATTCTAATATTTTGAGATAGGATTTTTGAGTTTTCTTAAGATGTAAGCCATAATCAGCAATATTAAAATAATAAAAGGCTTGAAATATTTCAGTTGATTTGTAATGAATCCAGAATGTATGACATTTTTGTTTTTTTAATTGCATTTCAGAAAATAAAGAACTTTATCACAATATTCTAATTTTCTGAGACAGTCCTGTATATCACCTCCAAATAGTTAAAGTCACAGAAAATAACTCAGTACAAAGGAGGAGCGTCAAATTAAAGTTATATAGCAAAAAACCAGCAGAAAAACAAATAAATAAAAAGACCAGCATTTACATCATCATAAAGTAAACAAGGGGATCACAACAATTTGTATTCTGACATTAGAAAATAGAGTTTATTTGCTCGGGCATTGTTGACCTTCTTTATACTTTTAAGTAGCAAAGAGAGATCATTTTTCAAAGCAGGCCATGATGGAGAAGATTGTGCCATACAGGATTTATGTCCATAAAATTTTGTTATAATAATGATATTATTCACCAAAATGTATTTTTTGGATCCTTCAGGCAAACCCCAACCTGTATGTTTTGGAAAGTGAAGAAGTCTATGTTCACAGGGCTGGACGTCAACCGCTGAGGAACAGATTTCCAAAGGTTTTGGATTGTAGCACATTCCAAGAATGCAGCTCTGTTGTGTCCAAATGGTCTTTATATAGGTGACATTTTTCTACCTTGAATCGTTTTTGAATAAATTCATTTGAAGTATACATTTCTTTGAGAATTTTGAAGCTTATTTCTGTACATTTTGGAGGGATTGGAAATTTAAAGACTTTAGTCCGAATAACCACAACTTTATTTGGGGTCCAGTCTTTGAGGTTTTGTATCTTCTTTTTTGTTCCAGGATAAATTGAGCTGACAAAATAATATCTGAGAAATTAACTATTACATATTTTATGTAAAAAAAATCTACACAGTTGATATTTAAATGTGATAATTTGCCTGAAGAATTTCTAGTGAAATTAATAAATTATTTTGGAATGTTTTTTGTCACCTTCATATATTCTCTAATCATACAGTTTAGATTATATTTATCGTTAAATTTATCCAAATCAAGTATGTCACCTCCTTCATCCAACAGAGCCACAGTTGACCTAATGTGTTTGGCCAACCAGTCCTCCATCAACACAGACCTTCCTCTGAATAAAATGACTCTATTGTTCCATAAAGGGACGTTGTGCTAAAGTTGTGTTTATGTTAGTTTCCAAGATGACAAAACCTGTTGGTGAAAGACAGACATTTAACAGGTAAATTAGATATTTTAACAACAGATCAGTGCCACCCAGTTTGTTTTTTTTTTAAAGACAAATGAAGGTAATGAGAACCAGATCTGTTCACATCCATCCAAAAGGATTGAAGCCATTTCATTTTTAGAGCACCATCCATAATTTTAAAATCTGTGGCCTCATAAGTTCACATGTTTAATGTTATTGTGACCTGATCTTCCTCTGAGGAATCCTGTGTGGGGCCAATAATGTTGGATAGAGCTACTTCTATCTTGCTGCCAATACAGATATTAGTCTTTTATAATCTGTGTTCAGGAGTGTGATTAGTCTCAAATTACTGAAAAATCGTTTGTCTTCTCCTTGTCTGGGTATTAATTTTACGATGCCTTGTTTCACTGTCGTCATTCATTCTTTTTGATCAACACTTGCCTTTATTGCCTCAAACAGTAAGGTTTTAATTTATTCCCAGAAATATCTGTAGAAATTGGAGCTTGAAGCGGTTTGAGCAGAGCAGGATGAAGACCTGAGACCAGGATGAGGGCCTCAGGCTGAACCAGAGGAAGCTCTCCTCTTCTTCTCTCTCTCTTCTCTGGAGGATCTTCAAGCACTTCAGAATGACCCCACTGATTCTGAGGCGCTCTGCCTCCCCCTGCTGGTCAGCAGTCTGTACTGCAGAAAACCGGAAGTGACCCCTCACTCCACCTTTTTTTGCAATGGGCCATTTTCACAGCTCCACTACTTCCTGAAATTAACTGTGCACATTCATTTCCTGTCTTGCATTATTGGCCAAAATGATTAATCCAGGTGTGTCTTATTGCAGCAGTCTAAACCAGACACACCTGGATTAATCAGTTTGGCCAATAATGTAAGACAGGAAATGAATGTGCACAGCTATTTTCAGGAAGTAGTGAAGCTGTGAAAATACCCCATTATACAAAATACAGAACAAAGAGGCAGCATTTAAACATACATTAAAGTTTAACTTTGACTGAGCAAGAGAGTAAAAAAAAATCTCTGATACATTAAAAAAAATCGAATTAAATCTCAGGGCATTGTAATCACAACAAAGTAAAATGTTCAAGCATTGAATCCAGTTTGATTGCATGTTTATTTTTCACCAACCTGAGAGATTTAGAATATAAACTAAAATCATTCTTCCAGTGAATAAATGTGGGTTTAGTTTTGAAATACCTGCATCTGTGAATGAAGAACTTTCCAGTCAAAATTAAGACGGTCACTAAATACTAAATTGTTTTGTTTCCATTGTCCAGTCCCAACAGCACCGTGGTGTCTGACAGTGGAGGAAACAGTGTTTTCCTGCTGGTTTGCAGCTCCGACCACAAAACCCTGAACAGGTTCACACCAAAAAACAATCACTGTTTTACATTCTCAACATTTCCCGAACAAAAAACACACTCTTCAGTGTTTATATTGAATTTAGACACCAAAAATCATTAGTTTGATAAATTTTATATTATGATTTTAAATTGCATCTCTTCTGCATTTGGCGGTCGTGGGTATGAAATTAATTTTTTTTAGAATTTTAAAGATTTGATCGCTTCTGAATTCTTTGAGAGTGAAGTTCCTGCTAACTGTGTTTGGAAAACGTCCTCTTAAGAGGAAAGTCCTTGGCGTTGTGTTCGTCCATTTCTCATCACAAAACTGAAGCCCTTCAGTCTGCAGTGATCTGAGAGTGGAGTTGTGTTTCAATGAAGCATATTTTCTTTAACAAGACAATTAAATGAGTTTGGAACAGACTTCACAATCTCTGAAACCATTTTTTTTTTAACACACTATATTAATTTTAGCACAAAAACTTTCATGATCCAAAAACTTCCCTTCTGGGTCCATCAAAGGGCTTCCAGACCAGACGCCTTGGACATATCACTCCGTCTCAGATATTGATCTGCGGCTGACCAGCATGTCTCTGTTATTGCAGCAAAATTGTGTTTGTCTATCAATTTCCAACACAGTGACACTTGTCACAGAAATGCTGAGAGTTTAACATTACAGCTAAAGTCACACTGCAGAAGGAGATGTATTCCACCCATTTTGTGGAAATTAAATTTGGGGAAAGTAAACCAGAGAGTCTTTGCTGATGATGAAGGATTTTAGCTGTTTCAGTTTTCAGATCCCATCATGATATCAGGATCAAAGAAATTCAAGCCTCCATCCTCCAGCAATGTAACTCTGTCTTCTTTCCTGATGTAATGACATTTATTTCTCCACAAGAACTTTAATCGTGTCTCATTAATGTTCTTGTTTTTGACCCTTTGACATTGGTAGAGCTGATGCAGGGTAAACCAGTCCAGAGAGACCTTCTAAAAACACTCTTCCAGAGAATGAAACGTCTCTCCTGACTCCAGCTGGGAGAGAAGATCCAGCTGTGATCCTTTATTCACACCCACAAGTCTGACAGGTGTCGCGCCAAGCCCACAGGGACTCCAGAGCAGACCAGCTCCCAGTCAAACCACAAGGCTGTAAAGTGCAGGACTGGGGTAAATGCAATGCTGAGGCTACTGAATGGACTGAAGGGAAGCAGAAAATGCGTACCTTTGAGGAAAACCCAACACACACCATAGACATCATATAAGTAGACACCTCGTTGAGGGTGGAGAGGTGTGGCTGTGACAGGTTGTTTGGATGATTTTAAAAAGCCGGTTTCACCATCCAAATACATATTCTATTTCATGTTTTCAGCAGACATTCATCTGCCATAACTGGAAAAGATGCCACACTTTTGTGCCGCTTATGGATGCTCTAATGAGCAGAACTTTCAGACCAGAGCCTGTGGAATTACTTTTCACAGGTAATGTGTTCACAAAGAAAGTTGTGCCTTTCTTATAAATTTTGTTCTTAATCAGTTCAGTGTTGTAGAAAAAATGAGTTTTACAACTCTGTGAGAAGCACACAGTAATTTTCTTGACAGTTAATTGACAGTACAGTGTGTCCAGTGTCCAAGATAGTCTCCAAACCAAAAAATGTCAGGGTTTGTGGATATGGAAGACAGATTGAATGAAACAGAGGTTGCGTCTGAGGCTCTCATGTTTATGGTGGTTGGCATACAAGGGCACTGGAAAGCTCCCATTGCTGACTATCTGACCATGCAGCGCTGTCTCACCAGATACACTAAAGTTGTTCATGCACTGGAAGAACTTCATGCTCGTGGTCTGAGAGTGGTGTGCATGAGAAAGGATGGACATGCATCAACATCAGCATGTGCAACCAACTTGGCTGTGAGCTCAAGGGGAACCCCCACGAACCCCTGAAGACCTCCTTTGCACATCTAGAGATTGGAGAGAGAGTGTTTGTCATGATGAACGCCTGCCATATGCTTAAACTGGCCCGTAACATGTTACAGGTAAATGCTGATTGTTCTAACAAATCTATTTTTTATTTTACAGTATATTGTTGTCATGTTTCCATTTAGATCATTACGACTGTATGTGATTCTTCACATTTTATCTGTGTGCTTTGTGTGAGCTGTGACTCGTGAAGATTGTGATTGTGATTCTGAAGGCCTATAGCCCAATCATGAGCACCACTGGTCCCGTCAGCTGGAAGTACATCGTTCATCTCAGTGAGGTTCAGACAAAGGAGGGACTACATGCTGCAAACAAGATCACGCAGAAGCATGTTCACTTGGACAACCAGAAGATGAAGGTGTCCCTGGCCGCACAGACTTTGAGTCGCTCAGTAACAGTTGCTCTCTGCACACTGAGGGACCTGGGCTACTCACAGTTTAAACACTGTGACACAACAGCTGAATTCATTGAGGTAGTATGATAAGGGATGTACGTCAGAACGTAGAGGGACGAGAGGGAAGTTCCAGAAAATAATGAATGGTTTTTCAATCTTGAATTAATTTGACATGATCTCTGTTTGAAACATTGTTGTGAAGATGATTTTAGATGCTAAGGTTATTGCAGACAATTTCTTTGACAGGCTCTTTGACATCATGAATAGCCGCAATCCCCGTGCCAAAGGATTTAAAGCCCCCCTCGGGGCTATTTACATTGTAAAGTCAAATTCATGAGGGGCCTATGAGCTGCAGTTCCCCCTGTGCCCTGAGGGTGTCAGTATAATGCTGACCGCTGTTTGTGACGCTCCCAAAAGAGAGAGAAGAAGAAACTTTGGCGGTCAAGTGAAATTGTGAGAATTGGCGGGAAGGCTGAGTGTTTGTGTCTCCCAGTCCCGGAGGAAACATTTCATCTCCTGCAGGAACAATGACTTCCGTTCAGGCTTTGAGAGAGTTTATTCAGCAGCGACTAACTGCTGCTGCTGGAGAAATCTTCACCGCGTTTCAACTAACTGTCATGGAATACGAGAAGGAGATGAATCGTCAGGACAGACTGCTGGAAATCACAGGAGAACTTCCGGTCCCGTTCTCCAGAACAGGTATGTTAAAGTGTGGATGAACACTGAGTCTGACTGCTGGAGGCTCGTTCTGTTTCTTTTGAAGCCAGCAGACAGAAACGAAGCTGCAGCTGCAGGAGGGCTGCTGATACGCGTCCGAAACGGTTCTCCCTCTCCACCCTCATAAGGAACTCAGAGTGTATCAGCCCAGAAATGTAGACTCCATTTCCTACCTGGGCTGATACACTTTGAGTTCCTTATGAGGGTGGAGAGGAAGAACCATTCCTGACGCGGATCTGCAGGGAGAGTCAATCAATCAATTAACTGTTTTTCTCTGTTTGGGAGCAGCAACCCATTTATTTCCTGTGCATGAATCGACTTCCAAAAGCTGGACAAATACGATCCACGTGCCGATTAGACACCGTCAACAGACTGTGTGCTGTCCCTCTCACACACCTGCAGCTAATCACCTGTGTGCTCCATTGATACCTTCACCATCCTGCTCCCCCTGGTGGTTAAACTGAAGAAACGATAAATGGCTCCTCCACAGAAAATGGATTTGCTTCATTTTCTATAAATAATCTGCCAGTAAAGAGCAGATAAACAGTTTGGGGAACCTTTTAGTGGCGGTTCTACCAACTGCTGATTAATATAAATGAAGGACATAAAATCAAACCAACCAGCTGTTTGATGGCCGCGGCTTGAGGCTCCTTTTGGAATAACCATCACTATGTGGTTTATAAACGTGCTGTATTTAAGTTAACACTCCTAATATTGGCTGAAATTGAAGAATGAGGAAGTGTCCCACCTAACAAACTTACCACCAGCTTGACTTGATTACCCATACTGCCCTGGGCTTCACGAGAGAGGTGCACATGCACTGTTGACAGTGACCGTGACTCCATCTAGCTGCAGTGGAACTCATATCCAAAATATTCAAGATGTTTTGCTGTGTATATGTTGAACTTCACCTCTCCAGCAGTTAGCAGACCAAACACTGTTGCTGCAACCTGATGGGGAAAAATGACTTTGTAGCAGTGATTCAAACCGGTGATCAATGTATCAAGAGGAAAGTTTGTTTCAGGATGAGCTGTACGTGCACTTAGAATTTGACTGATGCAAAAGAGAGAACCAGCACCTTTTCTGAACCACTGAACACACTGGATGTATGTGCATAGAACAGTGGTGTGCAACCTGTGGCTCTGGAGCCACATGTGGCTCTTTTGCACCTCTGTAATGGCTCCATGAAGCTTTCACAACATGAAATGTGAATAAACATGTAAGTTACTTTGTTATAGTTACACACCACAGTACTATTCTACAGGATATGCCATTCTTGGTTCAAACTGTATTAAAAAAAAGTACAAATAAAATTTAGAAAATTGGCTAAAACCACAAGAACAGGGGAAAAAAGAAGATAAGGTGGCTTAAGAAATGGGAAATATCTAGATTTCTAAAAGAAAAGTATTAAACATTTTTTGGAAAAAAAACATGCAAGACTGATGAAAAGGAGGTAACATGGCTAAAACAGCTACATTTCAAAATTGTCCACGAAAAAAGCTTTAAAAGAGGCACAAAACTGTTAAAATCAGGTAAGACAATTGATTAAATGTGTTAAAAGGTTCATTATTCTGAACTGTAGTTAAAACGTCTTGAGTGTATCCTAAATATGACTCTCCATCAGCTGCATTGGCCTCATTTGAAATGTTGAATGTGCTTTATGGCTCCAAACCAGCTTGACATAGTGGGAAGTCACAAAAATGGCTCTTTTGGTCCAAAAGGTTGCAGAACCCTGGCATAGAACCATAGATGCATGTGCATAGAGGAGAGGAGAGAAGAAGCTCTGTCAGTGAAAAAAACTCTGGAGAGAAGAGATTTGTCTCCTGACTGGAAGATTAATGCTGAATTCTGATTTCCTCACAGACGTGACGCCGTAAAACATTTCACTTACTAAATACAAAACTCCAACGCTAATTATTTCAATACAAACAGGCAGATATTTCCTTCACTCAGAAAAAGATGAGCAACAATCAAGAACTCTGAAATCTCTGCAGTTGGCCTGCAGAACACAAACAGGAAGTAGCTACAGAAGCCCGAGAGGCTTTGTGCTATTCAACGGCAATATTTAAACTTTGACTGCAAATGAATATCGGCTGTAAATGTTGGTTTTCGGCCTCCTTGACTGCCGATGATCAATGATGGTTTTGGCCCTGAGAAAACCATATCGGTCTATCTCTAATGAGAACTTCCTGTTTAGTTCCTTGTTTTGGATTGGATGATCCTGGATCAGTCCTGAGCCTCAGTAAAGCTTTCAGCTGGCCTGGACATTATAGTAACTCTTACAGAGTAATGACGTGTTCAGGTGTTGCTGGGAAAAAAAACAAGTCTGAACCACGTCAACCTGTAAACTTCCCACCAGCGTTTGAGAGCTCAGAGAAGCCAAAGTAGCATCCAGACAGCTTCCTCATTTATTCTTTAAACCTCACAGCTGCTGTCAGGTTTCTATAAAGGAGCAGTTTAATTTGTTTTTAAATGTCTCTGTTTTAAATGCAGCCTGTCCTGTCTCATCTGTCCCTCACTGTAAAACATTCACATCCATCTCATCAGGGAGTTTGTCTTGTTTCCCTCCAGAGAGTCCACAGCAACACTTCAGGAACCAGAAGACGAGTTCCAGTGTGGAGCAGGAGGAAGATGAAGCTGCACACATTAAAGAGGAGGAGGATCTTGTTGAGACGACCGTTGCTGATGGTGGAAGTGAGGATTCCCACCACTCAGTGAGAGACTCCACCACCCGGACACTCACTGCTGCTGCTGTGGAAATCTTCAACGTGTTTCAACAAACTATCGTCCAGTACCAGGAGAAGATTGATCGCCAACACAGACTGCTGGAAGTCATCCTCAAACCTCAGATCAAGTTACACAGAATCGGTACGTTAAAGTGTGAATGAACAGTGAGTGTGACTGCTGGAGGATCTCCATCGTTATGGCTGTTTGTTTCATCCACCACAGACAGAAGCAGGATCTGTGTGTGTGTTATGTTTTTAATATTTCCATCACCTGTATTCAGCAGACTGGTGACTCCAAATACTTTCACTCTTCTTCTCCACTTTCTACTTCAACTACAGCACACAGCGCTCCCTCTGGTGTGGAAGTTTAATCACAGCACCGTATTCCACTTTAGGAAACTCGGCATGTTTCCTCAAGGAAATATTTGCCAGAGCTTTAACAATGTACATTTACTGTGTAACATGAGAGTGAAACACTAAATGTCTTTCACAGCATATCTGTAATGCAGGGATGTCAAAGTCAAATCCACAGAGGGCCAAAGAAACAAGTTTGCTACAAGCCGAGGGCTGAACTGGTTCAATGTTTATTAAAACACGTTGAAATGATTGCATATAGCCTATTGAACCAAGACCTAACACAGTGCATATTATTTAATGATTAAATTAATAATCCAATATTCTTTTATGGCTCTGTCAGTAATTTCAAGGGCACACATTTTTAACAGGCAAACAGCAAAAAGGAAATGTCCTTCAAAAACAAAATATGTTCCTTAATATCAAGAAAACATTGATTGATTGATTGAAACGTGCAAACTCAGCAGCACCCACTCTCTCATATTTCTCCTTCAGCGTGTCATTGCATTGGAGCTCAATCAACTCCATCTGTCGGTTTGGTGGTGCGCTTTCCACATCAACTGCAAAAAGATTGCCGAGCAGTTCAAACCTGCTTTTTTGGGCTTCAAAGTCAGCAAATCGGCGTCGGAAGTCGGCGACAAGTATGTTGAGTTTATCGGCAAGCTGTGCACTCAGGAACACAGCGGTAGAGAGCTTCTCTTTCATGGTCTGGCAGCTGGGAAAGTGGCTCAAGTTTTCTTTCCACATCTGTGTCTCCCACAGATTCAGCTTGGTTTTAAACGCCTTCGCCGTACGGTGCATATCAGAGAGGACACGCCCCCGTCCCTGCAGCTGCAGGTTCATCACGTTCAGATGGCTTGTGATGTCGCACAGAAACGCCATTTCACACAAAAACGTTTCATCTCGGAGTTGTGTTGTGTCTTTCCCTTTGCTTTCCATGAATAGACAGATCTCCTCACGCAGCTGGAAACATCTCTGCAGCACCTTTCCCTGGCTTAGCCATCGCTCCTCTGTGTGATAGGGCAAGTCACCATACTCTGTATCTAACTCGCCCAGAAATGCCTTGAATTGTCGGTGACTTAAACCTTTGGCTCTGATGAAGTTCACTGCTACGTTATGGTGCTCATTACATGCTCTATTTTCAGGTTTTGCCACACAACGACTCCTGGTGTATGATACAGTGATAAGCTGTCAGCTCATCTGTGATGTTTTCCTCCCGCATCCTCTCACACATCCTTGCCACCAATCCACTCCTGTGCCCACACATGGCAGGTGCTCCGTCTGTTGTCAGTGCGACGAGTTTTCCCCAAGGCAGCCCCGTCTCAGTTACACATCTGGACACCTCTTCATGCAGATCGTGTCCTGTAGTTGTGCCATGCATAGGACGTAATGCCAACAATTCTCCTGTTATGCTCAGGCTGGAGTCCACTCCACAGATAAAAATTGACAGCTGGGCAATGTCAGATGTGTCGGTGCTCTCATCCACAGCAAGGGAATATGTGATTAAATCTTTTCCCTTTTCCACAAGCTGTTGTTTTAGATTGGTGGAAAGCTGGTCGACACGTTGAACAACAGTGTTTCTGCTCAGGCTCACGTTAGAAAATAGTTGTCTTTTGTCTGGGCACACTGCGTCACAAACTGAAAGCATAGAGTTTTTGATCAACTCTCCTTCTGTAAATGGCCGGGCTGATTTTGCGACCTCTTCTGCCACAATAAAACTCGCCTTGATAGCAGCCTTGCTTTGTGATTTGGCTTTTCTGAAGAGAGCCTGCCGGGACTTAAGGCCTCGTTTTAATTTTTCCACCTTCTGTAGCCTTTGTTCCGTGTTCATATTCTTGTCTTTGTGTGTTTCTCAGACGTTTCATGGTGCCTTCTTAGATTGTATTCTTTCATTACAGCCAAACTTTCTCCACACAGAAGACACACAGGTTTGCGTTTTACCTCCGTGAACATGTACTCTGCCCCCCACCTGGCTTGAAAACCCCTGTTCTCAGCATCCACCTTCCGTTGAGCCATTTTTGTCGAGAGGAGTATCGCTGAAAGTTAACATCTGCTCTGACTGCTGATGAATATTGAAGCCGAAGCCCCCTTGCTGTGCTGCAGTGAGTTCGCACGCTCCCGTTGCATTGTGGGGAATGCAGTATTGGTGCGTGCAAAACAGCAGCGGGTGGATGCGGCCTGCGGGCCATTCTAATACTAATCAAATATCATCCCAGGGGCCATAGATGATTTAGTTGCGGGCTGGATCTGGCCCGCGGGCCTTGACTTTGACATATGTGCTCTAATGGCTTCAAACAAGAATATAATGAGTGTAAACAGTCTTCACTGAGCTGCTGTGTGTAGTTTCTCTGTGTCCTCTGAAGTCCACGACCAGCTCCTTCATCCTGCTGGTGTTCAGGAGCAAGTCATTGATCAGGCACCAGGATATGAGGACCTGGACCTCCTCTCTGCAGACCGTCTCCTCATTGTTGGTCATCAATCCCACCACAGCTGTGTCCTTTGCAAACTAACGTATGGTTTGTGTAGTGACTGGGAGTGCAGCCATGTGTGAGACGTGAGCATCAAGTGTTGTGAGGACGGAGCTGTGGTTGTTTGGCCTCAGTGGGCGGGGCTTCAGAACCATGAATATTTCAGGACGTAACATGTTAAGGACGATCAAATTCAGCCGCTGCATTTATCAACACCTGATCATTCGAACACTGAGATCGGTGAGGTACGGAAGTTTCATTCATGCCACGCGAGCCCAGTCATACGATGAGCTCACAGCTCAGATTTACGCCCATTTGAAAGATCATTTGATTAATGAGGGCCAGTGTGTGCAGCGATCCACCAATCACAGTGGTTCTTGATCAGTTTGCCAAAGCAGACCACACCCCTGCACATAGAGTGAGTTGCTGGAAACAACATTGAAAGAAGAGCAACAAACAGGTTAAATGTGTTCCGGATGGCAGGAGTGTGGCTTTACTTACATTCCTCTTCATGTCATCTGTTAGAAATGACTGTATTTTTTCCACATCGCTGTACACACTGCCTGGCCGAAAAAGGAGTCGGCACCAAAAAAAAAGGTCATACACTCTAATATTTCGCTGGACCGTCTTTAGCTCTTATTTCAGCACACATTCGCTGTGGCGTTGTTTCGATAAGCTTCTGCAATGTTACAATATTGATTTCTGTCGAGTGTGGCATTAATTTTTCACTGACATCTTGCATTGATGATGTTGAGTCTAACTGCTGCGCTGAGCCTTCTCCAGCACATCCCAGAGGTTTTCAATGGGGTTAAGGTCTGGACTCTGTGGTGTCCAATCCATGTGTGAAAATGATGCCTCATGCTCTCTGACCCACTCTTTCACAATTTGAGCTGGATGAATCTTGTCATTGCATCTTGGAATATGGCCGTGCCGTCAGGGAAGAAAACATCCACTGATGGAATGACCTGGTCATTCAGTATATTCAGGTTGTCAGCTGACCTCTGAGCTTAGAGCTGACCAACTGCAGCAACCCCAGATCATGGCTCTGCCCCACAGGCTGGTACAGTCGGCACGATGATGGGTGCATCACTTCACCTGCCTCTCTTCTTCCCCTGATGCGCCCATCACTCTGGACCAGGGTCAATCTGGACTCCTCAGACCACATGACCTTCTTCCATTGCTCCAGAGTCCAATCCTTATGCTCCCCAGCAAACTGAAGCCTTTGTTTCTGGTGAGCCTCACTGATTAGTGGTCTTCTCAAGGCTTACTAAAGGATTACTATTGCAACAACACATCATCTGTAGGGTCAAACTAACCTGTCTCACGACGGTCTAATCCCAGCTCACATTCCCTATGAGTGGGTGAACAATCCAACGCTTGGTGAATTCTGCTTCACAATGATAGGAAGAGCCGACATCGAAGGATCAAAAAGCGACATTGCTATGAACGCTTGGCCGCTACAAGCCAGTTATCCCTGGGGTAACTTTCCTGACACCTCCTGCTTAAAAGCCACAAAGTCAGAAGGATGGTGAGGCCCCGCTTTCACGGTCTGGACTCATCCTGAAAATCAAGATCAAGTGAGCTTTTGCCCTTCTGCTCTACGGGAGGTTTCTCTCCTCCCTGAGCTGGCCTGAGGACACCCGCGTTACCGTTTGACAGGTGTACCGCCCCAGTGTTTATGTATGCATTGCGTTTATGGAAATGCTCTTGCTTTCACTTTTAAACGTAGCCCTGAGTTCTACTGTTGTTTTTCATTGATTTGATTTTATCAAATGTTTAAGTGATCGCCGATCACAATCATTCAGAATTTTCTTCCGCCACATTTCTTCCTTGAAGACGATGGGCTCCCACTCTCCACGAGGCAGTGTGTATATATATCAGGATGAGAAATAAAATCACAATGTCAAGTGTTTTCCAACGTTGCGCTGCTTCCTTCATCCAGCTGCAGAGGTGCTTGATGGAACTAAGATGACTTGGTTCCCTCACTGGCCTGAACAATAAAAATGTGGATATTGATGTTTTTTGAAGAAGCATTTCCTGAGAACATTGAAAAGCAGGACATCTCAGGTAAACAGTGAACAGAATGTTGTGTGAAAATGAGAAACTTTATGCGTTTTTATTTAAATTGGAATTACTGTTTTCAGTTTGACCACCTCAGTCCCAGTTTGTTTTTAAAGCTTGCACTGTAGAAGTAATGACACTAATGTTAAATCTTGTCCCTTTTTTACCCTGCAGAACTTCAACAGCACCTTGACTGTAGAGTGGAGCAGGAAGCAAACTACTGTCTCGAACAGGTGGAACCAGAAGGTCTAGCGATTAAAGAGAAACCAGAAGAACCAGGTCCTCCACAGATAAAAGAGGAACTAGAAGAACCAGGGGCTCCACAGATAAAAGAGGAACCAGAAGAACCAGGAGCTCCACAGATAAAAGAGGAACCAGAAGAACCAGGAGCTCCACAGATAAAAGATGAACCAGAAGAACCAGGGCTTCTACAGTTTCCAGAGGACCAGGAGGAACCAGGGCCTCCAGAGACTGAGGAGCACGAGGATCTGGGTACCAGCCAGACGGCAGCGCGACCTGTTGTGACGTTTGAAAGTGGAACCTTGACGGTTCCTTCTGTTGAGGAGCAGAGTGACCTGAGTGAACCAGAAGAAGAACCAGACACTGAGCAGCTCCTCTCTCAGGACTCTGAAGTCCACCATGAGAACAAACTGATTGACTTTCCAGTTTCAGAGAAGCAGGCTGACTGTGAGGAAACATGTGGTGAACCTGTCTGTAAAAAAACAAAACTATGTCAGAAGGTAAGAACGGTCACTGATAAGAAGAAAACTTGTGACACATGTGGAAAAAGCTTCAGTCGACCGAATCATTTGTTGGTTCACATGAGATCTCACACAGGTGAGAAGCCATATTCTTGTGAAACATGTGGAAAAAGTTTCAGTATCTCAAGTAATTTGTTGCACCACTTGAGATCTCACACAGGTTTTAAGCCGTATTCTTGTGAAACATGTGGAAAAAGTTTCAGTCGACAGAGTCATTTGTTGGTCCACATGAGGACTCACACAGGTTTTAAGCCGCATTCTTGTGAAACATGTGGAAAAAGTTTCAGTCGACAGAGTTCTCTGTCTGTCCACATGAGGACTCACACAGGTTTTAAGCCGTATTCTTGTGAAACATGTGGAAAAAGTTTCAGGCAACAGAGTCATTTGTTGGTCCACATGAGGACTCACACAGGTGAGAAGTAATATCCTTGTGAAACATGTGGGATGAGATTTACTTGTCGTCGTTCAAGGCTGCACCACCTTAAATATCACCAATAGATGAAGAAAGACTCTCTTGTTTTAAGCTCATTGAGGAAGTTCAGCTTGATCCCCAAACCACAAGAGAGCATCCAGTTCAAAGGAAATGTTCCACATTGTGAGACAAGATTCACCTTCAGGAGTTTTTTGTTTGTGGTCTGTCCCAAAAATGAGAAATTTAAAGAAATGTTTAAATAAAATGTTGACATGAATTCGATGGGTTTTGTTCTTCAGTGTTTTTTTTAAAGGGGCTGTATCATGCAAAATTCACTTTTTGTATGTTTTAACCTTGTTATATAGTTATGTACTCACCAAAAACACCCCCAAAGCGTTTTTTTCCTTCATGCCTGCGTGTTTGAACTTTCCTCCTTGTTGTGCAGCTCAGAGAGTCAGCCCCTCCCGCACACGTGAAAACACTCCGTTTCCCATGTTGACGTCACACGGTGAAGATGCCTCCCCTGAGCCCCCCTCCCACAGGCCCTCGGCAATCAGCGTTGCCGCTTTTTTCTAACTCTGATTACGGAGATAAACTTTAACCATCGTCTGAAAGCAACAGTCAAGCAAGCGCAAGAGTCTGAAGGGTCTGCGCTTGGTGAGTTCTCACAGGAAAATATGTTTTCGCGTGTCTTTGCGTGTAGAGAAGCTAAAGCGCTAAAGCTAGCCAGCGTATTTGTTTTGAAGCACTGATTGGTTGAAGTACGCTGTCATTCAAAGTCCACAGGGGGGGAGGCGGGATTTCAGTGAAACAGAGCGTTTTCTCTTCCGGGTTTCAGAATTAGCCCCAGAAAATCTTTTATTTCACACAAAATGACTTTTCCTTAGCGCCAAAAATAAACTGTGACCATGTTAATGCCATTTCTAGGGCTTGGACTAGCTAAAAAAGCATGATACAGCCTTTTTAAGTTAATGTAACTATTAATTAACCTTTAAAGGGACTTAAGGCAACTTTTCAAAATTTACCTCAGTGCTGCCGCGATAGGTGCTGTGGGGAACTGCAGCCACCAGCCAAGGCGGCACGGGAGCGCGCACAAACATTTTACAGAATGTCCGGCTTCACAGCACTGCACCAGGGATGCTCCTGCTGTTTACTACGTCGCGGATTACTGCAGGACCACAGCGCATATTATGTGATTTTTGTAAGCGTCCATTTTCACTCCCAAATGCAGCTGAAGTTCCCTCCATGAATCAAACGCATATCCAATATTTATTCGGGTGCCTGCCCGGCTTCGGTCATATTTTTATTTTTAATTTTGTTTGACTCACGAGATAACGCTGATAATAGGGCTGCGTTAAACGATTACTTTTGTAATCGATTAATCTAGGAAATAGTTCTTCTATGCATTGATTAATCTAACGATTCATTTTTAAATCCGTCGCGGAGCTCCTCTCCGCCTCCGTGTTTATGCGGCGGGTCCCTGAGCGCTCCGCGGCCGGCACGGAGCGCGTCTCCGCCCGGGAGCAGAGATCCGGAGCTCTCCCGTCAGCCTCCGTGGGGCAGCTCCACTCGGCCCGTGGAAGCCGTGGCCTGCTTTCCGCGCCTCCGTGGAGCAAGCCGCGGCGCGGCAGCTCCGGATCTCTGCTCCCGGGCGGAGACGCGCTCCGTGCCGGCCGCGGAGCGCGCGGGGACCCGCCGCATAACCACGGAGGCGCGTGAAGCAGGCCGCGGCTGCTGGAGCTCTCCCGTCGCCGCCATGGAGCAGCTCCGGGCCGTTTACCCAATCGGCCCCAACTCAGCAGGGAGCGCTGCTGAGACTGGCCGTCTGTGAGTGATTTGGGACGGGGGAGGGGCTCACGCAGCACCCGCTGCTTGCTGAGGACAGCGGAGACGTCCTGTCACAAAGAGCACCAGAAAAAGCAGCTAAATTTGTCGCTAGTTACTTTTGACAAAAAAAAAGTCGAGAAGAGGCTTTGGAAAGTCGCCAGATTTAGCGAGAAAGTCACCATTTTGGCAACACTGCCCGCCCCTGATCCCAGCAGTGTTTGAGTCCGTGTCCACGGCGGCCATGTTCTTCTTGTTCGGCAACGCGCATACAGCGTCATTTACGTGACATCCCCACGATTGCGCGGGAAATTCGGACCCCGAACAGCAACAAATTATTTGGCACACAGCCTGGATAAGGCAACAGACAGATACTCGGATTGGCCTGTTATTTTAGGTTTTTAATGCTTCACGACCCATTAGCATTGAATAAAGTGGAAATGCATGTGTAGTTTTTCACAAATCTTGCCTTAAGTCCCTTTAACTATTACAGTTTATTTTCGATTGCTAAAACACGTTTTTCAAAACTACAATTTTTCAAAACTGCACACACAAAACTCCAAACATCACACACAAATTGCTAAACCCTTACATCCCCTTGCAAACAACTTTGCCATCAAATCTCTGAACATGTTCACAAAGTGGAACTCGTGTTTTTATTTGGAAAACAGCCATATTTTCACATGACACACACATACCATTCATGGAAGAAACATAATAAGCTTTTGGCTGAACACTACCAAGCATGGACAGAACACTGTAGAGCAAAATTGAAAACACAATTATAGAAATGGAACACACTGAATTAATGACAATGCCCCCTTCTCTCATAGACAAACAAAGAATCACAAATTTTCAGACAAAACATTTTATTTTGAAAGCCCCCCCCTCCCCAATTCAGGCATAAGCATTACGGGGCATCATGCCTGCGGCTTCTGTCTGGCCAGAGGGCCTCATCAACATCGCAGGCGACAGGAGCGTTATCGGGGGGGCGGGGGCACCGCATGTCCGGCACCGCATGTGATATCCCATACATATGTGTTGCGATTTGCTGAAGTACTTGTAGAGTCTCCTCAGTACCCCCCCGACACCCCCAGCCCCGCTCCGACGCCCCATACCAGTAGCACCCCGTTGAATGAGGACCTTATGCTGGAATTCGAGCCCCCCTGGTAAGACAAATGCCCACCCACACCTGGCATCCTAGTAACACCACTGGCAGGTGATGTCCTAAAGGTCCAAGCAGCGCTGGAAGAACCGCCTGGAGTGACGAAGCCCTGGCAGGTCTCAAAGCAGGGCCGGTGTTCTGTCAGATTTTGCTGCCTTATCAGATTTTGCTACCGTTGCATTTTCTGATAGACACGTCTATAAATTTTTGCTACCGTGTCAAATTTTGCTGCCGTTGTTTTTTCCCTACAGCTTTGTCCATTACAATTGTTTATCTAATTACAATGACGTTACCATGTTAAAAAAAAGCAAATCTTCTTGCGTCTTCCTCTATTTTTTTTTTTTTTTTTTTTTTTTTAACCAAAATTGTAGGGAGCATATTTTGACAATACAATACCGCCCCCCCCCCCCATCAAATATTGCTCCCAGTACTCAGTGCACAAATAAATAATTAGTATTCACCCCCAATACCCCCGTATCATTAATTCCAACTAGTTTAAAGTGTTTTATATGTACTTTAGGGTGGTAGCTTCTTTTTTATAAGTTCACTTGCACCCATCAAATAATGCTCCCAGTACTCAGTACATGAATAAATCATTCGTATCGATCCCAATAGCCTTGTGTCATTCATCCCAACAGTTAGTTTTCATGTGTTTTATATGTACTTCGGGGCAGGAGCATATTTTGATAATTCACTTGCACCCCATCAAATAAGGCTTCCCTCCAAAATCTGAAGCGGGCCTCGGCTCTGCCCTGCAAACTTGGCCTGATCCACTGCAATCCTACAGTATCTGGTCAATGGTAGGGCACAATCTTTGTCTTGAAGGATGAGTCAGCCATCACAACAAAGGGGTATGGAGTCCAGCAAAGCAGAGAGGGCATTACAACAGCTGAATCCTTGCTCAGATGTGAAGCAAATCATGGTCACATGATGGCTCGGTCCACTCTCAGTACACACTTCACAAAGACAGTTGGATTTTAAGAGTCCAATATGCAACATACATAACAACAGCATGGCTTCAAGGCATAAAAGTAGGTCCTGGACTGGCCTGCTTGCATTTAAATAGAAAGACAAAAGACTCGATAAAGTAGTTTTAATTCTTTCTAGATTTTGGGCACAAATGTTTTCCTCTTGGCATCCTCATATTGGGCACATTCAAAATGTGCCCACCTTGAGCATGATTCATACTGCACCTGTAAAAAAACCAAACAAAAACAATTGTGTTCATTATTGAGGAACAAGCAGTTGTGAGCACATTTCATTTTACTTTACCATTTCTATCATGCTCTTCTTGCAGTCTGCTTCAAGGAAGGAGCAAACCAAGCAATAATCTTGCACATTCCCTAAAAAAAGAGCATTATTTGATGGGTGCAAGTGAACTTATAAAAATATGCTACCACCCTAAAGTACATATAAAACACATTAAAACGAGCTGGAATTAATGACACGGGGGTATTTGGGGTGAATAGCCTACTAATGATTCATTCGTGCACTGAGTACTGGGAGCATTATTTGATGGCGTGCAAGTGAACTATCAAAATTTGCTCCTGCATAAAAGTACTGATAAAACATCAAAACAAGCTGGGATAATTACATAGGGCTATGATATAGGATGCTGGGACATATAAATTCCAGTTTTACAACACAAAGTACTTACCAGTTCTCCGAGAGCTCTCCTGTCCTGCTCACGACGCTCACAGGACGCAAACTCCGACAGGGAGCAAATAATTATGGGCGTGACTTTAATGACATGGAACGCATGCGCATAGCCGCAAAGTAGCAATTTTTGATGGGTAGCAAAATCTGACAGAACACCTGGCTGCGTGTATAGGTTAACTAGGCAGCTATCTAGGACGTAGTGTATGGGCGGGTGTACATGCCCCCCCACCCCCCCGCTCTGAAGACGGTATGTGTGAGCCCCTCTCCGTGTCCTCTGAACACAGCTGATTGCAATGAGGCTGGTTCTCTGGCTTTCTGCTGGACTTGGCCATGATGAGATTCAGGTGTGTTGAAGCAGGGAGACATGGAAAACATGCAGGGCTGCGGCCCTCGAGGACCGACTTTGGACACCCCTGCTCTAAATGTGATGAACTCTGCTGCACTCTGTGTTCAGCCCCAATTAATACCAACATGACATCCTCTAAACCTACTGAGAATCTGACTTTCTTTCTGACTCAGGATCAGCTCCATCAGTTCAGACTGTGTTCCTCGAGTAGCTCTACAGTCCAGCAGCAGCCCCAGGAGCCACATTGACAGCGTTTACATGCAGTCAATAACCCTTTCTTAACCAGAATATTGGCAATAACTCGGTTGCGCACAGCCATGTAAACACGTGCAAAAACCTGAATATGCTCATATTCTGGTTTTTAAAAACCTGAATATTACCCCTGGGTTACTCCTTTTCTAACCGGAATTTCTGGTCATATAAACGCGCATTGGGATATCCCGGTCGAAACGGACATGAAATACTGCTCTGCGCATGTTCTACCCGCAAGGAATCTTGGTCGTTTGAGTCCAGGAACTACTTGTGACACAGTTTAACTGCTACTAAGTAAATAAAATGTGCCAAAACGATCGTTCAGTTCTTCTCTTTTACTGAAAAAAACGGTGCATCGCATCATTAAACATTTTACCACGTCTTGCCGGCTCACACTCTTTTTCTAACAACATGCAGAGAGAGCCTGCAGCCCTTCTTCCTCTGTGGTGTCTGTGTAAAATAAGGTTGAACATGCAAACAGCTCCCCTAGTGGCAGGAAGTGTAAATGCAGTCATGGCGTCGTCTGTGGCCGCGGTCTGAATGGGGATATCCCTGATCATGTAAACAGGAGTAACTCTGTCTGTTTAAGCATGTAAACGTGTTATTCCAAATGATTCAGAAACTGGAATATTGACCTGAACCCAAATATTGACTGCATATAAATGTACTCAGTGACAGCGTGAACACACATTTATATTATATACTCAATCTGCTGTGTAGCTGTACTGCTGCAGTGAGGAGCAGTGTTTTGTGTTCAGGTAGGCCATGCAAAGTATTTTTTCAAGAGTTCAGAGTTGATTCATTCCTCAGTGACAGAAGGAAACATGCAGACTCTCCAATAAATCCTCCGTCCAGGCTGAAGATATTATTGCCTCCATCAGATTCTTCTGAGTTCAGCCTGGTGAGGCTGCGGTTCTCAGCAGCAGGTTACTGACAGGTTAGCAGGCTAATAACACTTTAGCTTCACTGTGAGTTCAGGTGTGTTTCATACCTGTACATGTGTCTTCAGGTTTGATGAGTTCCTGGATGTTGAGAACGTTTTCACTTCTGGGAAGAAGAATTTACATTGTACAGAGAAGTTCTGGGCCTCATCTGACTTAAATACAAAATGTCTACGTTTCAAGCTAAAGAATGAGTTTCTCTCCCTGGAGCAGCCATGACTCCAACAGCAGGTGGTAAAATCCACGGCATCGCCGGTTGTTTCATTCACGGTTAAACATATCAGTAGAGCGGGAGGCTGCTCCAAGACAGCGGTCGTTGCGGCGTCTGTCATTTATATATCTACGGTGCCTATTGTTCGTAGATCTATGATGTGGCGGTTTGTGCCATAAAGTGCAGTGAAGTGCCGTAAAGTGTCACAATGTCTGTATACGGCTTGGATATCTGTTGTTCCTGGTATATTCCGATTTTCAAAAGTAATCCCGCTCAGTAATTTGTGTTTTTATCAGAAGTACCTGTAACGAAATTACATATTTTTTGCGTGTACTGTAACGGATTACAGTTCCAATTTTTTTGTATCCTGATTACGTAATGCCGTTACATGTAATCCGTTACTCCTCAACCCCGGCAATGTCCCAGACAATCGAGTTGCTGCTGACGCAGGAGGCACTTCTCATGGTTTAGCTTTAGCCCAGCATCTTTAAGGGTGTTCAGTGTTTTTTGTAGTCTCACCTCATGTTCCTCTGAAGTGTTGGAGTATATCAATATGTCATCCATGTAGACTGCAACACCTTCATGTCCTTTCTGAAGTTCTGTCATCTCACGCTGAAAGATTTCTGGAGCGCTGCTTATCCCAAATGGTAGCCTGTTGAAATCGTATCTGCCAAATGGGGTTATAAAGGTCGTGAAATTGGCAGTCTCTGGATCTAGCGGTATTTGCCAGAAGCTGCTTGCTGCATCTAGCAGAGAAAACACCTTGACACCAGTGAGTTTGGGCAAAATATCATCAACAGTCGGTAAGACATACTCTTTTTACTATCTGTTACGGCCGGCTCAAAGCCGCAACAAAACGAGGGAGACAGAGACCGGGTAACGTGCGTAAAAGGAAAATTTAATGAAATAAAGTAAACAAAAGATCCAGTGACATAACTCAAAAGTAAAGGCCGACATGAGGCCGACAGGGGCCCGCAGCCGACGAGCGGGAGCAGGACCCCGAGGATGTCATCGGATGGAGCGGCAGAGGAGCGAGGCGGTGGCGGCGGCGGCGGCGGCGAACCACAGACAGCGACCTCCCAGAGCACGTGCACGCTCTGGCTTTTATAGCGGTCCTCGGAGCAATCACCTTAACCTGGAGCACCTGTGCAGAGGGGAGAGGCGGGAGCAGCGGCAGAGCACAATAGACCACTCCCCGTAACCTCCCACCGACCCTGGGTCATAACACTATCTTGTTTAACATTTTCAGATCGACGCAAATCCTCAGTTGCTCTTTGTTCTTCTTTGGTACAGGGACCACTGGAGCACACCGTTCTGTCGGCTCGGATACTGGCCGAATCATGCCACAGTCTACCATGCGGTCCAGTTCTTTCTTTACTTTTGGTAGCACTGACACTCTCCTTGCAGTTGTCGCGCTGTGGGGTACCACATCCTCTCTTAAAGTGATTTTGACGGGCTTGATTTTCAACTTCCCTACTTCATTAGGGCAAGTTTCAGTGATTTGTATTGAGGCTTTTATTTCTTCTGTGTGTTTTTTCAGGCCCATGGCAATAGCAACATTGCGACTGAGGAGATAGATGGCTGCTTTGTGAACTTTTGATCACATTGGCTTTGAATCTGAATCTTTTCTCTTTTCTCATTGTACTGGCAATAAAATAAGCTGCACAGTCCAGCTTTCCTCCAGGACTTTCTAGTTTGTTTGCTGGCTTTCTTAACTTTGGGTTGTAGGCAAGCTTGTCAAATGTTTCTTCTGATATAACACTTGTGTCAGCTCCAGAGTCAATCTTGAATGATTTCTGCATACCTTGTATTGGTAACTTTACAGTCCATGCTTGTGTTGAATCTTCCATGTCTGTGATTCCTCCCAAACAGTAGGCTGCATTACCGTGACTCCATAGACTCCAATTAAAAATGAAACATCAATTAAACTGGATCGGCTGAGTTTCTACGGTTCAGAGTTGTTTTGTTCATTGCATTTCATCTTCCGGAAGAGATATCAGGTGGTCCATCTGAAAATATATGAGTATTGAATTTTATATAGAGCATTAAAGTTTTCATCATGAGGGGGCGTGGCTACTTGATTGACAGATCTGCTCTGGAATGATTGACAGGTCCTTCCAGTGGCTTTCAGGAGGTTTATATTAAGGAGCCAACATTAACATTAAGTTCTCTTATCATTGTTATTTTCCACAATTACTCAGTTTGTTGACTAGTTTTAATTAGTTATTGATTCATTGTAACCATGACTAGCTCCTGGATTAACTACTCAAAAAGACGCTCAAAGGATTCTGTTGTCCAGTTTTTTCTGTAATTTCTGCATTTATAAATAGTATTAACAATAAATATGATGTGTTGTGTTCCCCCAAAACAAATAATTATTTTCTAAGGTGTTGTGTTTTGAGCATGAAGTTCAGAAAACTTTAAGCTGGCACCGGGTTTTGTTTTCCTGGCCCTCGTTGGGTGCTGCTTCATTTTGAAGCCAGGTTGCTTTGTCCGTCTTTACACAGCCTCAGGCTCGGGGCTTCGCTTGCTAACCACAGCCGAGCTGCAGCGTCACGGCTTAGTTCGGAAATCCATTGGCTTGGGCGGTCGCGGAGACAAACCCAGATGGAGAGAACCTCCACCACTGGACGTGTCTGGCGGCCGGGAAGGGGGGAGTGCCGGCGGCGGCTGGGGGGAAACTCCATGAACGGCCGGAGAGCTAGCACCGCTAGCCGGAACAAAACAACACGAACAGCCAGGAAGCTAGCGCCGCTAGCCAGGACAAAACACAACGGACGGCCAGAGAGAAAGCGCCACTCCAGGGAATAAAACACTGCGAGCTCGCGTTGCTCGACGGAACAAAACACCACGAACGGGCGGGGAGAAAGCACCGCTCCTCAGGAGAAATCAACGTGGGTGGGCAGCCGGGAGGGAGCACCGTTAGCGCTGGCTGACCGGGGACAGAGCGCCGTTTGCGGCTGCTGTCAGTGCTGAGTGGCGGCACAGAGGGCGCTTCCCTCCACGAACCCTCCAGCCTGCGAATCCCCAAACAGAGCCAAGATACTGCTAGCTGCCGGCACGGTACGGCAGCGGACGTTCCCGGTGTTGCTTGGGGACCTGGTCAAATGCATAAATATAAGATGACTCTGATTATAAGATGACCCCTATTTTTCAAATACCATTTTGTGAAAATAAAAATAAAACTATTTTGAAGACGATAAGGTTACTCATAAAACAATTTTTTCTTGTACAATTATTCTTGGAAAACTCACAGCAGAGATAACATTTCGTGTGATTTAAGATCAAGAAATATTACTGCAGTATGAAACAAAAATCTATATTCTCTTTCTCAGAATCTGAGGCGATGACTTAGTGAATGAGCAACAAATAAGTAGCCTCAAAGGTTCAGTAACTGCATTAATGATGTAAATAACTTTATAACCATCAAATTCAAGTTCTATTCAACTTCATATGCATTAATAATTCAGTCTAATATATCTTGGCAGCTTGGCAGTTGTTTGTTAACTCTACTGCGTTGATTCTTGTTGGCTCCGTTGATCTCGAGAGATCATGGTGGGGGTGGGGGGGGGGGGGGGGGGGGGTTGTGCCGTGGGTTTTCGGTCAGGGAGCTGCAGCGCTGGGCGTGACTGTAGAGGCCAACACGGGATCCACAGATCCTGCCGCAGCCACTGCAGATGAACTCTTCGCAGTGTGGTTGAGATGTACCCTAGGCCATGCGTGATGCCAAAATTATCACCCTCTATAAAAACAAGGGGGAGCAGAGCGATTGTAACAACTACCGTGGCATCTCACTCCTAAGCACAGTTGGCAAAGCCTTTGCCTGCATTGTCCTCAACAGATTACAACTGCTGGCCGAACGTGTATATCCAGAGGCGCAGTGTGGATTCAGAGCAGCCAGGTCAACTACAGATATGGTGTTCTCTGTGAGACCGTTGCAAGAGAAGTGCCCGGAGCAGAGACAACTCCTCTATTTGGACTTCATCGACCTGACCAAGGCTTTGACTTGGTCAGCAGGGATGGACTGTTCGCTCCCCTCCAGTGAACCGGATGGCCCCCCAAGCTTTTGCGCATGATCAAGTCATTCCATCAGGACATGAACGGTGTCGTCCAGTTCACCCTTTTCCAGTCAAGAACGGTGTGAAGCAGGGCTTTGTCCTTGCTCCAACCCTTTTTGCCATCTTTTTCTCCATGCTCCTGTGCTACGCATTCAAGGACTCTGAAGACGGCGTCTTCCTCCACACCAGGAGCGACGGAGGCCTCTTTAACCTGGCATGACTCAGAGCAAAGACCAAGGTGCGGAGTGTTCTCATCAGGGAGCTGCTCTTTGCTGATGATGCTGGTCTTGTCGCCCACACTGAGGAAGCGCACCAGCTTCTCATAAGTTGCTTTGCTGATGCCTGCTCTGAGTTTGGCCTCACCATCAGCCTTAAAAAGACCAAGGTCATGGGCCAGGATGTCAGTAATGCTCCCAGCATGAACATCGACGACCACACCCTTGAGGTGGTGGACAAGTTCACCGACCTCGGTTCAATCACTATGTTGATTACCATCAGTTTAAAGTTGACATCAAAACTTCGGCTCTGTTGTTCGCTCACTTGTCGAGAGTTCAAGCTCCTTCGTTCCAGATGGTCACGCTCCTCCATTTTTCATCAGATCACTGTGGCCACAGACATATGACTGTGATGCTTCATTTGCTTTCAGGTCACTGGTACTTTGGCTCCATCTAGTGGCACGGATTTGTAACAACAGTCTAGTTCTGGATTACAGTACGACCCCATTGTGGAGAATACAGTTTCTGGAAAAAAAATATCATCTTATATTCGCGCCAATAAGGTAAGTATTTCATAATCTGTGTTCAAGAGAGTGATCGGTCTCAAATTACTTAAAAAATCATTTGTCTTCTCCTTGTATTAATTTTATGATGCCTTGTTTCACTGTCGTCATTCATTCTTTTTGATCAACACTTGCCTTTATTTTCTCAAACAGTAACGTTTTAATTTATTCCCCAAAATATCTGTAGAAATTGGAGCTTGAAGCAATTTGAGCAGAGCAGGATGAAGACCTGAGACCAGGATGAGGACCTCAGGCTGACCCCAGAGGAAGCTCTCCTCTTCTTCTCTCTCTCTTCTCTGGAGGATCTTCAAGCACTCCAGAATGACCCCACTGATTCTGAGGCGCTCTGCCTCCCCCTGCTGGTCAGCAGTCTGCACTGCAGCAAACCTGAAGTTACCCCTCACTCCACCTTTTTATTGCAATTATACAAAATACAGAACAAAAAAAGCAGCATTTAAACACACATCAAAGTTTAACTTGGATTGAGCAAGAGAGTAAAAAAAAAAAGTCTGATACATTAAAAAAAATCTAAATAAATCTCAGGGCATTGTAATCACAACAAAGTAAAATGTTCAAGAATTAAATCCAGTTTCATTGCATGTTTATTTTTCACAAACCTGAGAGATTTAGAATATAAACTTAAATCATTCTTGCAGTGAATAAATGTGGGTTTAGTTTTGAAATACCTGCATCTGTGAATGAAGAACTTTCCAGTCAAAATTAAGACGTTCACTAAATACTCAGTTGTTTTGTTTCCATTGTCCAGTCCCAACAGCACAGTGGTGTCTGACAGTGGAGGAAACAGTGTTTTCCTGCTGGTTTGCAGCTCCGACCAAAAAACCCTGAACAGGTTCACACTGAAAAAAAAAATCACTGTTTCACACTCTCATTTCCCAAACAAAAAACACACTCTTTAGTGTGTATATTGAATTTAGACACCAAAAATCATTAGTTTGATATATTTTATATTATTTTTTTAAATTGCATCTCTTCTGCATTTGGGGGTCGTGGGTATGAAATGAAATTATTTTGATTTTTTTTTTTTGTTTTGTTTTTATATTCTCTTTATTGAGGTTTGTGGACCGAAACAATACAAAATAGAATCCCACCTCACACATTTTTTTTTTTTTTGTCTTCCACAACTGAACACATAAGAACACACAGCAGGCATCAGACAGAAAACAAATAAATCTAAAAATAATAATAAAATAATAAAATAAATAAAAGCACAAACAAAAACTCCAACAGTTCACCCCTCTACACCGCCAGCCTCAGTACGTCTCAAACTGACCGGAACATCAATGACCCATCAGAACAGGGTCCAGTCCAAAACATGTCCACGATGGCCACATTGTCCAGAATGGGTCGCCGTATCTTAACAAATCCTTCAAAATTGTCATGAAGCGTGTAGGTCAGCTTTTCCAGAGGGAGTATTCTCAGAACCTCCTTGTACCAATCCTCCACTGTAGGGCTGTCCTTTGATACCCAGAGTTTAAGGATTGTCTTTCTAGCTACATACAAGAGAATATCAGTCAGTTTAGCATTATGTTTGTCCCGAGCATTGTCCACTTTTGCTGCCAGAATACACTGAGATGGGGTGAGTTCCAAGCCATATCCCAACAAAGTAGCAACTTCTTCCTTCACTTCAGACCAGAAATTTTGTATTTTACAGCATTTCCAAACCATGTGTGTGTATGTACCAATTTCTGAACAACATTTAATACAATTTGGAGAGCCAAGTCCAAATCTGCTCCTCAGCAGTGGTGTACAATGGAGTCTGTGTAATATTTTGAACTGTGTCTCTCTGTCTGAATTACAGCTCAGAATCCTATGAGTGTTTTTTATAATTGAAGTCCACACCTTCTCTTCTATTTGTTCCCCTATATCGTTCTGCCACTGCTTTCTAATATTGTCAGTAGAATGATTAAAATTTAAGCCAAAGGTTTTGTAAATCTGAGAAATAAATCTTTTTGGTATGGGTTGTATAAGAAGGTCTTCCAAAAATGTATTTTGAGCATGTCTGTTTTTAGGTATATAGTGTCTTATTTGTAAATAGCGGAAGAAGTGAGACTGTAGTAAAGAATATTTGCTTTTCAGGGCTTCAAATGACTCCACTGCACCTCCCTCATAGAGTTTGACAAGCCGGTCCAAGCCCTTTTCATGCCAAAATTTGTATACAGCATCATGACATGATGGAACAAAATCTGGGTTCTTCCATATCGGGGCCAGAAGAGAAAAAGGATTTTTAAATCCAAAACAGCTCATCATCTTGTTCCATGTGTTCAGTGTGTTTCTGACAATGAAAATGTTTTGAACCTCCAATTTTACTTTCTTGTAGGTTATAAAAGGGCAGTCTTTTAGTGTTAGGAGGCCACAGTTCCAAGACTCCATGTCAATCCATGTATTTGTAGGTTCCGGATTCACCCATTCATATATATAGCGCATTTGTGCAGCCCAGTAATAAAGCCGTACATTAGGGACTCCCAGCCCCCCTTGATCCCTAGCTCTCTGAAGTTTGCTAATTTTCATTCTTGCCTTTTTTCCCTGCCAAATAAATTGTGTAAACATTTTATCCAGATTTGCAAACCAGCTATTAGGGATGGAATTTGGCAACATTTGCAGCGGGCACATCAACCGAGGTAATATATTCATTTTCAGCACACTGATCCTGCCCAACCAAGAAACTGGTAAACTTCTCCATCTATCCAAATCATCCTTGATACGTGTTACAATTGGTCGTAGGTTTAATTTGATCAGTTTTTTGAGGGAAAGACTAACTTTTATTCCTAAATAGGTAATCTCCTTGGGTGACCAATAGAAAGGGAAGCCACTAGGTGGTGCAGATCCTGCCATAGCACCAATAGGCATAGCTTCCGTTTTTGATAAGTTCACTTTAAAACCTGATACATATCCAAATTGCTGTAGACATTCCAGTACATGTGGGATAGTGGTGTCAATCTCAACTAGATACAGAAGTACGTCATCTGCATAAAGCGATATTTTATGTTCTGTGCCTTCTATATTAAATCCCTTAATCTCTGAGGAAGTTCTAATAAGCTCTGCCAATGGCTCAATAGCCACTGCAAACAAGAGGGGACTCAAGGGGCATCCTTGGCGGGTTCCACGCTCCAGTGAGAAAGAATTTGAGCAGTAGAGGTTTGTGATAACAGCTGCTTTAGGGGATAGATATAACAATTTTACCCAATCAATGAACCCCGTGCCAATTTTGAATTTTTCCATAGTGTAGAAGAGGAATGACCATTCTACTCTGTCAAATGCTTTTAATGAATCGAGAGACACCACCAAACCCTTCATTGCTTTTTCATGGGCTAGCTGTATTACATTCAGGAGTCTCCTGACATTATTAAAATAATTCCTTCCTTTAATAAATCCTGTTTGATCAGGTTTTACTAATAGTGATATCAATGGTTCAAGCCTCAAGGTCAATACCTTGGCTAGGACTTTTGCATCGACATTAATGAGCGACACCGGCCGATAAGACGCCGGGTCTTCAGGGTCTTTATTCTTCTTCAAAATCAAACAGATGTTGGCCAGTGACAATGATTCTGGCAAATGGTGAGCAGTGTTAAAACTATAGTTGTAGGTCCTGCCTAGATGGGGAATAAGCCTGTCCTTGAAGGCCTTAAACCATTCCACAGGGAACCCATCTGGGCCCGGAGCCTTTCCACTGTGCATTAGAGTGATTGCCTTTAAAATTTCTTTCTCCTATTATTTTGAATTTTAAAGATTTGATCCCTTCTAAATTCTTTGAGAGTGAAGTTCCTGCTGACTGTGTTTGGAAAACGTCCTCTTCAGAGGAAAGTCCTCGGCGTTGTGTTCGTCCATTTCTCATCACAAAACTGAAGCCCTTCAGTCTGCAGTGATCTGAGAGTGGAGTTGTGTTTCAAAGAAGCATATTTTCTTTAACAAGACAATGAAATGAGTTTTGAACAGACTTCACGATTTTCTGAAACCGTTTATTTTTTTTGGAACACACTGTATTGATTTTAGCACCAAAACTTTCATGATCCAAAAAAATTCCCTTCTGGGTCCATCAAAGAGCTTCCAGACCAGACGCCTTGGACATATCACTCCGTCTCAGATGTTGATCTGCAGCTGACCAGCATGTCGCTGTTGTTGGTGTAAAATTGTGTTTGTCTATCATTTTCCAACACAGTGACACTTGTTACAGAAATGCTGAGAGTTTAACATTACAGCTAAAGTCACAATGCAGAAGGAGATGTATTCCGCCCATTTTGTGGAAATTAAATTTGGGGACAGTAAACCAGAGAGTCTTTGCTGATGATGAAGGATTTTAGCCGTTTCAGTTTTCAGACTCCCATCATGATATCAGAATCAAAGAAATCCAAGCCTCCATCCTCCAGCAATTTAACTCTGTCTTCTTTCCTGATGTAATGACATTTATTTCTCCACAAGAACTTTAATCGTGTCTCATTAATGTTCTTGTTTTTGACCCTTTGACACTGGTAGAGCTGATGCAGGGTAAACCAGTCCAGAGAGACCTTCTAAAAACACTCTTCCAGAGAATGAAACGTCTTTCCTGACTCCAGCTGGGAGAGAAGATCCAGCTGTGATCCTTTATTCACACCCACAAGTCTGACAGGTGTCGCGCCAAGCCCACAGGGACTCCAGAGCAGGCCAGCTCCCAGTCAAACCACAAGGCTGTGAAGTGCAGGACTGGGGTAAATGCAATGCTGAGGCTACTGAATGGATTGAAGGGAAGCAGAAAATGCATACCTTTTAGGAAAACCCAATACACATCATAGACATCATATAAGTAGACACCTCATTGAGGGTGGAGAAGCATGCCGAAAGCGCCGCCATCTTACCGAGGTGGACTGTAGCTGCAGCAGTGCATCTACGGAGGTTAGAGGCTTTCTTTCATCTTAAAGTAGAATTATTCACTGAATTTTCCACGGATTTCCAAACAGTTTGATTTGTTAAAAACATCACGTGTGTGGCTATGACACAGGATGTTTGGATGATTTTAAAAAACCGGTTTCACCATCCAAATACACATTCTACTTCATGTTTTCAGCAGACATTCGTCTGCCATAACTGGAAAAGATGCCACACTTTTGTGCCGCTTATGGATGCTCTAATGACCAGAACCTTTAAACCAGAGCCTGTGGAATTACTTTTCACAGGTAATGTGTTCATAAAGAAAGTTGTGCCTTTCTTATTAATTTTGTTCTTAATCAGTTCAGTGTTGTAGAAAAAATAAGTTTTCCAACTCTAAGAAACACAGTAATTTTCTTGACAGTTAATTGACAGTACAGTGTGTCCAATGTCCAAGATAGTCCAAGATAGATGTTTATAGTGGTCGGCATACAAGGTGAAGGGTGAAAAATACACTGGTGATACTCTGTACTGTTAAAAGAAGCTTTTGCTTGCTGATGGGTCCTGCTGGGATGGTGGCGCCTGCACGAACCTGATACAGGTCATTATGACCCCTGCCCAGGCCGCCTTATAAGGGATTTGTTTTGCTTAATGCTGCTCTTCAGAAGATTCTTAGAAACTGATGTAATAGTGACCACACCTTAGAAAAGGTATAAGACAGTGACGGATGAGAACCACTTCAGCTTTTCACTTACAGACTTTGAACTGTGTGAATCTGCCCCCTGATTGCGCATCTTGTAATAAAAGACATCCTTTCAGTTGGACTTCGGCTCCGACTGATTTCATCCTCTCCCAGACAGAGAAAAACCCTTCAATTGGTGACCCTGACATGATTTTCATTGAACTGATTGGAAAAGAAGTGGTTACTGGCAGGAAGGACGTTCGGTACTCGGCAACGGAGCCCCGACGACGGTCTGCAAAATCACCCGGGTGAACCTTAAAGGTAAGAAGGGTTTTTCCTTCAGAATTTTGAGGACCGTTGTCTTGGCGTAAGACGCCGAGTAACCTGAGAATTTATTTTCGCGTGGTAGTCCAGCAGAACTGATGGAATTTGTGGCCACTGAGTAGGAGAACCGTTTGTCGATTCGAGAGAAAATCGGTCTGATAGCCGTTTGTCAGTTCGGGAGAGAAACTGGTCTGTATTCTGTTGTGAGGGTTTTAAAGAATAAAACCACTTTGGCTGCCGTTTGTCAGTTCGGGAATAAAACTGGTCTGCGTGCCGTTTGACAGTTAACGGGAGAAAAACTGTGTATTCCATTTGGTGCAGTTCGAGAAAAAACTTGCTGTTTTCTGTTTCGGCGGTTCAAGACAAAACCGACCAGCGTGGGTGATATTTGGATCCAATAATTGTGTTGTGTATTAAATAATTAAATAATTAAATAATGGACGGAGAATTTGATCGTGAGATAGATTGGTTTGATCTGAATGATGTTGGGAAATCGGAGAACAACACCCCGTTTGGTCAACAGGTGGAGGCTGCGATTCATATGGTAGCACTAGGGGTAGTGAAAAGGGATCCAAAGGACAGAGAAAAGAGGGAGACGAAGCTGAGAGAGTGGGTGGAGGGGAGTGTGAAGTCTGGGTTTCTTCCACCGCTGTGGAAAGCTGTTGACTTGTATGATTTAATGCGTAAGGTGGAGGAGTCGTGTTTGAAGAAGAAACAGACTCTGTGTGACGGCAGAAAAACAGGATTACTGGGGAATGCTCGTAAAACAGTGCGCTGCGGAAGATTGATGAGTGGCTGGAAGCTTCACGATGCATGGCAATGGGACATTGCGCTGCGCAGCGATCAAAGGGCGGTGCCCGCCCATCCAGTTGGGAGGAAGTTTCCTCTTCAAGCACTGGTGAGAGACAGGAAGCGACTCTTCCTCTGACAGAAACTAAGACTGAGGGCGTGTCTTCGCCTGTGACTGAGAACCAGCCCACAGCGCCTACTTTGTATCCACTCCTCCCACCGGCGACTCCTCCTGGAGACTATGGCTACGTTCACACTGCAGGGCTTAATGCTCAATTCGGATTTTTTTGTGAAATCCGATTTTTTTGCGAGTTCGTTCACATTTACAATAAAATGCGACTTGTATGTGATCTCCCGTCTGAACGGAATACCACCCAAAAGTGTCCCGCATGCGCAGAAGAGGACATTTGCATTCACCAAGAGATACAGTAGGTGGCGGTATGCACCCTGTTGGTCGCCACCTGCCATTATTCCAAAGAAGAAGAAGAAGCTTCAGTGTTTGCGGAAGTAAACATGGACGACAGCGGTGCAGCGTATTTAGCAATTTTGACAGTGTTGTCCAACCGGAGCAAGCGAATTCACAACCTGATTGCAAGAAGAAGGTTGAGAAGGAAGAGAACCAAGTGTCTGGCCATCACGTTTTGTGGGGCAGTGGCAGCAACGTCCGTCGAGAGAAACACATGGGTGCGGAGTCGCAGCCAGGAGTGGTGGGATAGAGATGTGAGAGGCTTCAATGATACAGAGTTCATCAACAATTTTCGGATGACGAGAACTACCTTCATGTACATATGCGAGCGCCTTTCTCTAACTCTGTCACGGCAAGACACACATCTTCGGCGCCCCATATCGGCGAGCAAACGCAAATAGCAAATGCTCCATCGTCCACGAGTTCTGTAGAGCAGTTCGTCATGTTCTCATGCCTGAGTACATAAAACTACCACAGGGAGATGATCTGCAAGAGGTGATTGAAGGCTTCAAACACAGATGGGGTTTCCCGCAGTGCGGAGGAGCAGTGGATGGGAGTCATATCCCCATCATTGCTCCAGAGGAGAACCATGCAGACTACTTCAACCGCAAAGGGTGGCACTCGGTTATCCTGCAGGGTGTCGTGGATCATCGGTTCTGGTAAGACATACTGATATTTGACCATTTCATAATTACTGTGGTTCAGAATGTGTGCCTCGCTGGCATCTACTAAAATACCACCCTTGAAAATAAAGTAAACCATGGTACAATAAACAATTTATCACTGTCTTCTAACAGCTTCACCAACATTTATGCTGGATGGCCAGGAAGCGTCCATGATGCCAGGGTTCTGAAGAATTCCAATGTCTACGCATTGGCAGAGAGAGGGGGCCTTTTTCCACCAGTGAGTGCTTAACATTCCAGTAATAGTGATGTAAGATTTCCAAATTCTGTCGTACTTACTTTGTTTTTCTACTTTAAAATCATAAGGACACAGAAGAGATCATGGGTGTTCAAGTGCCAATCATGCTGCTCGGTGACCTTGCGTATCCCCTCCGAAGCTGTCTGTTAAAAGGATATTCTGACACCGGAACACTGACAGCTGAGCAAAGATGCTTCAATGAGCGCCATAGCAGAGCCAGGATGACCGTGGAGTGCGCATTTGGCCGACTGAAGGGCCGTTGGAGGTGTCTTGGTAAACGCCTGGATGTGGACATCTCCACCGTCCCCACCATCATCAGTGCATGTTGCACGCTCCACAATGTGTGTGAAATGCATGGTGAGGCCTATCAAGAGTCTGGTGGAGCTGTTCCTCACATTGACAGATGTGCTGAAGGAGCGGCCTCAGCACATGTGCAGCCAACAAGGGTCAGAGAAGCACTGACTCAACTTTTCAACAGCCAATGTTGAACCACAAATACAAAACAACAAAAACATCTGTACAGATAACTTTCACACATAAACAACACAATTCAATCCTAAGAGAATGTTATGGTGTCACATGGTGCTTTTGATGTAATGCTGTTCTTTGCATTATAAAAGATTAAGACTGTTAGCTTTCCAATGAAAGTATATACAAAATAAAATCTCCAACACTGTTATTTGTTTTCTTCTTTATTTAACAGAAAATAGTGTGGCCATAGCAGTGACAGTTGTTTGCTTTCAACACAGCGGAACAACTGCTAAACCAAAAATAGGCACCTGTTTTCACAAAACAAAAAGTCTTTCACAAAGTATTAGCAGAATATACCATAATAGTGTTCTTACAAAAAATAAATCATATCTTCAAGTGCTGTTTTAACAAGACAGTCAAGTAAGTCTCCATAGCCATTACACAAACAAATAAACCTTAACACTGTGCAAATCTGCATCATTCAAAAAACATATCAGAACTGTTCAGAACCTAGGTTTCATGGCTGGTTTAGATTTTGTGTTCATCTTGAGGCTGGACAGGCGGATGAGGATCCTGGCTGATGAAAGCATGCTGATCTTGTGCATTTACCAGTGCCTGGAAAAGGGGCTGATAGAGACTTTGAGGATGTGGTCGAGCATTGTTGAAGGGCAGTGGTTGACTTAAATCTTGAAGAAAGGACAGAGGCAGGGTAGGAGATGGAGCTGAAGCCACAGGAAACAGTGAGGAGTGGTTAGAAGGAGGGTGTCGTGGGTTGTAAAGCTGAGAGGGCGGTATTGGTGCCTGGTAGAACGGTGGCTGTGGAGGGTGGTTTGACCTCTCCAAGAACTGCGACAGCATGGCAAACATTTTCTGATCATGCTCATGCTGAGCTGCCTGCATTTTCAACAGAAGGTCGTCTTCATTTCTGAAGGCACAGCTAATTTTTTCAGCGAAGATCTCCAGCGTTGCCTCCATCTTTGATTTCCTCTTTCTGGTTTTGGCAGATGTAGCTGTATAAAGGAAAAAGAATAGATCAAAGTTGTACATTACATCATGTCTATGTTGTTTTTTTTTGTACAGTTAGTATAACTGGAGTAGCATCAAGCAATTCAGTGTATATACAGTAATGTCAACTATAATTTATGGACCTCTACTAAAACATTGAGATTTTGAGGAGAGGACACAAGCTGAACAATCAATAATAATTCAACATTACTTCCATATATTAACCCATCACTGTCTTACGGTGTTTTGTGGAATTGTCTGTGCCTGGAAATGTTTGTGTATTTTTGCTCATACAATAGACATTTTGTAAGTCAAAATCCTGTAATCCACATCCTTTTGTTCAGAACAACCGGACTTCTCATAAATCCATTTTATTTTTGTGTCATATGAATGTAAGAAAACGCTATAGACTCATAAAGTGAAGTAAACAATAAAGTGACAAATATACTTCACACATTTTAAGAGAAGAACCACAGCTAACAACTTCCTGGACATTTTAAAATACTTTCTAAGGTCTTAGGGATAATGACTTAAACAAAATTAAACCCCGAAGTGCAGTACAAATTGAAAAAGTCCATAGATGCTTTTAGCCAAAGAGTCAATATACTGAGCGCTGAAATAGGTACGATGAAAATACGATGCCATGATCACATGTTTTCTCAGTGGAGAAATAAAGGAATCAGCCAGCTTGAACATATCATTGAAAATGGCAACTTTCTATCATTCAATACTCTCATCTCACAATATGGAATCAGCAGCACAGCATTTTTAGAATATCATCAACTTAACTCTATCATAGGTAAAAAGTATACCTTTAATCAATTGCAGGGACAGCTACCTCTCGGGGTCGAAGAATTCTTAAACCTCAGTTCCCCAAAGTTGCTATCAAAGATACTGTATATAAAATATTATCAAAGGTAGAAGATGAAATCTTCCTTCCGACCTTAAAATGGGAGGCTGACTTATCTAACAACTTTGACCAAAATGCGTGGTCACAAATATGTTTAAATACTTTCAAAATGACAAAGAATTCAAATATACAACTAATACAATTCAAAATTCTGCATAGAATTCATTACACAGGACGAAGGATGTTCCAGATGGGTCTATCACAATCTGATATCTGTTCACATTGCAATGATAACATGACTGACAACTACCTCCATGCCTTGTGGTCCTGCACACCAGTGCAGAGGTTCTGGCTTCAGGTGTGTGAAGATCTGTCAACATGGTTCACATGCAATATCCCTGCAACTCCCACACTGTGCCTTTTAGGTGATCTGGGTGAAACTAAAATGTCAATAAACTCTGTCTACATGGTTCTCACCATCTTGTGCATCGCAAAGAAAACTATCCTTGTAAATTGGAAATCCAGAAATAATCTGAGTAACAGGCAGTTTAAGAATCTTCTATTAGATCATATTAGCTTGGAGACGATGTCTGTCTGTTCAGAGGATCAATCAGCTGAATCTGGTTCCCTCTGGCCCCCTGTGATCAGCTCCATCACTTAATGTAAGGGGAAGATGAGGGCCTCTCCTCTTTGAGGGTCGGTTGTTGGGGGGGGGGGGGGCCTGATGGCTGCAGGTGGTTGGCACTGTCTTGGGGTCGGGATCTGGGCTGCTTCGCTGGGGGCTGTCTTCGTGTTTGGTTTGGATTGGGGGTGGGGGGGCCGCCGGTTGTTGGGGCTGTCTGGCGGTGGTGGGGCGGGGGCCCCGGGGGGCCGGGGTCGGCGGGTGCCGGTTCATGCCCGGGCGGCCGGGGTGTCCTGGGGCGGGTGTGGCTGGGGGCCCTGGGCCCTGGTGCCTGGGGGCTCTCTCCTTCCGTGAGGGTGAGGGGGTCGACCTGGCTGGGGGGGCCGGTCGGCTCGGGCGTGCTGCCGTGGCCTGGGTCGGTGCACGCCCTGGTGTCTGGTTGCTGCCCCAGAATCCAGGGCATCGGGGTGGGTGGTTGTGGTGGTGGGGGACAGGGGGGTGGGGTGGATGGGTGGGGGGTGGCGGGGGAGGTGGGTGGGTGGTGGGGGACGGGGCAGGGTGGATGGGGGGGTAGACAGAGGGGTGGTGGGCTGTGGGGGTTATGGGGTTGGGGAAGGTGCGTGTACGTGTATGTGTATATGTGTGTGGGTGTGTATGTGTGAGTATGTATATATGTTTTTGTATGTGTGGGTATTTATGTAGGTGTATGTGAGTGTGTGGGTGTGTATCTGGATATGTATGTGTATGTGTGTGACTATGTATGTGTAAGTGTGTATGTGTGTGTGGGTATGTATCTGTGAGCGGGGTATGTATGTATGTGTGGGTGTGTATCTGTAAGTATGTATGTATGTCTGTACGTGTGGGTGTATATGTGTGGGTGATTGGAGCTATGTATGAGAGAGTGCGGTGTCCTGTGGGGGGTGGCCCCGGTGGGCCTGGGGGCGGTGAGCCCTGGGTCTGGGTCCTTCTGCTGCCCCCTGTCTGTCCTCACCTTCACTCCTCCTGATGCATGATGGGTGTGTGCTTCTTGGGTCGGTGGCTCTCTGGCCATGGTCGCTGTCCACCCTGGTCCTGGGGTGGGGGGGGGGGGTGGCGCTCCAGGCCCTGTCCTTCGTCGTGGGGCTCCTGGGTGACGGGGGTGCTACGGCATCCCCGGACCCCCCTCTCCCCCCGCTCTCATGCACACACACGTAGGGCTTTGGGAGGTGGGCTTATCAAGTTGGGTGTGGTGGAGGGGGCCATCTATGTGGCCCCAATCACTGCACGCTTCGGTGGCTCGCCTCTCAGTCTTAATTGCACTTAGTCATCTAACACGACCAAATACATACAAACACACACGTCGGGGGGTCTTGGCGCGCTGTGTCGGGGGTGGGGCTGTTCAGGTGGATGAGACTGCTCGTTTGGCCTCACTTGCGGCACGGTGTGGTTACTGACCCTCAAATTTTAATCGCAAACAACATATACTCCATCAACACTCACGAGACGGAGGGGGGGAGGGAGGGCAATGGGGTCTTCTGCGCCCCCGTTTCCGGATTCCTTCTGGTGAGGGGTGGGGCGGGGGGGGCTGTTGTTTTCCCCACAGGCCTGGGGTTTGTAGTGACTGTGGTTTGGGGGGCTGCTGGCTCTGGAGGGTGCATATCTGTCTGCGGCGGTGGGGTGGGGGGGTGGGGGCGGCAGTTGTGGGTGGCGGGGGGTCCTGGATGTGGGGTTCGGTGTTCCCTTGCCTTCCGGGGGTGTCTCCCACAGGATATGACAGTTGGATGACGTGGGAATGTGAGTGTGTTTGGGGTAGGATGGACTGTGTGTGTGTGTGTGTGTGTGTGTGTGTGTGTGTGTGTGTGTGTGTGTGTGTGTGTGTGTGTGTGTGTGTGTGCGCGTGTGCGTGCTTGCTAGCGTGTGCGTGAGAGTGTGTGAGTGTGTTGGAATGTGAGTGTGTGTGTGTGCGTTTGGTTTAGGGATGAGTGGTTCTGTGTGTGCGTGTGTGCATGTGTGTGTGTCAGTATGAGTGAGTGGGTATGAGTGTTGGGTTGGGGCGGGGGGGAGTGAGGCGGGAGAGGACAGGGGGTGGGAGGGGTGGGCCGGGTGGTGGACGGGGGGGTGGGTTCCGGGTGGGGGTCGTGGGGTGGGGTGGGGTGGGGGGGTGGGGGGGTTGGGGGAGTGATGCCCTGGATCTCGGGGTGCGTGGCCGGAGCACTGGGGGGTGTACTGGCCTGGGGTGGGTAGCCGCCCGTGTGGGCTGGTTCTCCCGGGTGGGTCATGGCCCTCTGCCTGTGTGGGGGGTTGGCTCCTGGGCTCTTGGGCCTCGGGCTCTCGGCCCTGCCGGTCATGGCTCCGCGGGGCCCGGGCCCCGGGGCTGCCGGGGTCCCCGGCCGGGGCTTTCCTCTGCCCCGTTTCTGAACCGGAGCATGGGCGTCTGCCTGGGGGGGCGGCTTGGGTCCGGGCTCTGTGATGACCGCCGGCTGTCTGGGCTCTGAGGGCCTCTTTGGCCTGCTTCTGGCCTTCTCAGAGGTCAGAGGTCATATATGCATGATCACTATCACCATCACTGTCACCATCATATTCACATGATCACGTTGATCTTTAATCACTCTTCACATACTGGGTTACCTTGTCTTCTTGTGGTGGTTAGACTAATGGTGATCTGTAGTAGACCTCTCTTGATGCACGCCCCGAGTTTACTACGATCGTATCCCTGTGGTCTGCATCTCGGCCGGTCGCGCCACTGCTGCGTCACCAACTACGTCATCGGAGCGCCGCTACCCCAGTCACTGATATGGCTGAGCGGCGCATTGGAAGACCTGGAGTGGATTACACTGTGCTTCGACCCCTTAACAAACTGGATTCAAATCCCAATATGTCACTGGAGCAACTGAATGTACAGTCACTGACAAAGAAATCTGGTCTCATTCACCAACACATCTTGGACAAAGGGATAGACATTCTCTGCCTCACAGAGACTTGGCAACCGCCTGAGGAATACTCATCACTCAACGAGGCTTGTCCACCAGGATATAATTACCTAAATAAGGCCCGCACAACCGGCCGTGGTGGTGGCCTTGCTGTTTTCTATCGCAGCAACATGGTATTGTCCCCTGTGTCTGTCCCAAGTGCTAGCTCCTTTGAGAGCCTTGTATTCAAATGTACCCATCCCTTCTCTGCAATAGTAGCTCTCATTTACCGCCCCCCCAAACCGCAACCAACATTTATTTCTGACATTCATGAGTTTCTAATCTCACTTTGCACAACATATTCTAACATTATTACCGGTGATTTTAACATCCACATGGACTCTCACACTTGCCGACTAGCAGCTGATTTCAAACAGGTTTTGGACTGTCTCAATCTTCAACAGCTCGTAACAGGTCCCACTCACCGGAGGGGGCACACATTAGACCTCGTCATCACCGACTCCCTCCCACTCACAGATCTTGAGGTCTATGATATTGGTGTTTCTGATCACTCAGCTGTTACTTTCAGAGTCCCCAAAAGATCATTTCTTGCTAAACCCAGGCACCAGATCACCTTCAGAAACATTAAAAGCATTGATTCCGCTTCCTTCTGTTCTCATCTACAACAGCTTTCCCCCTCTTCATCTTCAACTGTCAGTAACTTAATGGACTTCTACAATTCATCTCTCACCTCTATCCTGGACACTCATGCCCCGCTCAAAACACGGACAGTAACCTTCTCCTGCTCTGCTCCTTGGTTCACAAATGAGCTGAGACTAATGAAGAGATCCGGCCGTGTCCTGGAGCGTGCCTACAGAAAATCTGGCCTGACGGTGCATAAGTTGGCTTACCGGGAACATTGCAGATCATATGCAAAAGCCCTCTCCAAGGCCAGGTCAGACCACTACTCCGCCCTCATCAACAATAGCCCAGGTAACTCCAAACAACTCTTTTCCACAATCAGCCATATTCTCAAACCGCAAATCACTCCTTATCACAAACACACAGATGCAAACTGCAACCGGTTTCTTGACTTCTTCACCACAAAAATTGCCGACATCCGCTCCTCTCTTTCACCTTCAAACAGCTCCTCCATTGACGTTCCTTCAACACCAGTTACACAACACTTATCACACTTTACGCCTTCAACGCAGCAGGAGGTCGAGGAAATCATCTGCAAATCCAGATCCTCCACCTGCTCCCTTGATCCTCTCCCATTCCCTCTGCTCAAAGTTTACAATCAATCCATCAGCCATCTCATAACAAAAATTATAAATGACTCATTGGCAAAAGGAATCGTCCCACCCACACTCAAAACGGCCATCATAAAACCTCTTCTCAAAAAACCCACATTAGACCCTGAGCCCCTGTCAAACTACAGACCAATCTCAAACATTCCATTCATTTCCAAACTCCTAGAAAAAGTTGTTTCCTCCCAGTTACATCATCATCTCAAAAGCAATAATCTCTATGAAAAATTTCAATCTGGTTTTCGCCCCTCCCACAGTACAGAAACTGCACTCATCAGAGTTACAAACGACCTGATGATGGCCTCTGATTCTGGTTCCACTTCTCTCCTCATCCTCCTCGACCTCTCTGCTGCGTTTGATACAGTTGACCACAACATCCTCCTTCACCGTCTCCAGCATTACATCGGTCTCACTGGTCCTGCCCTTCACTGGTTTCACTCCTACCTCACTGATAGGACGGAGTACGTGGCTCTGGGGGAGGCAAAATCCAGACCACACACCGTCACTTGTGGGGTCCCCCAGGGCTCCGTACTCGGTCCTTCCCTCTTTACCATATACATGCTTCCCCTTGGTTGTGTCGTCAACAAGCATGCAATGAACTTCCATTGCTATGCTGACGACACACAACTCTACATTAAAATTTCATCCAACAGCTCTCCTACCCCCTCTGTCTCCACCCTCAGCTCCTGCCTGGAGGATATAGGGGCGTGGATGAGTCAAAACTTCCTGCAGCTTAACGGCTCAAAAACAGAAGCCATTCAAACTGGTACTCCTCATCAACTCCGCTCCTCTCCTCTTACCTCTGTTTCATTCCTTGGTCACACCATTCCCCTCTCTCCCTCTGTTACAAACCTTGGGGTCAAGTTTGACTCCCACCTCTCTTTTGACAATCATGTCACCTCCATTTGCAAAACATCCTTCTTCCACCTTCGTAACATTTCCAGACTACGTTCCTCCCTCTCCCTCCCTGCTGCAGAGAAGCTTGTCCACGCCTTTGTTTCCTCCAGGCTGGACTACTGTAATGCACTCCTCATTGGGATCTCTGGCAGGAGCCTCCAAAAGCTCCAGTATGTACAGAACAGCGCTGCCAGAGTCCTGATGAGGGTGCGGAAATATGAGCACATCACTCCCATCCTTCACACTCTCCACTGGCTTCCCATTCAGGCCCGTATAGAGTATAAGATCCTCCTACACACCCATCACTGTCTGCACGGTGCGGCCCCCACCTACCTCACTGAACTGCTCACACCACACACCTCTGCCCGGACCCGGTCAGGCCAACTGCATCGTCTGGTTCAGCCCAGGACACGGCTCAAAACCATGGGGGACCGGGCCTTTGAAGCCGCAGCTCCCCGTCTGTGGAACGCGCTCCCAGACCACCTTAGGGCCCCACAGACGGTGGGCACTTTCAAAAAAGGACTGAAGACCTTCCTTTTCAGAAAGGCATACCAGCAATAATGTTGCTTAAAGTGTGCTGTATTGTAATGTTTTTACCCTGCGCTTGTTTTTAAACCCTGTGTCTCATGTAGCACTTTGAGATTTGATTTTAAATGTAAAGTGCATTACAAATAAAATCTATTATTATTATATTACTAGTTACGACTAGCTATATTCAAAAAAAAAAAAAAAAAAAAAAAAGGGTTTGTGGTGTCCTTGCATTTCCTTCCTCCCCTACACCTCCTTTTATTTTTGTGGCCTGGTCTGTTCACTAATATGGTTCGGAAAAAAAAAAAAAAAAAAAAAATGTATGTATGGTTCTGTAATTTTCTGTGTTGGTTGTCGGCTCTGTTTTGGTGTTGTCTAGATTGGGGGTTTGGGATTGTTCTAGGTTGCGTGTGGTGCGTCGACAACACTGTTTTGTATTGTGACTTTGTACATAGGTTGTGCCCCCCCCCTCCCCCCCTCCTCCCTCTCTTTATCTTTCTCTCTTTCTGTCCCTGCTCTCTGAGCGTTTCCGTCCCGGTCCTGTCCAGCAGCCATGCCGGATGCCAGCTTTAAATAAAGGCAGCAGCAGGAGGAGACTCAGTCTCGTCCTGCTGCTAATATTAAAATCTGTTCGGATAGTAAAAGGCTACAATCATACAATACTGCATGCCCCAGCTGCCGAACAGGACAAGGGAAAAAAAAAAAAAAAAAAAAAAAAGACAGTACTAGATGTGTAATTTCACAATAAACAGCAGAGGATTTCTTACAGCCAGTGGATGTGGAAGCTGCACTGCTGTTTAGTGATGCATCTTCTCTTGGTGCAGAGCTTTCTTCTGAGGTAGAGGAGGAAAGGGTCCTGTCACCTGTGTACGCATTTAGCACAATACTGTCATACATCGTATTTCAATGTTAACACGTCATGTCACAGGTGACCGATGTGTACATAACCCACCTGTATCACCGTTACAGCTGCTACCTGGGCTGGCTGCGCTTAGCTGCGGGACCTGGGCTCGTCTCCTCGGGCTCCTCTTGCGGAAGGCTGCTGTTCAGCAGTTCAATCGGCTGAACGCTGGGCTTGTCTCCCAAAATGCGGTCCAGCTCTTCATAAAATGGACAGGTTACACGTCCACGGCCACTTTGTTTATTTAAATCTTTTGCCTCTTTGTATTTGGCTTGGAGGCTCTTTATTTTTCGTTGGCACTGGAGCCAGGACCGTCTGTACCCTCGCTTGGCCATTTCTTCGGAAATGTTCTCGAAAACTGCCCGGTTGCGATAAGCCCCCTCGAGCTTGGCCTGCATAGAGCTGTCCCCCCAAATGTTAATTAACTCAGATACCTCGCTTTCCCTCCATTGACCCGACTCGGCATTTTCATCCGCCATGGTTGTTTTTTCCCCTGCCAATTTGGACGCAGATTGATGATGTTTGTCGCGCATTGTGGCGTGTAGGTCGGATGAATGCGACCTGGCCGTACAGACTGCAGTCGCATGGCAAAAGATCCGATACGTGTCGGATTTAGGACCACATATCCAAGTGGCCTGGGTCGCATTTGAAAAAATCGGATCTGTGTCGTTCAGACTGTCAGGAAAAGATCCGATACAGGTCGCATAGGGGCAAAAAAATCGGATTTGGGTCACTTCAGCCTGCAGTGTGAACGTAGCCTATCTGACTCCATCTGGTGGTAAGATGCAGCCACCACCCTACATTCCTGTGACAGCTCCATTCTCACCACATAATCCATTTGTTTCCACACCAGAACCCACTCTGCAGCTTCCAGTCTTGCACATTAAAAAAGGAATATTAGAGGGTCCTTGGACTAATGATGAGGGATTATGTGAAGTAACAGTAACCTCACGCACAGACAAACAACAGTCCACACCCAAGCCTACTTCCACAACATTGTCCATGCAACAGGGTAACCCCGGCGTGGACGCAACACATTTACTGGGCAGCGAGGCTCTTCTACAACAATGGCGACAACAGAAGAAGGAGGTAAAACAGCAACAGCGCGCCGATACTGTAAACAATCCTCCACCAGAGGAGGAGGACGCCAATGAAGCAGAGATCCAGAGAGAGATGCAGCGCCTCAGGGAACAACACAACGTCAAGCGCTGGGAACAGAAACAGATGTACAAGGTGGATCGGATGCTAAAAGAGGTTGACGAGACCATGAGCCGCCTTACAGCCAGCGGACCGCCAGACCTCGAACCGCCTAAGATCAAATATGACTTGAGGCCCAGATCAAAGGGACGACCAAAACAGGATGATGGTGGGGCTGAGGATGATGAACTGAACTTTGCCATGCCACTAATGTCAACAGTAGGACATGGGGGAAGAGTAAAAGTTAAATACACTCCTTTCTCTGTAACTGACCTCTCCACTATTGCTTCTTCTCTCCCAAGTATTAAGGACGGTGGTGGTGCTTGGCTGCAGGCCCTGACCAAGGCAACGGCAGGACAACAGTTGTCCAAAGGTGACATCACGGGACTTCTGACCCGATGCTGTAGTGCCGCGGATCGTCAGCAGGTGTTGGCCCATCTTGGCTGGGACAGAGATGACCCGGCTGAACCTTTGGCAACCCGCTCCACCACCCAGCTGTCTGACTGTCCGAAGGGGTATTTCCCTCTTCCGGCGTGTGTCTATGCTGATTTGGTGTTTTCCCCCAAAGCAGGACAGACTCCGAATGAATTTATGACCCAGGCCTCTGAGGACTTCACGCTGAGGACCGGACAGCATCCCACCGCCTCACCTCTGCACTCTCAGATTTTTAGGGGAGCGGTGATGAAGGGACTGCCAGCCCCTGTGGTGTCCAAGCTGAAGGACAACCCGGATCTGCCTGGAGCGGAGCATGCTCGATGGGTAACGCACACTACGCATCATCTGAGAACCTGGCAGGAGGAACAACAGGCCAAAGCCACACACAAAGGCAATTCAGAGCTCAAATTGCTTGACATGAATATTAAAGCAGCGGGCAGTAAAAATAAACAGATGCCCTGCACTGATAACACACAGACACCCCCACAGTCAGCACCAATTCTGGTTCCTGATCCCACACCAAATGTTGGAGGGGCAATGACAACACAAATGTATATGGGGCCACCGGAGACGTGGGGGGCGGCGGGTCCACGTGGTTTCCCGGGTCAAGGTGGTGTACTGCTGGAGGTGTGGCATACCCGGACACATCTCACGTGTCTGCCGTCAGCCCATGAACAACAGGTCGAGAGGAAGAGTATCTCCACAAGGTAGAGGAGGCTACGGAGGACCCAAGCCACAGGGGTTCCAACAGCCTGGTGCGACAGGTAACCAACAACCCCAGGTTCCCCAAATGCACCTTGTTCCTCAGCAGCAGCCCGGCCCACAGGGATCAGCGGGACAATATCCACAGTGACGCGATCCTGAACAATCAGCATAAATGCTGCAACTTTCAAGTGACAATTTAGCGCTGTTAGAGGTACTTGTAATGAATATGTCAGGGCACGTTGTACACATCATTAAAAATGTGTAACATATTTTTGGTGGAAAATAAGTATTTTTAAGGTTGTAAAACTCCTTAATGCACCTTTAACTTTGGCTTGTCGTCAAGCTTGTCAAATGTTTCTTCTGATATAACACTTGTGTCAGCTCCAGAGTCAATCTTGAATGATTTCTGCGTACCTTGTATTGGTAACTTTACAGTCCATGCTTTTGTTGAATCTTCCATGTCTGTGATTCCTCCCAAACAGTAGGCTGCATTACCGTGACTCCAGAGACTCCAGTTCAAAATGAAACATCAATAAAACTGGATCGGCTGAGTTTCTACGGTTCAGAGTTGTTTTGTTCATTGCATTTCATCTTCCGGAAGAGATATCAGGTGGTCCATCTGAAAATATATTAGTATTGAATTTTATATCGAGCATTAAAGTTTTCATCATGAGGGGGCGTGGCTACTTGATTGACAGATCTGCTCTGGAATGATTGACAGGTCCTTCCAGTGGCTTTCAGGAGGTTTGCATTAAGGAGCCAATATTAACGTTAAAGCAATAGTTCGGGATTTTTGACATAAACCTGTGTGGCATCCCCGTCAGCAGTATTGTTCATTCATACCGACTTACCCCTGACAGCGTCCAGTGAGCGGAGATCCTGTCTGGTTTAGGCCCAGAGGAAAGTAGTCCAGCAAGTTTGCTGGGATCTCAAAAATAAAGCGTTTTTCTTCTCAAACCAATATTTGTGCTGAAGAGTGATATATTTGCATCACAAAACCGTCGTCGATGAAAAAGTCAGACCTCGTAAACGCTTGCCACTATTTTCTCTCCCTTTATTTCACTGCCGCCTCCAGCTGCGGGCAGCCGCACTGGTTTCACTTTGTTTAGCTAGGAAAGAGCTAGCGAGCTCCAGCTCTAGCTTACAACCACTTATGCCTCTTGCTATCCAAAATCTGGGGCTTCAGGGAGAGAAACACCACAATTACTGTCCTTGCAGAGCTTCATTTTATTATTTACTTTATTCATTGAACCTTTATTTAACCAGAAAAAGTCCCGCTGAGATTAAAAACCTCTTTTTCAAGGGAATCCTGGGGGTTACAAAGTTACAATTACAATACACAGTGTTATAAATTACAATTAAAATTAAGATAAACAATTACAAGTAAAAGATGCTGTCTCAAGTTCTCTTAACCTTGATTTAAAAGAGCTCAAGGGAGTGAATTCAGTCAATTTGCAGTCCTTTTTCTACTTATTCCAAGGATATGGAGCTGAATATGCAAAAACTCTTCATAATTAAGCCCACGAATTTAAGACCAAATCCAAAATATCTAAGTGCATCAAAAATAAATTGATGCTCAACTGAGTCGAAAACCTTGCAGAAATCCAGAAAAATTGTAAAGCCATCATCATCGATCAAATCATTGTAATCAATTAAATCGAGGACCAAACCAATGTCATTGGGAACTGATCTTCCTCTGAGGAATCCTGACTGTGTGGGGCCAATAATATTGGATAGACCTGCTTTTACCTTGCTGCCAATACAGATATAAGTATTTTATAATCTGTGTTCAGGAGTGTGATCGGTCTTAAATTACTTAAAAATCGTTTTTCTTCACCTTGTTTGGGTATTACCGTATTGGCCCGAATATAAGATGATGTTTTTTTCCAGAAATTGCATCCTCAAAAGTGGGGTCGTGTTATAATCGCGGACTTACGGTAGATGGTCAATACACATCCGCACCGCTAGATGGAGCCAAAGTATCACTGACCAGAGGACAAGTGGAGCGATGAAATGAGATCAAATGATCTGATGAAAAATGGCGGATCATCTGGGACAACAGAGGCGAAGTTATGATACCAACTTTAAACTGATGGTGATCAACGCAGCAGAGTCATCAAACAACTGCCAAGCCGCCAGGAGATCTGGTGTAGCAGAGCGCCTCGTTCTTATTGGAGAGCACAGAAAAAATGCCTTCAGATGCTAACACTATGAGAAAAGCTTTCCGTGGTCCGAAGAGAGACGCTTCAGAGAGATTGAAAGAAGGGTGAAAGATGGAATGCCCACCACCAGAGCCGTGATTCAGCTGAAGGGACTGGAAAGTTATTTACCTCATTTATGCAGTTTTGACCCCTTGAGGCTTCTTATTTGTTGCTTATTGTTTCTTATTTTGAGAAAGAGAATATATTTATTCATTTTCTATCTCGTGAAATGTTATCTCAGTTGTGAGTTTTTGAGTTTATAATAATTGTATCATAAAAAGTTGTTTTATGAGTAACCTTACTGTCTTCAGCATTTTTTGTTTTTTTTTTTTTTTCCAAAAAATGATCTTTGAAAAATAGGGGTCGTGTTATAATCGGAGTCGTCTTATATTCGGGCCAATACGGTAATTTCATGATGCCTTGTTTCACTGTTGTCATTCATTGTTTTTGATCAGCACTTGCCTTTATTGCCTCAAACTTTAAGTTTTTAATTTCTCCCTATAAATATCTGTAGAAATTGGAGCTTGAAGCGGTTTGAGCAGAGCAGGATGAAGACCTGAGACCCGGATGAAGACCTCAGGCTGACCCCAGAGGAAGCTCTCCTCTTCTTCTCTCTCTCTTCTCTGGAGGATCTTCAAGCACTCCAGAATGACCCCACTGATTCTGAGGCGCTCTGCCTCCCCCTGCTGGTCAGCAGTCTGCACTGCAGCAAACCGGAAGTGACCCCTTTTTATTGCAATTATACAAAATACAGAACAAAAAAGCAGCACTTAAACATACATCACAGTTTAACTTGGATTGAGCAAGAGAGTTAAAAAAAATGTCTGATACATTTAAAAAAAATCTAGTTAAATCTCAGGGCATTGTAATCACAACAAAGTAAAATGTTCAAGCACTGAGTCCAGTTTGCATGTTTATTTTTCAACAACCTGAGAGATTTAGAATATAAACTTAAATCATTCTTCCAGTGAATAAATAATAATAATAATAATAATGCATTGGTTTTATATAGCGCTTTTCAGGACACTCAAAGACGCTTTACATTGCATTGCATTATTCATTCACACCACACTGGGTGGTGGTAAGCTACTGCTGTAGCCACAGCTGCCCTGGGGCAGACTGACGGAAGCGAGGCTGCCAATCTGCGTGAAGGATTTTAGCCGTTTCAGTTTTCAGACTCCCATCATGATATCAGAATCAAAGAAATTCAAGCCTCCATCCTCCAGCAATGTAACTCTTATCTTCTTTCCTGATGTAATGACATTTATTTCTCCACAAGAACTTTAATAATGTCTCATGAATGTTCTTGTTTTTGACCCTTTGACACTGGTAGAGCTGATGCAGGGTAAACCAGTCCAGAGAGACCTTCTAAAAACACTCTTCCAGAGAATGAAACGTCTTTCCTGACTCCAGCTGGGAGAGAAGATCCAGCTGTGATCCTTTATTCACACCCACAAGTCTGACAGGTGTCGCGCCAAGCCCACAGGGACTCCAGAGCAGGCCAGCTCCCAGTCAAACCACAAGGCTGTAAAGTGCAGGACTGGGGTAAATGCAATGCTGAGACTACTGAATGGATTGAAGGGAAGCAGAAAATGCGTACCTTTGAGGAAAACCCAACACACACCAGAGACATCATATAAGTAGACACCTCGTTGAGGGTGGAGAGGTGTGTCTAAAGCGCTGCCATCTTACCGAGGTAGACTAGAGCCGCAGCAGTGCTTCTACGGAGGTTAGAGGCTTTCTTTCATCCTAAAGTAGAATTATTCACTGAATTTTCCACAGATTTCCAAACAGTTTGATTTGTTAAAAACATCACGTGTGTGGCTATGACACAGGATGTTTGGATGATTTTAAAAAACCGGTCTTACCATCCAAATACACATTCTACTTCATGTTTTCAGCAGACATTCGTCTGCCATAACTGGAAAAGATGCCACACTTTTGTGCCGCTTATGGATGCTCTAATGACCAGAACCTTTAAACCAGAGCCTGTGGAATTACTTTTCACAGGTAATGTGTTCATAAAGAAAGTTGTGCCTTTCTTATTAATTTTGTTCTTAATCAGTTCAGTGTTGTAGAAAAAATAAGTTTTCCAACTCTAAGAAACACAGTAATTTTCTTGACAGTTAATTGACAGTACAGTGTGTCCAATGTCCAAGATAGTCCCCAAACCAAAAAATGTCAGGGTTTGTGGATATGGAAGACAGATTGAATGAAACAGAGGTTGCGTCTGAGGCTCTCATGTTGATGGTGGTCGGCATACAAGGTCACTGGAAAGCTCCCATTGCTGACTATCTGACCATGCAGCGCTGTCTCACCAGATACACTATAGGTCTCAGTTGTTCATGCACTGGAAGAACTTCATGCTCGTGGTCTGAGAGTGGTGTGCATGAGAAAGGATGGACATGCATTAACATCAGCATGTGCAACCAACTCAGCTGTGAGCTCAAGGGAAACCCCCACGAACCCCTGAAGACCTCTTTTGCACATCCACTGGTGAGAGAGTGTTTGTCATGATGAACGCCTGCCATATGCTGAAGCTGGCCCATAACATGTTACAGGAAATGCTGATTGTTCTGACTTATCTACTTTTTATTTTACAGTATATTGTTGTCATGTTTCCATTTAGATCATTACGACTGCATGTGATTCTTCACATTTTATCTGTGTGCTTTGTGTGAGCTGTGACTCGTGAAGATTGTGATTGTGATTGTGAAGGCCTGTAGCCCAATCATGAGCACCACTGGTCCCATCAGCTGGAAGTACATCGTTCATCTCAGTGAGGTTCAGACAAAGGAGGGACTACATGCTGCAAACAAGATCACGCAGAAGCATGTTCACTTGGACAACCAGAAGATGAAGGTGTCCCTGGCCGCACAGACTTTGAGTCGCTCAGTAACAGTTGCTCTCCGCACACTGAGGGACCTGGGCTACTCACAGTTTAGTTTAGTTTAGTTTAGTTTAGTTTAGTTTAGTTTAGTTTAGTTTATTTAGCACATACAATAAAATATATCACACAAACCAGTGCAGAAAAAAAGAAACAGTGCAGGGAGGAGCAAGCAAGCCAAAGGTTTATGAAGAGCCCCCACCTAATAAAATTATACAGATATCGTTAAAAAAAAAACAACAAATAAATAAAATACATAAATAAATAAAATAAAATACAAAACAACAAAAAGCATCATAAACTCTCATGCAAAACATAAAAGAGAGAAAGAAGAAAAAATGCTGTTGACCTTATATGGACATGCTCATAAAAATGGACATTTTTGTTGATCATTATAGGCAACACTGAAAATAAACTAAAAAAGGAAGTTAGCAGTCTACGGAAAAGCTAAAGTACAGAGCTCTCTTGGCTACACTTTTGAATTAGATGCTCTCTTGCGTGACTTTTGAAGATAGATAGAGATCTACAATTGTTGGCAATGTGGTACCAACTGTTCCAAACTTTGACACCTCTATACCTAAACAAAAATTGGCTTCTGGATTTAAGACATTTGGGCGGATGTAGAGCTGAGGCCTGTCGTGTTGAGTAAGAATGAAAATGAGAATTTGCTGCAAAGTACGTCCTAAAATGCTCAGGGACGTTGTCTTCTGAAGAAAATATCTTGTACATAAAAATGCATATTTGATAACTGTTAATATCATAAATAGTGAGAATCTGGAGATTTTTAAATAAGGGAGCAGCAGTAGCGTCCCAGACAGATTGAGATGCAAGTCTAACAAAACGATTCTGAAGAATTAAGATTTTTTTAAGAGTGGTTGTAAATGTACTCCCCCAAACAATATTACAATATGAAAGATGCGGATAGATTAGACTGTAATAAAGAGTAAGAAGACACTGTTTACGAACAAGTTGGCTAACTTTCCTTATTATACCAATAGATTTGTATATTTTCTTACTCACACAGTAAATCTGTTCTCTCCAACTCAAACTCTCATCAATAATTATTCCTAAGAATCTTGTAGATGATACTTGGGGCATCTCTATGGACTCAATTATAATTTTAGATAAATTTTTTCCCACTAAAGATAATAAAGTTAGATTTTTTTATATTCAAAGATAATTTGTTCGTTTTGAACCATGTAACAAAGGCATCTAAACCATCATTCACATCCTTTATTAACAAACTGAAGTTTGGGTTTGAGAGAACCAGTGTTGTGTCATCTGCAAACATAATTGGAGAAACGATGTTTGAGATGTTACACAAATAATTTCACCACAGTGAAGTTGTGCTCTGTTGGAATGGCAGCCCTTTACACAAACAAACTGAGTTCTGTTTGAAACATAATTTGACAACCATTGATGAGTATCTTTATGGAAACCTGTCTGTGAAGCTTAGCCAATAGGATACTGTGATTTATCGTATCAAAGGCTTTTGAAAGATCTAGGAAGACACTACAAGCAAACTCACCCTTTTCTAGCGCTGATGCAATCTTATCAACCAGGTGAATTAAAGCCATAGATGTGGAATGATTTGTTCGGAAGCCATACTGATGTTTAAAAAGAATTTCATCAGAATTTAGATGAAAAATAATCCTTTTGTAAACTATTTTTTCTAAAATCTTTGAAAAGCATGGCAAAATAGAAATAGGCCTATAGTTATTGAAACAACAAGGATCATCCGCTTTAAACAAGGGAATAACTTTTGCAATCTTTAAGTCATGTGGTACAACTCCCGTCTTCAGAGACAGGGAAAAAATATGATGAAGAGGTTGCAAGATTGATTGCTTCACCCGCTTGACAAGGAATGCTGAAATATTGTCATGGCCAGCTGCAGACAACTTCAGCTGGTCAATTACATCACTTATTTCCTGGGTGTTGGGGAGCTCAAAGCTGGAAATAACAGGAAAAGTTCCTTTTAAGGAATCCAGTGGGTTTCCATCACAGGAGGGGATGTTATTTGCTAGTTTCAGACCAATGTTTACAAAGAATTCGTTAAACTTTTCGGCAATATCAAATGGGTTGATTAAAGATTCTTCACCATTTCGAAAGGCAGAAGGCAGTTTAATGGTAGCCCTCTCTCTTTGAAGCAGTTGATTTATGACTTTCCAAGTGGATTTAATATTGTTTGAACACCCACTAAATTCATCACTGAAATACTTTCGTTTTGCAGATCTAATTTCATGAATATATATATATTTCGGTGGGATTTATACACACTGTGATTGAGAGGAGTGGGAATGTTGACATATCTTTTAAATAGTTTGTTCTTTTTCTTCAACAAATCAGGTGAAAACCATGGGTTTTTTTTAAATCTGAGTGGTGTTTCTTTACACGACTTGTGACAGGAAAACATTCCTCAAAACAAGAGCTGAATACATCCATGAATTTTTGATATGCTAACTCAGCATTGTTCTCCTCATATAGGTTATCCCAGAATTTGGAGTCAAGCCTGTCTTTAAACTTGGGAATATTTTTCTCGCTCATTATTCTTTTAGAAATGTTTTCTTTAATGTTTTTAGCTTTGTTTTTCTTGATTTCAGAAAACTTAAAAATAGCTAAATGATCTGACAAGTCTAGATACAATACACCAGATTTCATACAACCAGTCAGAGAGTTTGAGAGGATGTTGTCGATAAGAGTTGTTGATGTCTCTGTAACTCGTGTTGCTATATGAATAAGAGGGAAAAAATAATTATAATACAAAACATTAAGGTAGTCCTCAACAAGGGTATCTGACTTGTGTTTAAGGAGATTTAAGTTAAAGTCACCTAAGATAAAACAATATTTATTCTCACGGTTAACACGGTCAAGTAAACAAAACAAACCTTCATTAAAGTCCTTGAGGACAGAATCTGGAGGGCGGTATATTGCTCCAACAATAATACTCTTTCCACCTGTGACAGGAAGTTCAACAAAAATAGACTCAACGTCGGACATGTCTGTTCTCAGAGAAAGATCATGTCTTATTTTGAAATCATAATCAGAATGAATAAACAGAGAAACTCCCCCTCTAATTCTGTTTTCTCTTACATAATGGACTGAATTGTAATTTGGAAGTTTAAATGCTTCTTTAAAGTCTTCTGTAAGCCATGTTTCCGTTAGGGCTATAACTGAAAAATCATGCTTAAGTGAAGATAAATAATGAATAAAGTTGTCATAGTTAGATGATAGACTTCTTATGTTGAGATGAAAAGAAGAAAACATATTTGCTGGCATAGAAGAACATAACTCATTGAAATGAGATTCATCATAATAATTACAGAGGTTAGAAATGTCAAATGTGGAAAAAAAGTTATGATCTGGGTCAACATCACCATTGTAGGCATCAAACTTAGGACCATCAAAGGGCTTGAAAGTCTGATCTTCCAAGGCAATGTAGCAGTCAGCTGAGTTACAGTCCATGGGTTCAGGGTCTAGGACTAAAACAGCTTTATCCATTGTTTTAAATTCAGAACTAATAAGGCTTTAATTCTGGACAAAACAAAAACAACACATAAACCAAACTCAACCTCATGTTGAGTCGGCACTTCTGCCTTTGGGCTTTATGATCAGCTTGTCAAACCTTAGGGTGGCTATGACACCTCTCTCACGGGCAGCCTTTAGCTCTGGGAGGAGATCTCTCCTCTTTTTCTGGACAGCATCTGAAAAGTCCTCATTAATGTAGACGTTTGAGCCTTTAAGCTTGTTTGCACATGATTAAATGATCTGCTTGTCTTTGAACCTCAGAAGCTTGACAATGATTGGTCTGGGCCTTTTAGCCTCTTTGTATGTACCAACTCTGTGGGCACGCTCATTTTCAATGTTTTTGGCATCCAAGCCCATGTTCCTCTGAAGCACAGCTCTGACTTTCCTTTCTGACTCATCCCAGTTTTCACCCTTTTCATCTGGGATCCGTCCACCAGGATATTGTTTCTCCTGGTCTGGTTCTCAATGTAATCCAGTTTCTCAAAACAGTCTAGAGAAGGAATCCCAGCCAGGTCCCCCTCTACTTTCTTGATGGCAATGTCAAGTTGTTTTATTTTTGCTACTGTTGTTTTGTGCTCTTTGGACATCTCGTCCACACCTGTATGGGTAAATTCCAAACTGGATTTTACCCCCTGCAGATCTCTGATTACATCATCCATTCTTTTGTTTACACTCTCGATCATTATTTGCACACAACATTTGAAGTTTTCCTGTTGCTGCTGTAACATTTCTTTGTAAAACTCCTTTTGTTGTTCAAGTAGCTGGGAGACAACACTCGTTGTTACAGGTGCCTCTTCCTCTAGTACTGAGAGGCCTTTAGCACCTTTGGGAGGCATGATGTGATTAGATTTCTAACACAATGTACCAGTCACAATACACCTTCTGGATACCAGCTGCTGCTACCTGGTGGTCCGGTGGTTAGCTGCTGCTGCTGCCTGGTGGCTGATGCCGAGCTGCTGTGGTTGTTGCTCGTATGGCGGTAATCGTTGGCGATGATGATCCGACAAGCCCCGTAAGCATCCCAGGCTAACAGCAGCTAACAGCAGCTAACAGCGGTGGTGTACCAGCTGATGACGGCAGCGATCCGCGGAGCGTGGGCAGCGATCCGGGGAGCCCCGCAAGCGTCCGAGGCCAGCAGTGGTGGTGCACCAGCAGGTGACGGCGGCGATCCGGTAGGCCACGACGGCGTCCCAGGCTAGCTGCGGTGGTGTACTGGCAGGTGACGTCGGTGATCCAGGGAGTGTCTTCCGGGTCGGCGAAGCTCCCCTGACGCGGAGCGTGGAGTTGCTGGGGGAGAGGAGAGGAGAGCACCCTCAGGCCCTTTCCCACAGAGTTGGAGGTGAACCACACTCACACGGGGGATCTCGGTGTTCACTTTCCTTTAACTTATCTTTCACTGAGTGTTGGCAGTATTTCTCCTCGCGTATCCATCTCCGGCCATCGATGGTAGTGGGGGTCAGTTCACTCCAGCAGAATCGACATGTTCTGGCATGCTCTGGCTGTTGCGTCACAGTTTAAACACTGTGACGCAACAGCTGAATTCATTGAGGTAGTATGATAAGGGATGTACGTCAGGCCGTAGAGGGACTAGAGGGAAGTTCCAGAAAATAATGAAATGAATGGTTTTTCAATCTTGAATTAATTTGACAAGATCTCTGTTTAAAACATTGTTGTGAAGATGATTTTAGATGCTAAAGTTATTGCAGACATTTTCTTTGACAGGCTCTTGGACATCATGAATAGCCGCAATCCCCGTGCCAAAGGATTTAAAGCCCCCCTTGGGGCTATTTACATTGTAAAGTCAAATTCATGAGGGGCCTATGAGCTGCAGTTCCCTCTGTGCCCTGAGGGTGTCAGTATAATGCTGACCGCTGTTTGTGACGCTCCCAAAAGAGAGAGAAGAAGAAACTTTGGCGGTCAAGTGAAATTGTGAGAATTGGCGGGAAGGCTGAGTGTTTGTGTCTCCCAGGAAACATTTCATCTCCTGCAGGAACAATGACTTCCGTTCAGGCTTTGAGAGAGTTTATTCAGCAGCGACTAACTGCTGCTGCTGGAGAAATCTTCACCGCGTTTCAACTAACTGTCATGGAATACGAGAAGGAGATGAATCGTCAGGACAGACTGCTGGAAATCACAGGAGAACTTCCGGTCCCGTTCTCCAGAACAGGTATGTTAAAGTGTGGATGAACACTGAGTCTGACTGCTGGAGGCTCGTTCTGTTTCTTTTGAAGCCAGCAGACAGAAACGAGGCTGCAGCTGCAGGAGGGCTGCTGATACGCCTCCGAAACGGTTCTCCCTCTCCACCCTCACAAGGAACTCAGAGTGTATCAGCCCAGAAATGTAGACTCCATTTCCTACCTGGGCTGATACACTTTGAGTTCCTGATGAGGGTGGAGAGGGAGAACCATTCCTGACGCGGATCTGCACGGAGAGTCAATCAATCAATTAACTGTTTTTTTCTGTTAAGTTAACACTCCTAATATTGGCTGAACTTGAAGAATGACGAAGTGTCCCACCTAACAAATTTACCACCAGTTGCCACTGGCAACAGTCCTGATCACAGCAAAGCATTGAAATATTATAGGATGAGGGACAGCATGGAAATGTTTTTTTTTTTTTAATGTTCTTTTGGACTCGAGACATCAAGAATACATTGGTGTCCCCCACTGTCCCACACAGACATACTTTGTCTCATATCTGGGGAGTCAGGATCTGGTCAGCCTCATTTTAATCCTTCAGAAAGCTGTTCCCGCTGCTTATAACAGCACATCAGCCTTCGCAGTGCTGAGCGCACGTTTACTGCTTCATCTTACAGAGACTTGATTACCCATACTGCCCTGGGCTTCACGAGAGAGGTGCGCATGCGCTGTTGACAGTGACAGTGACTCCATCTAGCTGCAGTGGAACTCATATCCAAAATATTCAAGATGTTTTGCTGTGTATGTGTTGAACTTCACCTCTCCAGCAGTTAGCAGATCAAACACTGTTGTTGCAACCTGATGGGGAAAAAAATGACTTTGTAGCAGTGATTCAAACCAGTGATCAATGTATCAAGAGGAAAGTTTGTTTCAGGATGAGCTGTACGTGCACTTAGAATTTGACTGATGCAAAAGAGAGAACCAGCACCTTTTCTGAACCACTGAACACACTGGATGTATGTGCATAGAACAGTGGTGTGCAACCTGTGGCTCTTTTGCACCTCTGTCGTGGCTCCATGAAGCTTTCACAACATGAAATGTGAATAAACATGTAAGTTACTTTGTTATAATTACACACCACAGTACTATTCTACAGGATTTGCCATTCTTGGTTCAAACTGTATTAAAAAAGTACAAATAAAATTTGGAAAATTGGCTAAACCCACAAGAACAGGGGAAAACGAAGATAAGGCGGCTTAAAAAATGGGAAATATCTGGATTTCTAAAAGAAAAATATTAAACATTGTTAGAAAAAAAACATGCAAGACTGATGAAAAGGAGGTAACATGGCTAAAACAGCTACATTTCAAAATTGTCCACAAAAACGCTTTAAAAGAGGCACAAAACTGTTAAAATTAGCTGACAAAATTGGTTAAATGTGTTAAAGGTTCATTATTCTGAACTGTAGTTAAAACGTCTTGAGTGTATCCTAAATATGACACTCCATAAGCTGCATTGGCCTCATTTTAAATGTTGAATGTGCTTTATGGCTCCAATCCAGCTTGACATAGTGGGAAGTCACAAAAATGTCTCTAATGAGAACTTCCTGTTTTGTTCCTTGTTTTGGATTGGATGATCCTGGATCAGTCCTGAGCCTCAGTAAAGCTTTCAGCTGGCCTGGACATTATAGTAACTCTTACAGAGTAATGACGTGTTCAGGTGTTGTTGGGAAAAAAAGCAAGTCTGAACCACGTCAACCTGTAAACTTCCCACCAGCGTTTGAGAGCTCAGAGAAGCCAAAGTAGCATCCAGACAGCTTCCTCATTTATTCTTTAAACCTCACAGCTACTGTCAGGTTTCTATAAAGGAGCAGTTTAAAGGTGCTGTAGGCAGGATTTTGCTAGTCAATGCTAATTTTTCTGTGTTTTCTTTGGATTAAATGTTAGAGTATCCATTGATAATCCTTTAGGAGTGTAGCATAATTGCACTACCGAGAGGATGCAGCGTTTCCATCTGTCTCTGTTCTGAGCTGAAAAGGAATCTCGACAGCTCCAGGTATCTTTGACCAATCAGAAGAGCCCCTGAGGCTCTAACTGTGATTGGTCGAGGGGCGTTCGTTGCACGTTCTTGTGGGAGGGGCTTAACTTGCGTAAGGGCGTGATATCAGAGAAAACAGGACAGGATTGGCTGTGCTGGGTTTCAAATCGCCATTTTAGATGGGTCAAATCGCCATCTTGCTTAGGTAACCCTAAGCAAGATGGCGGAGATGCCGAATCCTGCCTACAGCACCTTTAATTTGTTTTTAATGTCTCTGTTTTAAATGCAGCCTGTCCTGTCTCATCTGTCCCTCACTGTAAAACATTCACATCCATCTCATCAGGGACTTTGTCTTGTTTCCCTCCAGAGAGTCCACAGCAACACTTCAGGAACCAGAAGACGAGTTCCAGTGTGGAGCAGGAGGAAGATGAAGCTGCACACATTAAAGAGGAGGAGGATCTTGTTGAGATGACCGTTACTGATGGTGGAAGTGATGATTCCCACCACTCAGTGAGAGACTTCACCACCCGGACACTCACTGCTGCTGCTGTGGAAATCTTCACCGTGTTTCAACAAACTATCGTCCAGTACCAGCAGAAGATTGATCGCCAACACAGACTGCTGGAAGTCATCCTCAAACCTCAAATCAAGTTACACAGAATCGGTATGTTAAAGTGTGAATGAACAGTGAGTGTGACTGCTGGAGGATCTCCATCGTTGTGGCTGTTTGTTTCATCCACCACAGACAGAAGCAGGATCTGTGTGTGTTATGTTTTTAATATTTTCATCACCTGTATTCAGCAGACTGGTGACTCCAAATACGTTCACTCTTCTTCTCCACTTTCTACTTCAACTACAGCACACAGCGCTCCCTCTGGTGTGGAAGTTTAATCCCAGCACCGTATTCCACTTCAGGAAAGTCAGCATGTTTCCTCAAGGAAATATTTGCCAGAGCTTTAACAATGTACATTTACTGTGTAACATGAGAGTGAAACACTAAATGTCTTTCACAGCATATCTCTAATGCAGGGATGTCAAAGTCAAATACACAGAGGGCCAAAAAAACAAGTTTGCTACAAGCCGAGGGCCGAACTGGTTCAATGTTTATTAAAACACGCTGAAATGATTGCACATAGCCTATTGAACCAAGACCTAACACAGTGCATATTATTTAATAATTAAATGAATAATCCAATATTCTTTTATGACTCTGTCAGTAATTTCAAGGGCAAACATTTTTAACAGGCAAACAGCAAAAAGTAAATATCCTTCAAAAACAAAATATGTTCCTTAATATCAAGAAAACATTGATTGATTGATTGAAACGTGCAAACTCAGCAGCAGCCACTCTCTCATATTTCTCCTTCAGTGTGTCATTGCACTGGAGCTCAATCAACTCCATCTGTTGGTTTGGTGATGCGCTTTCCACATCAACTGCAAAAAGATTGCAGAGCATTTCAAACCTGCTTTTTGGGCTTCAAAGTCAGCAAATCGGCGTCGGAAGTCGGCGGCAAGTATATTGAGTTGATCGGCAAGCTGTGCACTCAGGAACACAGCGGTAGAGAGCTTCACCGTACGGTACCTATCAGAGAGGACACGCCCCCGTCCCTGCAGCTGCAGGTTCATCACATTCAGATGGCTTGTGATGTCGCACAGAAACGCCATTTCACACAAAAACGTTTCATCTCGGAGTTGTGTTGTGTCTTTCCCTTTGCTTTCCATGAATAGACAGATCTCCTCACGCAGCTGGAAACATCTCTGCAGCACCTTTCCCTGGCTTAGCCATCGCTCCTCTGTGTGATAGGGCAAGTCACCATACTCTGTATGAGGGCTGGGCGATATATCGATATTAAAATTATATCAATATATTTTTTAATGTGATATGGAATTAGACTATATCGTTTATATCGATATAGTTCAAATTTGCGCTGTGATCCTCGCTCTGCTGCGCTGCTGACCCGGAGCGGAGCTCTCTGCTCTGCTCCCCCCGCCCCTCCTCTGTCATACTCAGAGGGGGGAGGGGCAGAGAGCGACACTCCGGGACTCTTCAACAAGCATGGAGAAAGTAGCAGCGGCTGCAGAGCGAAGGAGGAACTGGTCAGTAAAAGAAAAAGCAGTAGCTCAGTAGTTTGGAGATGGTTCAGTTTTAAATTATCAGACAAGCAACAAAGTCACGTTATATGTCGGGAGTGCTATGGAAAAGATACAGCCAAGGGTGGAAGCACGACAAATCTTTTTCACCACCTTAAACAGCGGCGCAAACTGCAGTACGGAGTGTGTAAAGCTGCGTGCATTACTGTCTGTAAAAGCAGAAAAGGAGTTAGAAAAATGTACATTGACTTGATATTCTGTTTCTTGTGCAACTGATTGAGACTGTTCAGAAAAGAAATTGCTAAAGGAACAAGAGGAAAAGGTAATCTAAAGCATGCATCACAAACTGAAAGCATAGAGTTTTTAATCAACTCTCCTTCTGTAAATGGCCGGGCTGATGTTGTGACCTCTTCTGCCACAATAAAACCAGCCTTGATAGCAGCCTCGCTTTGTGATTTGGCTTTTGTGAACAGAGCCTGCCGGGACTTAAGGCCTCGTTTTAATTCTTCCACCTTCTGTAGCCTTTGTTCCGTGTTCATATTCTTGTCTTTGTCTGGATGTTTCTTTGACGTTTCATGGTGCCTTCTTAGATTGTATTCTTTCATTACAGCCAAACCTTCTCCACACAGAAGACACACAGGTTTGCCTTTTACCTCCGTGAACATGTACTCTGCCCCCCACCTGGCTTGAAAACCCCTGTTCTCAGCATCCACCTTCCATTGAGCCATTTTTGTCGAGGGGAGTATAGCTGAAAGTTAACATCTGCTCCGACTGCTGATGAATAATGAAGCCGAAGCCCCCTTGCTGCGCTGCAGTGAGTTCGTGTGTGCTCCCGTTGCATTGTGGGGAATGTAGTACTGGTGCGTGCAAAACAGCAGCGGGTGGATGCAGCCTGTGGGCCATTCTAATACTAATTAAATATCATCCCAGGGGCCATAGATGATTCAGTCGCGGGCTGGATCTGGCCTGTGGTTCTTGACTTTGACATATGTGCTCTAATGGCTTCAAACAAGAATATAATGAGTGTAAACAGTCTTCACTGAGCTGCTGTGTGTAGTTTCTCTGTGTCCTCTGAAGTCCATGACCAGCTCCTTCATCCTGCTGGTGTTCAGGAGCAAGTCATTGATCAGGCACCAGGATATGAGGACCTGGACCTCCTCTCTGCAGACCATCTCCTCATTGTTGGTCATCAATCCCACCACGGCTGTGTCCTCTGCAAACTAGCATGTGTGGTTTGTGTAGTGACTGGGAGTGCAGCCATGTGTGAGACGTGAGCATCAAGTGTTGTGAGGATGGAGCTGTGGTTTTTTGACCTCAGTGGGCGGGGCTTCAGAACCATGAATATTTCAGGGCGTAACATGTTAAGGACGATCAAATTCAGCCGCTGTATTTATCAACACCTGATCATTCACAAAGTGGGAGACCTGGGAGAGTGCATGCACAAGATGGCGCCAGCCTGTGCGGCTTGCCGTCTGCCTGCCCTGCGGTACCTGCTCCTTACCGCTGCACTACTCTGCCTATTCTGCCAAGACTCCGCTGCCGTGTTGGTCTATGATCGCCAATTGATCCTCAGCCTTAAATGGTCTCAAGAAACACGCCAGAAGCTTCATCTGGACGACCAAACATGGACTCTCCCTCCTCACCTGCGGTCTGTGCCAGCTTACCTCCTGCGCGCACCCGCCATCATCCCACGGAGGAAACGTTGAAGGAGACGCGGAAAAAGAGCTGGAACTCTGGTGAAACTGAAGGCTCTGCGACGGTCCAGCTACTGGAACGGCCCCCATCCCACCATAGGATCCTGGCTGTCATGGCGACTACGGCGTCCGCGATTCTTCCAGCCCTTTTCTTCTGCTCACTCGGACACCTGGCGTCTTCATCCGCCGGCGGAGTGCTGCATTTGACCATCGTCACCGCTGCTCCTGGACATCCTGAGGCTGCAGCACTGCTCATCGGACTTTGCCGCCGGGCTATCGGGATTATCCTTGACTTCCGTGTTTACACCAGTGGAGAAACGGCTGGCCTCTGGCCGCCGGCGGAGCCGCACAACACGTGATCGCGGGAGGTGGCTGCGGCCAATCCCATTGGACGCAGCTGACACGAGCGCAGTGACGTCATCACCAGGTGGTATACGAGCCAGTGCTGCTCCCCTGGCACCCGTGAAACCCATGCCGGTGCACGCAGCCCAATTGAACGCTCGTTAGATCTCAAATAAGACATTTCTCTTGAATGACCTCATTTCCACACACGATCTGGATTTCCTCATGGTCACAGAAACCTGGCTTGGACCAGGTGACAACAGCACTTTTTCCGAGCTCCTCCCCCCTGGCTACTCTTTCCTGAGCGCACCGAGATTGACAGGCCGCGGAGGCAGGGTTGCCGCTGTGTACAAGCAAAACATCAGCTGTCGCTCTATCCCTGGTAAGAGCTACAGTAGCTTTGAACACCAAGTATTTATGTTACAACTGGCATCCCCCATGCTGTGTGCTATCGCCCTCCTAAATATAATAAGGACTTCATTTCTGAATTTTCGGATTTTCTCTCTGACATAATGCCCAAATATGACAGTTTTCTTATTTGTGGGGATTTAAATATCCACGTCTGTTGTCCATCCAGCAATTTGGCCACTGACTTTCAAAACCTGTTAACCTCGTTAGATCTAACTCAGTCAGTAAAAAACCCCACACATAAACACTTTCACATATTGGACCTCATTTTGTCACACGGCCTCCCAGTACAAGTTTCAGAAATATTGGACACTTGCATTTCAGACCATTTCCCCATTATATTTGACTTCACGGCTCCTTCGGCTCTAGCAAAAACTTCTGCCCCAGCTTGTAGCCGTCGTATCATTACTTCTGCTACAGCAGGTGAATTTGCTGCTGCGTTTATGCGCACTGGTTTTCATGCTCAGGGTGAACCTCTGTGCCCAGAGGAATTTATTTCCTCTTTTAATTCCAGCTGCTCAGTTATTCTGGACTCTGTTGCACCTTTTAAGCTGAGGGCCACCAAGCCTAAACCAGATCCCTGGCTGAATGACACCACACGTGCCCTGAGAAGGCGCTGCAGGCAGGCTGAACGGAGATGGAAGAAAGACAAGCTGCATGTGTCTCTGGGCATACTGAGAGACTGTCTTTCTGACTACCAAAATGCTGTTAAGGAAGCCAAATGTAAATATCTTTCAACGGTCATTTCCACTAGCAGTAATCGCCCCCAAGTTTTGTTCAGTACAATTCAGTCTGTGACAAATCCTTCAGATCATGTGTTGAAAATCCATCCATCCATCCATTTTCTACCGCTAACCGGGGCCGGGTCGCGGGGGCAGCAGTCTCAGCAGGGATGCCCAGACTTCCCTGTCCCCAGACACTTCCTCCAGCTCCTCTGGGAGGATCCCAAGGCGTTCCCAGGCCAGCCAAGAGACATAGTCTCTCCAGCGTGTCCTGGGTCTTCCCCGGGGTCTCCTCCCAGTGGGACATGCCCGGAACACCTCCCTCGGGAGGCGTCCAGGAGGCATCCTAAACAGATGTCCGAGCCACCTCAGCTGGTTCCTCTCGATGTGGAGGAGTAGCGGCTCTACTCCGAGCTCCTCCCTGGTGACTGAGCTCCTCACCCTATCTCTAAGGGAGCGCCCAGCCACCCTACGGAGGAAGCTCATTTCAGCCGCTTGTATCCGGGATCTTGTCCTTTCGGTCATGACCCAAAGCTCATGACCATAGGTGAGGGTGGGAACGTAGATTGACCGGTAAATCGAGAGCTTCGCCTTTCGGCTCAGCTCCTTCTTCACCACGACGGACCGATACAACGACTGCATCACTGCAGCCGCTGCACCGATCCGCCTGTCAATCTCACGCTCCATCCGTCCCCCACTCGTGAACAAGACCCCAAGATACTTGAACTCCTCCACTTGGGCTAGGGTCTCTCCACCAACCTGGAGGGGGCAAGCCACCTTCCTCCGGTCGAGGACCATGGCCTCGGATTTGGAGGTGCTGATCCCCATCCCTGCCGCTTCACACTCGGCTGCGAACCGCCCCAGTGCATGCTGTAGGTCCGGGTTCGATGAAGCCAACAGGACAACATCATCTGCAAAAAGCAGAGATGAAATCCTGTGGTTCCCGAACCGGACCCCCTCCGGCCCCTGGCTGCACCTAGAAATTCTGTCCATGAAGATTATGAACAGAACCGGTGACAAAGGGCAGCCCTGCCAGAGTCCAACATGCACCGGGAACAGGTCCGACTTACTGCTGGCAATGCGGACCAGACTCCTACTCCGGTCATACAAAGACCGGACGGCCCTTAGCAAGGGGCCCCGGACTCCGTATTCCCGGAGCACCCCCCACAAGACACCACGAGGGACACGGTCGAATGCCTTCTCCAAATCCACAAAACACATGTGGACTGGTTGGGCAAACTCCCACGAACCCTCGAGCACCCTATGGAGGGTATAGAGCTGGTCCACTGTTCCACGACCAGGACGAAAACCGCATTGTTCCTCCTGGATCCGAGGTTCGACTATCGGTCGGATCCTCCTCTCCAGTACCCTGGAATAGACTTTCCCGGGGAGGCTGAGGAGTGTAATCCCCCTATAGTTGGAGCACACCCTCCGGTCCCCCTTTTTAAACAGGGGGACCACCACCCCGGTCTGCCAATCCAGAGGCACCGTCCCCAACAGCCACGCGATGTTGCAGAGACGTGTCAACCAAGACAGTCCCTGCACATCCAGAGACTTAAGTTACTCAGGCCGAATCTTGTCCACCCCCGGTGCCTTGCCACCAAGGAGCTTGCCAACCACCTCAGTGACTTCAGCTTGGGTGATGGACGAGTCCACCTCTGAGACCTCAGCCTCTGCTTCCTCCACGGAAGACATGGCGATGGGATTGAGGAGGTCCTCAAAGTATTCCTTCCACCGTCCAACAATATCTCCAGTTGAGGTCAGCAGCTCCCCACCTCCACTGTAAACAGTGTTGGCGGAGACCTGCTTTCCCCTCCTGAGGCGCCGGACGGTTTGCCAGAATTTCTTCGAGGCCGACCGATAGTCCTCCTCCATGGCCTCCCCGAACTCCTCCCAGACCCGAGTTTTTGCCTCCATAACCGCTCGGGCTGCAGTTCGCTTGGCCTGCCGGTACCCGTCAGCTGCTTCGGGAGTCCCATGAGCCAGCAAGGCTCGATAGGACTCCTTCTTCAGCTTGACGGCAGCCCTTACTTCCGGTGTCCACCACCGGGTTCGGGGGTTGCTGCCACGACAGGCACCGGAGACCTTACGACCACAGCTCCGAGCAGCTGCTTCGACAATGGAGGTGGAGAACATGGTCCACTCGGACTCAATGTCCCCAGCCTCCCTCGGGACATGAGAGAAGCTCTCCCGGAGGTGGGAGTTGAAAGCCATGCTGACAGAGGGTTCCGCCAGACGTTCCCAGCAGACCCTCACAACACGTTTGGGTCTGCCAAGTCTGTCCGGTTTCCTCCTCCGCCAGCGAATCCAACTCACCACCAGGTGGTGATCGGTCGACAGCTCTGCCCCTCTCTTCACCCGAGTGTCCAAAACACGCGGCCGGAGGTCAGATGACACGACAACAAAGTCGATCATCGACCTCCGACCTAGGGTGTCCTGGTGCCAAGTGCACTTATGGACACCCCTGTGCTCGAACATGGTGTTCGTTATGGACAAACTGTGACTAGCACAGAAGTCCAATAACAGAACACCACTCGGGTTCAGATCGGGGAGGCCGTGCGATCCAATCACCCGCTTCCAGGTCTCACTGTCGCTGCCCACGTGGGCGTTGAAGTCCCCCAGTAGAAAAATGGAGTCCCCAGTCGGAGCACTATCCAGCACCCCTCCCAGGGACTCCAAGAAGGCCGGGTACTCTGCACTGCTGTTCGGCCCGTAAGCCGAGACAACAGTGAGGCACCTATCCCCGACCCGAAGGCGCAGGGATGCAACCCTCTCGTTCACTGGGGTGAACTCCAACACATGGCGGCTGAGCTGTGGGGCTACAAGCAAACCCACACCAGCCCGCCGCCTCTCACCGCGGGCAACGCCAGAGAAGTGGAGAGTCCAGCCCTTCTCGAGAGGTTGGGTTCCAGAGCCCAGGCTATGTGTGGAGGTGAGGCCGACTATATCTAGCCGGTACCTCTCAACCTCCCTCACAAGCTCGGGCTCCTTCCCCGCCAACGAGGTGACATTCCATGTCCCTAGAGCCAGTCTCTGTGTCCGAGGATCGGGTCGCCGGGCACCCTGCCGTCGGCTGCCACCCAATCCACACTGCACCCGGCCCGTAGGGTTCCCTCGGTGGGTGGTGAGCCCACCGGAGGTCAGGCCCACGTCGTCCCTTCGGGCTGAGCCCGGCCGGGCCCCGTGGGCAAAGACCCGGCCACCAGGCGCTCGCTTACGAGCCCCAACCCCAGGATGTGTTGAAAAATGTGTCTAAATCCACCTGTGACACATTCCTCCATCACTTTACTGACAAGGTGGCCTCTGTCAGACAGAGCATTAGCAACAGTAGTGTTGCAGCTACTGCCCCACCTTCTGCCCCTGCTGTTGTCTTGACTGTGTTCGAGCCAGTGTCACTCTCTCAGCTCTCTGAGGTGATCCAAAAGCTGAGACCAATAAACTGTCCCCTGGACATTGTCCCATCTAGAGTTTTAAAACAGGTTTTTGACACAGTGGGGCCATGTCTACTCTCATTTTTCAACACCTGCCTGAGGTCAGGGTCTGTTCCAGCTGTTTTTAAGCAGGCCGTGGTCAGGCCACTTATCAAAAAACCTAACCGAGACCCAGCAGTTCTTTCAAATTTCAGACCCGTGTCCCACCTGCCATTTCTCTCTAAAGTATTGGAAAAACTGGTCTTCTTGCAATTACAGTCATTTTTGGATCAGAATCACATTTTTGAAAGATTTCAGTCTGGCTTCAGAACACGCCACATCACAGAGTCGGCCTTACATAAAGTGCAGAATGACATCTTGCTGTCCCTGGACGCAAAGAAACCTGTGCTGTTGGTAATACTTGATTTCACTTTAGCATTTGACACAGTACCCACTCTGTCCTTGTCACTCGCCTGGCCCAGCAAGTGGGCCTTCAGGGACCTGTGCTCCAGTGGTTTAAGTCCTGCCGAACTAATAGATCCTTCACTGTGATGATTAATGACCTCTCCTCGTCTTCAGCTCCTCTGTCCTCCGGTGTGCCACAGGGTTCCATTCTCGGCCCTGTTTTATTCTCGCTGTACATGCTGCCCCTGGGCTCTGTGATTTTCAGTCATAATGTCTCATTCCACCTGTATGCAGACGACCTACAAATCTATCTGTCGGTTTCCCAGAACTCCCCAGAGACACAGTCCATCCACAGCTGTCTGGATGACATTAAAGGTGCATTAAGGAGTTTTACAACCTTAAAAATACTTATTTTCCACCATAAATATGTTACACATTTTTAATGATGTGTACAATGTGCCCTGACATATTCATTACTAGTACCTCTAACAGCGCTAAATTGTCACTTGAAAGTTGCAGTGCCGGTCCGGGACCAGCATTTTTTGGGGGAGAATTTGAAAGGAGTGACATAATGCACGCTCCGGCTCCTTGAGTTTCGATTTGTCCGCCATTACTCCGCCAGATGCTTAGTGAGCAATAACTGAGCAGGAGCTTCCAGAAAGTAAGAAAAGACTGGCTTCTAGCACTGCCACAGCTCCAGCACAGACTCCACCAGGTAAAAGAAACTTAAATCTTACTTGAGCGCTTCTAAACGAGCGAAGACGGAGTCCCCCTCTTCCGTGCACGCGAGCCACAGGGACGAGTTTTTCACTAAGCTGCATTACGCCCAAGGCCTGCAGGGGGCGCTGTTTCGCATAAAACGTGCAAACTCCTTAAGGCACCTTTAAGCAGTGGCTGTCACAAAACTTCCTTTGTCTGAACAAGTCAAAGACTGAGTTCATCCTCTTTGGTGCCTCTTGTCCGTCTAATGCAGCTCCAGTTTTCACACCACTCACCAACCATCTCAGCCAGACAGTCAGGAATCTTGGTGTGACTTTGGACAGCGATCTCAGACTCAAACAAATAGACTCTGTGGTCAGGGCAACCTTTTTTCAGCTACGCCAGTTGGCCAAAGTCAAGTCATTTCTCAGCCGTCAAGACCTTGAAACAGCAATCCACGCCTTCATCAGTTCACGTTTGGATTATTGTAACGCCCTCCACATCGGTCTCAGCCAAGCTTCTCTGCACCGTCTACAACTTGTGCCGAATGCAGCTGCCCGCCTCCTCACCAACACACACAAACACGACCATATCTCCCCTGTACTGTTCTCTCTTCACTGGCTCCCAGTTCAGTTCAGAATTCACTTCAAAATCCTTCTGTTTGTATTCTGCTCCATCCTTGGCCTTGCACCTCCATACCTGTGTGACCTCCTGACTCACCAGCCCAGCAGAGCCCTGCACTCCTCTGGTCAGCACCTCTTGGTGGTCCCTCGATCCAGGTGTAAACAGTGGGGCGATCGGGCCTTTTCAGTGGCCGGGCCCAAACTCTGGAACTCTCTGCCTCTGGAGTTACGCTCCATCATGGACCTGCCCCTGTTCAAGGCCAGGCTAAAGACTCATTTGTTTAGGTCAGCCTTTGACTGTTGAGGTTTTAATTTATGTAATGAAGCGACATATTTTATTTATTTTGTTTTGTTTTTACTCATGTTCAGCACTTTGATCAGCCTGGGTTGTTGTAAAGTGCTATGCAAATGAAATTTGATTGATTGATTGATTGATTGATTCAAACGCTGAGATCGGTGAGGTACGGAAGTTTCATTCATGCCACGCGAGCCCCATCATACGATGAGCTCACCGCTCAGATATACACCCGTTTGAAAGATCGTTTGATAAATGAGGGCCAGTGTGTGCAGCGATCCACCAATCACAGTGGTTCTTGATCAGTTTGCCAAAGCAGACCGCACCCCTGCACATAGAGTGAGTTGCTGGAAACAACATTGAAATAAGAGCAACAAACAGGTTAAGTGTGTTCAGGATAGCAGGAGTGTGGCGTAACTTTCATGTCATCTGTTAAAAATGACTGTATTTTTTTACAGCGCTGTACACGCTGCCTGGCCAAAAACGGAGTCGGCACCAAAAAAAAAGGTCATACACTCTAATATTTCGCTGGACCGTCTTTAGCTTTGATTACAGCACACATTCACTGTGGCGTTGTTTCGATAAGCTTCTGCAACGTCACAATATTGATTTCTGTCCAGTGTGACATTAATTTTTCACTGACATCTTGCATTGATGATGTTGAGTCTAACTGCTGCGCTGAGCCTTCTCCAGCACATCCCAGAGGTTTTCAATGGGGTTAAGGTCTGGACTCTGTGGTGTCCAATCCATGTGTGAAAATGATGCCTCATGCTCTCTGACCCACTCTTTCACAATTTGAGCAGGATGAATCTTGTCATTGTCATCTTGGAATATGGCCGTGCCGTCAGGGAAGAAAACATCCACTGATGGAATGACCTGGTCATTCAGTATATTCAGGTAGTCAGCTGACCTCTGAACTTAGAGCTGACCAACTGCAGCAACCCCAGAGGCTTGTACAGTCAGCACTATGATGGGTGCATCACTTCACCTGGCTCTCTTCTTCCCCTGATGCGCCCATCACTCTGGACCAGGGTCAGTATGGACTCCTCAGACCACATGACCTTCTTCCATTGCTCCAGAGTCCAATCCTTACGCTCCCCAGCAAACTGAAGCCTTTGTTTCTGGTGAGCCTCACTGATTAGTGGTCTTCTCAAGGCTTACTAAAGGATTACTATTGCAACAAAACATCATCAGTAGGGTCAAACTAACCTGTCTCACGACGGTCTAATCCCAGCTCACGTTCCCTATGAGTGGGTGAACAATCCAATGCTTGGTGAATTCTGCTTCACAATGATAGGAAGAGCCGACATCGAAGGATCAAAAAGCGACATTGCTATGAACGCTTGGCCGCTACAAGCCAGTTATCCCTGTGATAACTTTCCTGACACCTCCTGCTTAAAACCCACAAAGTCAGAAGGATGGTGAGGCCCCGCTTTCACGGTCTGTACTCATACTGAAAATCAAGATCAAGCCAGCTTTTGCCCTTCTGCTCTACAGGAGGTTTCTCTCCTCCCTGAGCTGGCCTGAGGACACCCGCGTTACCGTTTGACAGGTGTACCGCCCCAATGTTTATGTATGCATTGTGTTTATGGAAATGCTCTTGCTTTCACTTTTAAACGTAGCCCTGAGTTCTACTGTTGTTTTTCATTGATTTGATTTTCCCAAACGTTTAAGTGATCGCCGATCACAATCATTCAGAATTTTCTTCCGCCACATTTCTTCCTTGAAGACAATGGGCTCCCACTGTCCACGAGGCAGTGTGTATATATATCAGGATGAGAAATAAAATCACAATGTCAAGTGTTTGTCAAGCTTCCTTCATCCAGCTGCAGAGGTGCTTGATGGAACTAAGACAACTTGGTTCCCTCACTGGCCTGAACAATAAAAATGTGGATATTGATGTTTTTTGGAGAAGCATTTTTGAGAACATTGAAAAGCAAGACATCTCAGGTAAACAGTGAACAGAATGTTGTGTGAAAATGAGAAACTTTATGCGTTTTTTTAAAAAAATTGGAATTAACGTTTTCAGTTTGACCACCTCAGTCCCAGTTTATTTTTAAAGCTTGCACTGTAGAAGTAATGACACTAATATTTACTCTTGTCCCTTTTTGTCCCGGCAGAGCTTCAACAGCACCGTGACTGTAGAGTGGACCAGGAAACAAACTACTGTCTCGAACAGGAGGAACCAGAAGGTCTGGTGATTAAAGAGAAACCAGAAGAACCAGGTCCTCCACAGATAAAAGAGGAACCAGAAGAACCAGGAGCTCCACAGATAAAAGATGAACCAGAAGAACTCGGAGCTCCACAGATAAAAGAGGAACCAGAAGAACCAGGGCTTCTACAGTTTCCAGAGGACCAGGAGGAACCAGGGCCTCCAGAGACTGAGGAGCACGAGGATCTGGGTACCAGCCAGACGGCAGCACAACCTGTTGTGACGTTTGAAAGTGGAACCTTGACGGTTCCTTCTGTTGAGGAGCAGAGTGACCTGAATGAACCAGAAGAAGAACCAGATACTGAGCAGCTCCTCTCTCAGGACTCTGAAGTCCACCATGAGAACAAACTGATTGACTTTCCAGTTTCAGAGAAGCAGGCTGACTGTGAGGAAACATGTGGTGAACCTGTCTGTAAAAAAACAAAACTATGTCAGAAGGTAAGAACGGTCACTGATAAGAAGAAAACTTGTGACACATGTGGAAAAAGCTTCAGTCGACCGAGTAATTTGTTGGTTCACATGAGATCTCACACAGGTGAGAAGCCGTATTCCTGTGAAACATGTGGAAAAAGTTTCAGTCGACAGAGTCATTTGTTGGTCCACATGAGGACTCACACAGGTTTTAAGCCGTATTCTTGTGGAACATGTGGAACAAACTTCAGTCACCAGAGTTCTCTGTCTGTCCACATGAGGACTCACACAGGTTTTAAGCCGTATTCTTGTGAAACATGTGGAAAAAGTTTCAGTCGACAGAGTAGTTTGTTGGTCCACATGAGGACTCACACAGGTTTTAAGCCGTATTCTTGTGAAACATGTGGAAAAAGTTTCAGTCGACAGAGTCATTTGTTGGTCCACATGAGGACTCACACAGGTTTTAAGCCGTATTCTTGTGAAACATGTGGAACAAACTTCAGTCACCAGAGTTCTCTGTCTGTCCACATGAGGACTCACACAGGTTTTAAGCCGTATTCTTGTGAAACATGTGGAAAAAGTTTCAGTCGACAGAGTAGTTTGTTGCGCCACGAGGACTCACACAGATGAGAAGTAATATCCTTGTGAAACATGTGGGATGAGATTTACTTGTCGTCGTTCAAGGCTGCATGACCTTAAAAGTCACCAATGGATGAAGAAAGACTCTCTTGTTATAAGCTCATTGAGGAAGTTCAGCTTGATCCCCAAACCACAAGAGAGCATCCAGTTCAAAGGAAATGTTCCACACTGAGAGACAAGATTCACGTTCAGGAGTTTTTTTGTTTGTGGTCTGTTCCAAAAATGAGAAATTTAAAGAAATGGAAATAAAATGTTGACATGAATTCCATGGGTTTTGTTCTTCAATGTTTTTTTTTCAGTTAATGTAACTATTAATTAACTTTTAACTGTTAGTTGTTTTTTTTTTCGATTGCTAAAACATGTTTTTCAGAACTTCTGGACCCACATTAAACGTGAAAACCTAAAAGTACGATGGAGAGACCAGGAGCCAGGGCCGTTTCAAGGAATTTGGGGGCCCCAGGCAAGACGGACATTGAGCCCTGCCCCCCCCCAAAAAAAAACAAAAAAAAAACAGGGTTACGGTTTAAGTTCACTCACACTTTATAACAAAAGCAACTTCAACAGCCTAACATTTGCACCACCATCATAGCAACAACTAGAATTTGGCACTCAGAGAGCGCAGACCTCCGCCACAGGTCAAATCAGTCACCAACAACAATAAGAACACCATATATAGTAAAACAACATTGTGATCGGGGGTGTGATCGGAGCGGTGTGGCGTGCGGCAAGCCTGCCCAACTATGTCAAAGACTGCCCTATCTCTCAATGATAAAGAATCCTTTAAAAAAAATCCTGGATCCAGACAGTGATCTGGATCATCACCAAAATTTTATGGATTCTAAGTTAGCCCAAGGCCCACCTTTCCACAAAGTTTCATTGCAATCCGTCCATAACTTTTTCCGTAATGCTGCTAACAAACCAATAAACAAACAAACCGACGTGATTATATAAGCTCTTGGTGGAGGTAATAACAACAATCAACAGTAACCAGTTCCGTCACACAGGTAGCTAACATAAACATTGGACAAAGTTACCTGCAGCAACTTATTACACCAAGCCCCCCTACTAATGTGATTTATCACTTACCGCTATCTTGTTTTTTTTTTTTATCTTCCTCCTCTTTTCTCTTCTTTCTTTCTGGCTGCCGGATGGATAAATTCGCTTCATCCTTGGATTTGTTTTATATTTTGCGGGCTGCAGGGCTCATGAAACCGGCTGGCTGCTGCTTGCTGTCAGCTACTACTGAGAGTGGCCCCCTTGAGGGGGGATCCCGACTCCCGATAACAGTGTCATTACACCTTTGCTGCCAAGGGGCGCTCACACGGTTTGTCGTTGCATTTTATTCATAATAGTCATTGTCTTGGGGCCCCAGGCCAGCAGGGGGCCCCAGGCAATTGCCTGGTTTGCCTGCCTTATCGCGACGGCCCTGCCAGGAGCATCCATCTGTCATCCACCCTCCATGCCCTCTTTGTCCAAGATAATGAGGGCAAAAGAAGGTGGAAGCATATTTCAGTCAACTCAGAACAAATGGTACCTTAAAAAGCTCCACTGTTTGGGGCTTTCTGGTAAAACAAGTAAACTTATGTGTCTGTTAACATACTTACATAGTCACATCCTCTTCCGGTTGAGTGAACGCTGGCGCGCTCTGCTGCTGCTGCTCAACGTAAGCTAACTGGCTACCTGCTCGGCTCTTCACCTGGATCCACGTCATCGCCTCTCTTCAACGCCTTCCGATGTGGGCCTGCAGGGTGTTTGTGCGGTCCATATTGGACTGGACTGTCTTCTCCCTCCTCCATCTACCCGTGGAAGTAATCCTGCGGTACTCAGCGGCGGAGCTACGCAGGCTCCACTGTCAATGGCCCTGGACCTCCACCGGCAGCTCTGAAGCTCCACCCAGACATCGGCTTCCAGCCTCACTCGCACAGACCGTGGCCCCGGCGGCACAGTTTCCCGACCCCACTTACCCTCCCGACGAGCTGGAGGTTAAGGTCACGGGTTACCGGGATCACTCGGTGTGCCGATCCTGCGGGAACTGCGGCTCAACGTCTCACCCCACACGCGACACACCTGACTGCCTTTGTGACCCACATGGGGGTTTTCCACTACACCCGCATGCCTTTTGGACTCAGTTCTGCTCCCAGCTGTTTCCAGAAATTTATGGTCACCATCTTCGCAGGCATCCCTGGTGTGGTTGTCTACCTGGACAATCGTGCACGGAGCAACATCCGCCCTGCATGATGACCGCCTCTCCAGGGTCCTGGACGTGCTCGCAGGTCACAGCCTCACACTCAACGGAGAGAAGTGCATCTTCGCAGCCGCTGCCATCGAGTTTGTGGGGTTCCGCCTGACTGCCGAGGGTTTGAGTCTGCTATATTCTAATGTTGACGCCATCCTGCGCCTGCCTGAGCCCTCCTGTCCTGCGCAGCTGTCCTGATTCCTGCGGATGACCACCTACTACCTGCGTTTCCTGCCCCTCTACTCGGAGACCACTGCACCACTGCGCACCCTCTTTAAACAGGGCGTCCCCTGGGCCTGGTCTGCTGCATGCTCCACAGCAGTCCGCTGGCTTAAGTCACAACTGACTTCTCCACCTGTGGTCGCTCACTTTGACCTGGAGAGCCCTACGTTCGTCACCTGAGATGCCTCCAACACCGCGTCGACCACGGTCTTGTCACAGCGCCACCAAGGCGTGGAACGCCCGGTGGCGTTCGCCTCACGGACACTCACTCCAACTGAGCAGAAGTACTCTGTGGGGGAAAGGGAGGCGCTGGCCTGCGTCTGGGCATGTGAGCGGTGGCACATGTACCTCTACGGCAGGCACTTCACACTGCGGACCGACCACCAGGTTCTCACAGCTCTCCTGGCCACCACTGGATCAGGTCACAAACCACTACGCCTCTATCGTTGGTCTGACAGGCTCCAGGCGTACAACTTTTCCACGCAGTTTATGCCGAGCAGAGAAAACGTGGTGGCAGATCTCCTCTCCAGAGCCACGCCCACCTCCACTCCGGACACCACTCAGGACTCTGGGGAACCAGAACTGTTCCTCATGCTGCACATGCCCCTTCAGGCAGCTGTTTCTCTCTCAGATCTGCAGACAGCCTCTGCACAGGACCCCGTGCTTCAACAGCTGTGCACCTATATTCGTAGCGGCTGGCCTGCCAGGGTCTCGGAGGAACTGGCACCCTTTCACCAAGTCAGAAATGACCTCTCCTGTTGGAATGATGTCTGTGTGGCTAGGGGGCTGTGCACAGTGATCCCAAGTGCTCTGAGAGAACATGTTTTGACTATGGTCCATGACGGCCATCTGGGCATTGTGAGAGTGAAACAGAGATGCAGAGGGTTAGTCTGGTGGCCAGGCATCGACAGAGACATTGAGGATCTAGTCCGGGACTGTGCAGCCTGCCTCACCAGCGGTAAAACCGGCCCACCTCCCTCCCCGCCTCTGCAGCCCATACCGTGGCCTCAGACACCGTGGACCCATATTCAGGTGTACATCTGTGGCGAACTCCACGGCACCCCACATCATCAGTACTTCCTCCTGGTGGCCTATGATCTCCACTCCAAATAGCCAGAAGTGCTGCCTGCTGGGTCTGTTACCACTGTGGTGGTCATCGGTTTCCTCTCCTCCCTGTTTGCCCGGTGGGCATCCCGGACGCCATCACCACGGATAATGGGCCCCAGTTCATCTCGACTGACTTTGCGGCTTTCATGGAAGGGAGGGGGTTGAAGCACATCAGGACTGCCCTGTACCACCCGCAGGCCAATGGCGGCGTGGAGAGGTTCAACCAAACCCTGAAGAACGGGCTCTGGGCGCACATGGCACACAGCCTCCCATTTTCAGACTCTCTGCAGAGCACGTTAATGCACTACAGAGCAACACCACACTCCACAACTGGCAGCTCGCCGGCCCTCCTGATGCTGGGCCGTGAGCTGCAGCTTCCTCTGGATCGTCTGCGTCACCCTGTTGGTAGTGTCCCAGCAGCGGCAACCTCCACTGCAGACAGAGTGGCGGAGCAGCAACGACGCATGAAAAGGCGGTTCAATGAGGAACATCGTGCAAGGCATGCCGCACTGGCTGTGTTGGACTGGGTTAGAGTCCGGCGACCCACTCGCTCCCACAAGCTGCTCTCTGTCTGGTCCGTGCCGCTGCAGGTCGCAGCTCAGCTGGGACCGGCCACCTTTCGCCTGGCAGATGGTTCGCGCTGGCATGCCAGTCGCCTCTGACAGGTGGCGCCACCATCACTGTCTGGTCAGTCAACTGCCTCGGATCGAGTCACGACAGATGAGGTCTGGGGCCCTCCTCGTGTGCAGGTAGAGACTCCAGCACAAGGGGAGATTCCGGCGGGGCAACCGTCCCAGTTGGCTGTGCCATCTGAGCCGATAAAGCCGGAAGCTCGTCCAGTCATGGTTCGCCAGAGGCCCGCATACCTTCAGGACTACGTCACGGACTTTTGAGTTCAGGTGCATAGCCCGTGACGTGGCAGAATAATCCACTGGGCTATGGAGGCAGACTGGTAGTCCACCCGGTTGCCTAGATAGGTAATATTGATTATCAGTCAGTTATTGCACTGGGTTGTTTTCTTTTGTGTTTTGAGGGGGGGGGGGGTGTGTCTGGTCACATGGTGGTGACATAAGGTATTTGTCGGGGCTACTTGCGCTCTGGGATCATGGGAAATGTATGCCAGAATAAAGCCTCATTCATTCAAGTCACGCCGTTGTCCGGACCATCCTTTGGGATATAATACAGCGCTAATAAAGATCACAGACAACCTTCTAATGGCAGCTGACTCCGGTTTGATCTCCATCCTCATCCTCCTCGATCTGAGTGTGGCCTTCGACACCGTTTCTCACCCCATCCTGCTCAATAAACTCTCCTCCATCGGCATCACACACTCCCCCCTTCACTGGTTCCACTCCTGCCTCACTGGCCACACTCAGTTCATCCAGCTCAAGTCCTTCACCTCTCAGCCCTCCCCCGTCATTTCTGGCATCCCCCAGGGCTCCATCCTGGGGCCCCTCCTCTTCATCATATACCTCCTTCCCCTTGGCAACATTTTCTGGAAACATGGCATTAATTTTCACTGCTACGCGGACGACACCCAGCTCTATCTCTCCAGTAAACCAAACTCCACTCTCCCACCCTCCTCCCTCACCCTCTGCATCTCTGAAATCAAATTCTGGTTCACCTCAAATTTCCTTAAATTAAACAGTGATAAAACAGAACTTCTTCTTGTTGGTACCAAGTCCTCACTCTCCAAATCTAACAGGTTTTCCCTCACTATCGACAGCTCTGCAGTTCCCCCCTCCCCTCAGGTTAAGAGTCTGGGTGTCATCCTCGACAGCTCACTTTCTTTTCACTCCCACATTAATAACATCTCTCGGTCTGCATACTTCCACCTAAGCAATATAAACCGCCTCCACCCCTCTCTCACCCCTCAGACCACTGCCATCCTGGTCCACAGCCTCGTCACCTCCCGCATCGACTACTGCAACTCACTCCTCTTTGGTGTCCCCCACAAATCCCTCCATAAGCTCCAACTGGTCCAGAACTCAGCAGCTCGCATCATCCCCAAAACCCCTTCCTCTCACCACATCACCCCCGTCCTCCAGCAGCTCCTCTGGCTCCCCGTCAAAGTCCGGATCATTTTCAAAATACTTCTGTTTACATTTAAAGCCATCCACAATCTCGCCCCCACCTGTCTGTCTGCCACCCCCTCATGCTCCCTCAGGTCTTCCTCCTCTCTCCACCTCTCTGTGCCCTCCGCCCGCCTCAGCACCATGGGGAGCAGAGCATTCAGCCGCTCTGCTCCCCAACTCTGGAACTCTCTCTCACCTGACATCCACAACAATGATTCTCTCCCTCAATTCAAAGCCAGACTCAAAACTCATCTGTTTCAATCTGCATATCTTCTGTAACCTCACTCTTTCTTGTAGTTTGCTATGTTATCTTGTCTGTTGTTGTATTTATTTGTACTCTGTTTTTAATCGTCATTGTAAAGCGTCCTTGAGTGCCCAGAAAGGCGCTGTGAAATTAAATATATTATTATTATTATTACTAACTCAACTGTGAGCTCAAGGGAAACCCCCACGAACCCCTGAAGACCTCTTTTGCACATCCACTGGTGAGAGAGTGTTTGTCATGATGGACGCCTGCCATATGCTGAAGCTGGCCCGTAACTTGTTACAGGTAAATGCTGATTGTTCTAACTTATCTACTTTTTATTTTACAGTAGATTGTTGTCATGTTTCCATTTAGATCATTACGACTGTATGTGATTCTTCACATTTTATCTGTGTACTTTGTGTGAGCTGTGAATAATGAAGATTGTGATTGTGATTCTGAAGGCCTGTAGCCCAGTCATGAGCACCACTGGTCCCGTCAGCTGGAAGTACATCGTTCATCTCAGTGAGGTTCAGACAAAGGAGGGACTACATGCTGCAAACAAGCTCACGCAGAAGCATGTTCACTTGGACAACCAAAAGGTGAAGGTGTCCCTGGCCGCACAGACTTTGAATCACTCAATTAATTCCTTCCTTAATAAATACCACACAACCAACCCCATTCCCACCATCTCTATCTCTACACACACTATTATAACCTTTTATCACAAAATCTAATGGGTGTTTGAGCCATGACTCTTGTATGCAGATCACCTCTGGTTTGTGATGAAGACCATTAATAAAACCCTTGAATTCCTGCCCGTTTGCAATTTGGATTCTTGCATTCCACTGCAAGACTCTCACGCCTGCCTCACTGGATAGCTCATACAACCTATCAGTACACAGCCAGGAATGGCAGGACCCTTCAACTCAATTAACACTGACAAGCTTTCTTCTTTCCGCCCTTCCACATTTCTCATTAATCTCTTTAATGTCTGCAGCTCACCACCTTTGATACTCCGTTTGAGTTTCTCCAGATCTTCGCCCACTGGGATCCCAGTGATAACACCTCGGGACACTGGGAACTCACCTAAAGCTTTCCGTTCAGACTCCTATCTCTTAGAGTTTTAGCCATCGACACCTCCCCTACCGACTTTTTAACCGCGAGTGACAGGGCTACTGGACTGATTTTTAAATGCTCAAAACTTATCAATATATATTAGTGGTAAAAAATATATACATTAGTATAAAAAAAATATCATGATAATAAACACTAAATGAATTCAGGCCGTTGCATTGCTAGCTGCCTGAGTTCTCTGATGAAATGGACTAACAGACAAACTCACTGCTTTCATTTAATTGAAAAAGCCCTCCTCTATACTCAGAGTTTTTTCTCATTACTCACAACACAAATCGCAATAATCGTTCTGTTACATTCATTAGTCTTCTCATACGCTCCTCATACGCATCTCCTCAAATGACTGTTGTACTTTCCACCATATAAATACTTACATTGAATGTGCAAGGGATGGGAGTTTATAAGCTTGTCTTCTTCCCACTCCTTTTCCAGGTACAGACAAGAAATCTTTCTATAACACACTTCTTACTCCAATGCTAATAACTTATGTTTCTAAAGAAATGTGGAAATAGTACTGTACAGCTTGTTTGTTTTCTTGATTTGTTTTGTTTTTTTGGTTTACCAAATGTAGCTCTTTTTGTATATAATATTGTACAGTACATTCTTAATTTATTTTGTATTTTTTGTATCTCGAAATAAATTCATTCATTCATTCATTCATTCATTCAAATAAAGCTGACCTGAACTGAATGGTGAGTTGTGCTATACATTTTAGAATGTCACAATAATTGAAATGAAAGTGCATAATGTGAAATAATGCTAATATTTATGTTAAAGCTTAATAATTAAATTAAATGTGATATGCTTCATTGTGTTTTGTTAGAAAAAAAAAATCAATCTTGCTTTAATTCCAATACATCGTTGCCAACTCCTCAGTCAGGAAAGTTCTAAATTTTCTTGTCATTAAATTTGCATCACAGTTTTTTTGCATAGCTTGGTCAAATTGAGCTTGATCATTAAGACCAGTGATGGGAACAACTTCATTAAAATAAATGGCACATCTACTTTTAGGAAAGAGTAATCTATCTAATTACTTTTCCAGTTTTCCATTGCCGTGATGGATACTGAGAATAATATGTGGCATGGTTCCCTGACTATAATTCGCCATTTTCATCATATACATATGTTTATAAATGTGGATTCTACTTCCTGCAGTGGACTTAACAGGCAGTTTAGCTAAACATTTTGGATACTGTGTTGTTTATATGTCATTTAGCACAGAAACAACAAATTCAGTTTTTTTCAATGGAGGAATTCAGGTGACAGGCTGACAGGACTTGTATGCACACACACACACACACACACACACACACACACACACATGCGCGCACATTGTAGCCTGTTCAGTTTTAAATAAATGGTTCAATTTCCATAAAACTTTGCTTTTCATTAGTAGCTAATGTGCAGAGGGATGATGAGCAGCGGACCTCAGTATTAGTAAAGCTCTGGCTGTGGCCTTGCACTGATCTTCATTATAAACTATCACACCATTGGAAATTATTGCTGGTTAATGAAGCCCAAGGTGTTATTTTCAAGTTTGTTTTTGTAATTGTTTTTAAGTATAATTTACAAACTGCTATCTTGCCACCTTTTCTTCCCAACCACAGCAGTCATTTGTTTGCAGAATTAAACTAAGTTTTTCTTTTAGCATCCTGACTACGATTTGCACTCTTACTTGTTCTTTATTTGCACCTTTCATTACTTTTTGCTCCCCCCTATGTGTTCTTCGAGCCTTTAGCACCTGTAAATTTCTCCACTGTGAGATTAATAAATTCTATTCTATTCTATTCCATTTTACTCTAAAGCACTATAATGTTATTTTATAAATGTTTTCTTTTGTTGCTGTTCCTTTTTATGTCTCAGAATCTGCTTTGAATGTTTTTACAAGTGAATTTAAATAAAATTTCTGCTTCTGTCTGTCGATGTGGTTCAAAACCAATAGTCTGTTAACTTTGAGAAGTTTATAATTTCACCTTGTTTTCATAGCAGTATTTACTTGTTAGTGATGATATCTTAATCTCAATTAAGTAACTGAAATTTGCTTGACTGTATTTATTTGCAAAGATTTCCTTTCAGGGGGACTGATTCATTTGTGGCACTATTGTTACTTTTTGATAATGAGAACCGTTTATAATACAAACGAGAGCAAAACCTTTCCTTAAAAAAGACTTCAGTTTTTGAAAAACATATCTGTCGTTTTAGTTTTCAACACCAGGTGGCAGCAAAGACTCACTGTAAAAAAGTGAGAAAGCACGCGCCTGTGCGTGGTGTGTATGTGTGTGCACGCGCATGTGGGGGGTCAATAAAAAGGGAAATCAGGGCCGTTTCGAGCTTCATGGGGGCCCGAGGCAAGATGTTGGTTGGAGGCCCCTATTTTGTCAGACTGTAATGAAGACATTTCTAACCCTTTAGATGGTCTCCTAGCCTAGGCTACAGTTAAAATCAAACATCTTAAGAGTTGAGCCACTCAGGCAAGTTAAAACTATAATATCAAGGAAAACCATCCTCTATATGTCAATAAATAAAACAGATTGAGAATTTATTTTAAAAAAAAAGTTTACTTTAAATAAGAAAACATAACAAATCAACATGTATTTTAAAGTGCAAAAATCAAAACAAACCAGCGGTTAAAATAATACTTAACACTACAGTCTCACACTCAGCACAACAGCTAATAACACACTATTCACAGTCAGGCCCGCCGACAGGGGGGGACAAACGGGTCTGTTGTCCCGGGCCCAGGGTTGGGGGGGGGCCCAGAATTAAAGTTGGGAGGGCCCATCCAGCACCCAACTCACGGCTCCTGACGCAGCTTGCAGGCACCGCGCTGTTCCGTGCTGCTCCGCACAGCGCTCCACGCGCTGGAACGTTCCGCGCGTGCCGCACCATAGCGCTCCGCGCGCTGCAACGTTCCGCTCCGCTCCCGTCGGATCGCTTGAACCCCCGCCCCCCCCGCGCGCCGCTGCCGACAGTCGGGACTGGGCCTAATCAACAGTAAGTGTGTCCCGGGCCCAGGAAAAGCTGTCAGCGGGCCTGTTCACAGTAACAGTCACAGTATATTGCATAAATGTTTGCTTCCTAGCTTTCTGCCATCTTCTTTTCTGGGGAACGTAAAAACAGAACTGATCCGAAATGGCCCTCTACTATATCAGTTCTGAATGAATCAGAGAAAACTGATGGCCACTGGCCAGTCAGCTAGATCAAAAACAGGCAGCTGACCATGTAAATGTGCAGTTGATGGTTCCTGGGCAGAAAGAGGTTCTAAGATAAGTGGTTGTTCTGGAGCTTTCTGGACAGAAGGAGGTTCGGAGGCTCGTGATGGCCCTGGGGCTTCCTCGTCAGGATGTTCAGATGATCCCTCAGGCTCGATGTCTGGAGCTCCGAAATATTTTAGAATTGCTCCTGCAAAGACAAAGCTCATTAGGTTATCAAGCAAAAAAATAGATCCTGAATGCATATTCTATTTTATTATTACAGTGTTGTTGCAGCAATACAGAAAATTAAAATTAATCAGTTTTTATATTAAACATTGTGATGTACAGTGTCCCTTAAAAGTTTGTACCCAGTTACAAAGTTGCCACTTTTAAGTTTTCTGCATTAGTTTACCAATTGTACTAAATAAATAAAACTAAGACACATGAACCACTGCCATAACAGTCTAAAATAAGAATAAAACACCATGCCTAATATTTATAAATCACTTAAGACACACTAATCAAACACATTACTTGTATTTGTTTTTGTTGGTTTAATATTGTTTAATTTTCTTATTGGTTTTAAATTTTGTAGTTATTTTTATTCATATACTTGAAGTTTTTTTTGGAGCGCACTTTGGTCACTGTATGTAAAGTGCTCTATTAATTAAATGTTGATTGATTGATGATTAAAAAAACAAACCTTTAAAATAGTTCTTTAAATTAAAAAAGTAGCACCATTTTAATTAGAGCCCACAATGCACACAAACTTAGTAAATTAATTCTAACTAATTGTAACTGCCACTTTATAATTTCTCTGTATTTTTCTTTGTATTTTGATGTCATTGTGGTTTTGTGCCAATAAGGGGCGCTGTGGTGCTAGAGTAAGCCTTGGTATGCTTGATAAGAGTTTTATTGCACTAGAAGAAGGATCTCAGAGAGAAAAAAGAAGCATGAGAAAAGTTAAGAGAATGAGCTGAAAGTTTAAGAAGGTTTAAGAAATACTAAGAAGAAAGAAGAACCCAGGTTATTTCCTCTTTCGGCACTCAGCCAACGAGGTATGTTTATTTTGTAATATTATTTTGCCAATTGTCTTTATTTTCTCGAAGCTAATTGATGTCTTTTTGTTTTTTATAGTTTTCACGGTGTGATTTATGTATCTGTGACAAGATGGATTCAATAAATTCATCAGTAGAGAAAGTCACTGTGTCTGTCGGTACCTGGAGGAAATACAGTGAAAACTCGGACTGATTGGAGAACACGCGGCGGGGCGGCATCATCAAAGGAGCAGCAGTCTCGTCGGAGCGTGATCAGCGCGTGCATGGAGCGGTGGACTGAAGGGACAGTGGAGCCGGGAGCGCGCACGCGACCAATAAGGATGCAGTTTGAAGATCAACACTTTAAGATAAGGCCATAAGGTTCTTGGGCACTCGCAAGTGAAGAGTTTGTCTAAGTTTAAGGGCAAATTTAAAAGTTGACTTAGTGAACTCTCTCATTCAGTCAAACTTGAATGAAAGTAAAGTCCTGTCTGTTTCAGCTTGTTCTGTCTCTTATCAATGACTACAAACTGGACGATTGAGCATGTTTACCCCTGCTCACGGGGATATTTATTAAAGTAAACAGCACCGCCTCAGCCGGCATCATACAGGCGCAACACTCAAATCCGTCCGGGTAGGAACCAATTAACATAA